>NC_044976.1:112352342-112652342 GCF_008728515.1 Papio anubis | reverse complement strand
CTGCAAGTTCTCTTGAAGCCTAGGTGCAGAATTGAAACCATGTCACTTCTACTATATTCTACTGGGTAAAGCAGTGACAGGCACAGCCCAGATTCAAGGGTCTGGAGACATAGAGCCCACCCCTCAGTTGAAGGAGTGGTAATGAATTTGTGAACAAATTTTGCCACTACATCTGTCACTACCTCTTTCTTGTGATAGAATATTTTCAGTTTTACTTCAATTTATTTTTCCTATTAAGCTCAAAATAATATTAAATTTGACATATTTGCCAAAAGTAACATATAGAGTATTATCCAATTATTAAAAAATTAGCTCTATCCATCTATCCACCTTTGCATCTGAATATATGCATAAGGAGACATCTAGAACGATGTTCAACTAATATTAAGTATGGTTACTTCTAGATAATGGTATTTAAGATTTTTTTTTTTAAAAAACTTGCTTTGTGTACTCTTCTATTTTATATGAATTTATTTGTATCATTTTAATAAAACGAATAGAGTCTTTATTTTATTAAAATCTAGAAGGAAGAAAGTTGTTGGAAACCTAACTTTTCTCCTAGTCAGACAAGCAACACTCACAATGTCAGTGGGTTGAAAGTGCCTTTGGGAACCACAAGTGCCACTCACTGTGTGGAGGAAGAAAATGAGGTCCGGAGAGGGACTTGCTCCAGCTCACACATCTAGTCTCATTCAGTCCCACAGGAAGAAGAGGCATCAATTGCCTGGTCAATTACTTGCTGCTGGGGAAACACTCAGTGAGCTGTGTGATAGGCTGGCCAAGAGACAGTGAGTTGTGTGTCACCACTTCTTCCAAAATATGAAGGAGGGAATTGGCTTGGATTTATCTAATATGAATCTATGCATTTGGATGTATCATGTGGAGCCATATATGTGGAGGGAAAATTCGGTTACCAGCTTGATTTCTGGGCACCTTAGCAGAGACTTAGATTTCTCCTGGTCCTTTAAATTCCTGTTCTGGATGTCTCCCTTAGGCATGCCCTGTCCTGAGGGGTGGTCTAGTCTATCTGTGGCCTAAAACCTCTGTGACACGTGGATATTCCTGGCATAAGGATTTAAAACTCCCTTTGAAAATGGAAGGTTCTGAGGTGGAAGCTCTGGCTTTCCAGACAGAGGGAAAGTATATTTCAGAGGAATTGCTTATGCAGAGCAGAGTCTATTTCAGATTAGGCTCCATGTTGCAAATTGCTGCTGCTCCTGTTCCATCACTGAATAAATCACAGTTGGGTTTTGTGGGTAATTTCTGGGGTGCAAACAGAATGGCTGGGGCTCCTGCTGTTACTGGGGAGCTGGTTATAGGGATGGTCACAAGATGGACTCTCACTGCCGCAGGCCTCTCTCACTTGGTGGAGCTCCCAGGAGCCTATTTCTTGACCAGAGGACTTGGTCTTCCAGGACGGGTGCAGCCTGCCCTTGCCTTTGCGATCCAGCACCCGACACCACGTGTGTGGTCTTGGCCAGCTCTGCTCCTTATCGAGGGGCACGATGTGGAGTTCATTTTCACTAAATCTTCCCTGACATTTTGCTGAAGTTACTATTTCCCAGCGTTCAGCTGCTCTCTGGTGACCTTAATGGGAAAGGGGCCAGCCTCCAGCAAATCTCTTTTTTTGAGGAGAGAGAAACATGCCCAGGAAGCCAGCAATAAATAAAGACCCAGTGCAGTGAGTGCAGCAAGGATGGAAACCTGCTGTTTTGTCCAATTGCATCAGGAAAAAACAAAACATCCAGGAATCTATCTGGTCTGATTTGCTTTGCTGTTTCTTTTAGAGGACATTTCCCCGAGAGGCTAATTCTCCTGTTTTCATTCTTGCTTTCTCTGCTGCTGCAAGAGGGCCGGAGGGGTTTGTCTCCATAATCCTTCTACCTCTTCCTGTCTCTCATCATGAACAACAGAGAGTACTTCAGGAATTAATGTACTGTCTTTTGAAATGTCATGTCTCATTCAGAACACTTTTGAGGAGGACGACAAGGAAATGAGATTAGGAGGGTTTTGTACAGTTCAGGAAACAAGCCATCCTTTTAACAACCAACATTCCCAACACTTTAATTGAGCACATTCTATGTACCAGGTATAGCGTTCAGCTCAGGGCAACAGCACAGAAAGGGGCAAGGAGGCATGGAGAGCTTGTTGCCTCCTGCGAATCATAAGTAGTTCTGAATAGCTAGTGAGAGAGACATAGGATTTCTCACTGTTTTCAGAGATGAAAAAGACAAAAAGATCTCCCCTTACAGAGTTCTCATTTTAATGAAAAGGACAGAAGAGAAAACAACCAATATGCTCTATGCTTTAATGAAAGGATGTGTGCCATGGTGCCCTGGGAGCTGAAAAGAAGGAAGGACAGAGTTAAAACAGCCGGGGATTATTGGTGGAGATGGAGGTTGGAGGGAAGGTCAAGGAGGGTTCACAACACAGGAGAAGCTTGGACTGAGTATTGAAGGGTAAATAGATTTTTTCTCAAGTCCACAATGGATGAGAGGAAACACCAGACAGTGGAAACAGGATATACCAATGCTTAAAGGCCTGAGGATATGTATTGCAGTAGGGAAATTACAAATATAATGCAATGGTTCTGAACAGCCAGACTACAGAGTATGGAGTGGTTGGAGTCCAGGGAAACCAAAAGGAGACTGGGTGACACCTTCTGCCACGGGCTTCTAGGAGATTGGATTGACCAGGACTCATGGCCATTCCAAGCACTGACATCTCAGCTCCAGATACTTATATACTTAGGATAACCCAGAGGAGAAGCTGCCAGCCCTTTCCATATTTTAAAGGGTAGAGGCTCTTCTGAAAATCTAATGAAGACACAGACTGCTTCCCAGGTAACTGCACACACTCACATCAATTTCAGAGAGTTTGCAGACCTTTCTGAAGCACATGCCCCAGATTAAGACAACTCTTAAGGTAGAATCCGATAACTTCACAAGCAAGCCAAGCATCATCTCCAGGGAATGCAGACAGGTTTTCCTGACAGCAGCACGACACCATTCCTTAGTTGTAATTGCCCTTCTAACCTCATATTTTCTTCGACTCAGTCACCCAAGAAATGCAGCTACGAAGAGCACCAGTTCTCTCAGGACCTCTCATGCTGCTGCTTCTTTGCCTCTTCATTCAGTTTTGTAAGTGGCGTAAGTGCACATTAGGTCATTTGAAATGATTTCATTTGTGCACAGCAAGCGATGGGCAGGAAATCACTGAGCCCGAGGCAGCAGCCTGGTGCAAGCGGCCCGCACAGCAGATCAATGCAGAAGGGCGGGGTGGAATTGACCTCCCTTGGTGGACTAAGGCGGCTTCACTGGAAGGAGTTTTAATTACGACGCTGAAGTGTATTTGTCATATAAAGTACATCAGGGATAAAATATTAAAAGGGCACATACTCCTTTCCAGGAGAATGAGTTTTTCTGCCAGTGTATTTTATTGGAACAATAATCCTGACGAAATCAAAGTAACACCAAGCCCCTGCCAGGGAAAGTTGATGAAAGCAAAGGCATCTTCTCGTGAAAACACCTACCCTTTATTCAGCACCTACTCTGCACCAGCCTTATTCTACATTCATCAGTTTATTCAGCTCTCCTGCTGACCCACCAGGACCCATCTGACACATGGGGAGACTGACGCTCAGAGAGATGTAAGAGTCACAGCCAGTAAAGGCAGAGATGGAATTTAAACCAAGGTCACTTGATTATAAAGCATATCATCTTTTTCTTTTTAGTTGTCTTTTAAATTCAATCTTTTTCCTGCAAGGTAACAAATACACATAGTCTAGAAGATTGAAAACGATAACCGGTTCATAACAAAACCCTGAAATCTTCTACCTGGTGCCTTAGCCACATTCCCCCCAGGGTGATCTCCACTGTATTAGTCTGGGTTCTCTAGAGAAACAGAACCAAGACGGGGTGTGTGTGTGTGTGCACACAGAAGGCAAGGGAGAGAGAAGTATCTATTTTAAGGAATTGGCTAATGCGATTATGGAGGTTGGCAAGTCCACAGTCTGTATGGTAGGTGGGCAGGCTGGAGACCCAGGAAAGAGCCAGTGTTGCAACTCAAAACCAGAGGCTGCCTGTTGGCAGAATTCCTTCTTGCTTAGGGGAAGTCAGTCTTTGTTCTCTGAGGCTTTCAAGAGATTGGATGAGACCCACCCACATTATGGAAGGCAATCTGCTTTACTCAAAGTTCACCAATTTAAATGTTAATCTCATTTTAAAAACACCCTCACAAACACATCCAGAATAATATTTGACCAGATATCTGGGCACCGTGGCCTGGCCAAGTTGCTGCATAAAACTATCCATCACATCCACTTTCAATCCTATTAAGTGTTTAATCTAGTCCTTACTTCCACATTTTTAAAAAAATGTGCTTTTATTGTTCTTTCTTTTTTTTTTCTGCTTTAAGTGTTAACTATTAACTTTTTATGATGACACTTCCAGATTTAGCTTTCTCACACACCTCGCCGTAAGTCCTGTCTCTGCACCATCCTCTCAACATTGTCAAATCACCCTTTAAACCAATTTCAGAGTTCACATTATTATGACTGCTGAACCACATAGTGTACTTCACTTATGTTTCCTTTCTCATTCATATTTTTGTTCCTTTTGGGAATTAAAAATCATCCCATGTTTTGTTTGCTTAGTTTACTGCTTAGTGGCGATTACTGATTAATCCCCAAACTCCAACAGCACTGAAAAATCTCTCAATATGCTGACCTGTCTTGAGTATTCTGTCTATTTCTTCTGCCTTTTCTTTTCTTTCTCCTTCCTTCCCGCTGAGCCCTGTGTATTGCTGATCTGGATAGGCCTTTCCCTAGGCCTGCAAAGCTGCAGTCCCCACATCCCCATGGCCATGCCCTGGGAATTCAGTTGCCTCCTTTCTGTGTGTTTGTCCCTGGCTACCTGGATCCCATGTTTTCTTCTTTCTTGATTTCTTCTTTTTTAAAAAAATTTTTATTTTGGTGAGTGCACATTTTCTAGTAGCTTCCTGAGAAAGACTGCCTGCAAGTGAATTTTTGAGGCCTCGCATATCTGAAAATGTCTTTCTTCTACCTCACACTTCATCGATAGCTTGAATAGGCATAGAATTCTTTATTGAAAATGATTTTCCTCCAGAATTTTGAGGGCTTTGTTCTATTATTTTCTGGATTTCACTGTTGTTGTTGAGATGATTGTTGCCATTCTGATTCCTGATCAGCTTCAGAAGTTTGTATTTGATCTTTTTAAATTTCCCTTCTGGAAACTTTTAAGACCTTTTCTTTATCCTTAGTGTACTGAAATTTTATGATTATGAGCCTTGGTGTGGGTTTTTCTTTCTTCATTCATTTGACACTTTTCAGAGGCCCTTATCTTTCTGTTTTGTAAAATTTTTCTTGTATTGTTTCTTCAGTAATTTCTTCTCTCTTTTCTTTCTCTTTCTGGAATGTCTATTATTAAATGCTGATTCTCTTTATTGCGTTCTTTAGTTGCCTTATCTTTCCTTTTCCTACTTATTTTTTATTCAGCTTTCTAGGAAATTTCCTCAATATTGGATTCTCTTTACTGGATTCTCTAGTTGTCTTATCTTTCCTTTTTCTACTTATTTTTTATTCAACTTTCTAGGAAATTTCCTCAATTTTATCTTCCAAACTTCCTATTGAGTTTAAAATTTTTTTATTTTATTTTTAACTTCTGAGAACTCTTCATTATTTTCCGAATGTTTATTTTTTAGAGTCTCTTATTCTCAAATTCAAGGATGCAATTATCTAACCCTATTCTAAGGATAACATTTACAGATTTCTAAATGTTTTCTTGTTTTCATTGCTGTCTCTTCTTCCTCTAAGCTTCTTTAATCTATTGGTCTGTTTTGATCTCTTTCACATTCTAGGTACTCTCCAAACATCTGCTAATCTTTGATTGTCCGTTTTAAGACATGAAGGCTTTATCAATGCTGTAAGGCACTAAAATGCTGATGCAAAGCTCTGTGTGCATATTAGGGGCTTATTGTCTGGTGACAGTAAACAGTGGTGATCAGATGGGAACCAGACTGTTTTGTTAAAGATCTCCCAAAGCAGCAACCTTAGACATTTCTCTTGAGCTGGTCAGTTTCCCTAGTGAAGAATCTTTCAGGAACATAAGGTTGGCTTTTGATATTCTGGGGCAAAGCGTGGCGGGGGGTGGGGGGCGGCGCAGGTGGGGCTGGGGTTCTAAGTATTCATATAATCCCCGTTTTTGGTAGGGAGGCTAATAGCCATCCTCAGTTGGACCCAGTCTCCCCATGTTCCCCAAGGAGCCTGACTGGTTCACTTCTCCACAGAGTAAATCCCTGGTCCTGCTAAGTATGAAAAAAAAGGAGCCAGACCAAAAAAAAAAGACCGAGTGGGTAAAAAGAGCCTGGGCAAGGCAAGAGGAGGGAAAGAGGAGGGATAAGTGGGTATCATTACTTCTTTCCGTCTCTTGATCACCTATCTTTTTTCCAGCCCCAACATGTACTTCCATATTTGACGCACATCGTGCCTTCAATTCCTGAATCTTTCTAGAGATCTGAAGTATAGAGAGGTTCGCTTCATCTTGACTTCCTCCCCGTCTTGCTGGCTTTGTTCCAAATTATATCTGCTCATCTGCTTCTCAGCTTCCAAATTTTTATAGACATTGATTATATGCTGAATTTCCTCCCTGGTCTCTTGCCTTGGTAGTCTGTTTGTTTTTTAAATACTATACTATCATCTTAGTGGACTTTTGGTAGGAAACAGATAAAAGCATGTGTTCTAGTCTCCATGTTTAGCCAGAAGCTCCCCAGAGCAGTCACTCTTAACTCCTGGGCTTAGAAGAGACTGATGGGGAAAAAGCCTCCTGATTGTGGAACTTGAGCCATTGTATTCCAGGCTAGCCACTGCTGCTTTGGTTCACAGTACACATGAGGTATGCTGTACGAACTAACCTTTTAGCAATGCTCTTTATGGCTGTCTCCCTGGAGAGCTTCAAGAAGTCAGGCATTATGTACCAGGTAAGCATCCTCAGTGGGATAAGAGTCATTTGGCCAAACCGGCTGTAAAGTAAATCCCTTTCCCCATTATTCTGTTGCCAGTTGGCTTCACTTAGTAAACATATGGTTAAGTAGTTAATGTGGCCGGTACACTATGAAGAGCCAGCAGTCAGCCTCCTAGGGCTTCTTGGTGGGTTCATAACCACCACATTGGTTTGGTTGCAGGGGAAATTCGGTTTTTGGCTTGGCTAAGTACAGATTTATCTCTGATAATGTAAAATCATCTTGAAATGCCTGTGTAAACACTGCTCTCTCCTTTCTTGCTTGTCATCTGAAACACTTTCCACTTTTAAGGCTCAGGTAAAATGCCAATTTTTCTGTAACTCTTCTAGTCCTCATCTTCATGTTCTCAGGGTGCTTTTGATAGGACTCTGGGGTTACCTTTTCTAAGAATTGCATTCACTTGTTTAATAGTTGCCCTCTGTGGTTGGACAGGGAGCTCATCAAGGCCAGCAACTCTGTCTCCCCTCTACTCCAGTGCCCAGCAGGGTGTCTGACACATACATGGGAGCAGCCCATGCATATTTATTGACTGACTGAGTGAAGAGTCTTCTATTAGTAGAGCCTATGTATCCTTTTACCAGGGATGGTAAAAGGACATCCTAGTGATGAGTTTGTAGTGAGTTACCTTTTGGCTTCACATTAGAGCCTCTAGAGACAACTCAAGGCTTTGCTTGGCAATACCCCTTCCCCTAAGCCCCCCTGCCAGGAGAAGGGGCTCAAGTGTGAGTTAACAACAAAGTAGAATGACAAGACAGAGCTAGTCTCTGCCTTGGGAGTGCACTTCTGCAGGGAAGGATGTGAAACTGGGGTCCACACTCTTGGGTCTCCCCTTGGATCCTGCTGCTCCTTTGGGATGTGGCTTGCTCCTGGCTGCTGGAGTGACGTGAAGGGCCCACATCACCTGGTTTTCCTTGTCCTGGTCCCTCCTGTCGTCATCAGGGTTACACTGTACCCTGCAAACATCCTGTGCAGGTTCTAACCCAATGGAGGTCATCAGCCCTATGTACCTACTCCAGTTGGAAAATTCCTTTATTTCAAGGCATCAAGTACGAGAAAGTGAATGATTTTCCTAGTTTAACGTTTGCATTAAACACAGGCTGTGTTCTCACAGGGACCCTGCAGAATGTGTTTCCCGGTTCTTATGACAAAAAGAATACTGCTGGTAAGGATTAGCAAAGAATGTCTTCAAATAATAATCAAAAGACATAGATAAATTCCAAATAAAATTCCATAATAATGGACTACGATGTAGCAATGGAAAGGAACTGACACTGGTATATGCAAAAATATCATGTGGAGTGAAAGGAGCCAGATATAAAAGACTACATGGTGTATGACTCCATTTATATGAAATTTATGGAAAACACAAGTCTATGGAGATGGAAGGCAGATGGGTGTTTGCCTGGGGCTAGAGGGGAAGTGGAAATTAACATGGGCACAGCATTATCTGTCTGGAGTAATGGAACTCTTCTAAACTGGATTGTGGTGATGGCTGCACTATTGTATAGATTAACTAAAAGTCATCAGAATGTGCGTTTATACTGGGGAATTGTATGATATGTAAATTATACATCTATGAA
Organism: Papio anubis; assembly: GCF_008728515.1. Lineage (NCBI taxonomy): Eukaryota > Metazoa > Chordata > Mammalia > Primates > Cercopithecidae > Papio > Papio anubis. The sequence continues at coordinate 112,643,724 of NC_044976.1, read as the reverse complement.
GCTGCTAGAAGTATGGAAGAAAAAGAAGCCAGCCCCTACCCCCCCATACACAAAAAAGACTTAAACACTCTTCCTTCAACTCAGGAAGTAGATGGAAAAGATTTGCTAGGGTTCTGCAGCTCTCTATTGATGTAGATTTCAGGCATGCCTCAACGTTAAAGTCTTTTTCCTTTTAATTTAACAACACTGTCTTCCTGTCCTTGGAGGGATGGAAATGGCACAGAATCCTCCTACTGCTAAAGACAGTGAAACCAGAAAGTGAGGCACGAGAAAGATACTCGGCTCCCCTGAGCTGCCTCCCCTACATGTAACCTCTTCAGCTCACCCGGCCCAGCAGCTTCTTCATCTCCTCTTTTAGCTATTACTTTAGTCATCCAAGCACAAAGACCCAAATTGTCAGTGTCAGCAGGTTCAACCTACATAGTGCAGCTCCAGCTCCATCAAGGCCCATGCGCTTCCTTGCAAGACAGTCCTGAAGAGGCAGCTCTGAGCAAAGACGTGAGGAGCCAGGAGGGGCACTGGCTGGCCCAAGGCAAGCAGCTTTGCTGACCGGTTGGCAGGTCAAGGGCCCAGGTCTATGTAATCCAAACCACCCGGAAAGAATCTGACCCACCAGGATGGAGAGATGAAAAATTAGAAAACAATAGTAGGATAGAAAGCATCCTCACAATAATAGGCCACACTCATCTAGATGTCTTAATACTTTGCAGAACTCTTTCACATTATCTTATTTAATCCTCACAGGCTCCAGGCAAGATTGCCATTAACATCCCCAGGAAACTGAGGGAGACAGGCAAGATAATCAGTGACAGAGTTGGGGACTGAAAGTCAGTTCTTTTGACTTAAATTAGTTATATGCACCATACTATGTACATGCGGGTCCCTATATTCACTAATATATATACGGGTTATGTATACATAGTATAGATACCATATTTATGTATACATCTATATACACAAATGTTTATGTGTGTGTATATGCACATTGAATACCCACTGTGTATTAGGCCTTTTTTAAAGCCCTTCACATTATATTCTCACCACAACCCCATGAAGTAGATACTTTTTAACAGATGAGGAAACTGAGGCACAGAGCAATTTCCCTTGCCAAAGGTCACACAGTGTCCAAGTGGCAGAGCTGGGATTTGAACCCACATCATCCAGTGTGCTTTCATGACACCACATTGCTTGTCTCTTGGTCCACCACATGGGTGAGTTTTGGCTTTGATTTCAGGGTGCAGATTGCACTAAAATTCTGGCTTTCCCAGCTCAAGTCGGTCTGGCCCATGCTGCCTTCACCTGCAAGGACTTCATTTCCTGCCGTCATGGCAGCTCTGTCTCATCAGTGTCCCAGCCGCTTAGTGTTTCTTTCACTCCCAGGCTTGGCTTCTGTTTCTGCTGCCACCAGCCTCATGGTACAGACCCCGGAGGAGCTGAAAAAGCATGTGGATTTTATGGGCCTATGGATTTTTGAAATGTTATGAATGTTGATTTATTATCTTCTCTGCATGTACAAAATGGCCTTCTAAAAACTTTATGGATATATTTACATGGGAATTTCCAACTAAAGAATGCACTGTAATACCAAGAAATTTGTTGCCAATATTGGTTCATTTCCAAGTGATATTGAATCAGGTCTAAGTAAATATTTATGATTTATCTTGAAATGTGACAGACTCATGACACAGTAATTAATTTTACTGTAGGCTGCATTCAGAATGGCTTTGGTAATACATGAGTAGGTGTGTAAAATGTTTATAGGGCTTTCAAAAATAAGCCCAAGGCTTAAATGAAACCTTAATCAGACAACCGAGGAGGAATACAATTGCAATTCTAATTTTGCTGATAGAATTTCTGTGGGAAACAAGGAGTTTCAGAGATTGATATTCATGGCAGAGAACCAGCACAGATCATATATTTTATGTACTGCTAAACTATTTGGAAACTTCAAATACATTTACTTTTCAAGAAATGCATGCTTTGAGCAATGGTTACAAAGGAAAGGCTAAATTTAGAAAATCGGCTTTGGTTTAGGGCAAACGCAGAGAGGAACAGATATTTCAGAACTCTGCAAGAGGCTAAAGGCCTCAAGTGAGGCCTCTGTTTTGGGGTGCTTCTTTTTCTCATCCCCACATTTAATCAGTCAACAAATCCTGCGTTTTCTACCTTAAAAACATATCCAGAATCTGGCTGCGTCTCGCCACCTCCACTATAACCACATGGTCCACCCCCATCATCTCTCACCTGGGTTACTATGGAAGCCCCTGGCCTGGCCTTCCTGTGTCCAAGCATCCTCCCTTCCCCACGGAGTCCGGCATGATCCCTGTGGGAACATAAGTGAGTTCACACCACTCCCCTATTTCCACTGGCTTCCAGTCCCACTCAGACTCCAAGCCAAATACACGGGGAGCCTACAGGCCCCACAGGACTGTATTAGTCAGGGTTCCCTAGAGGGACAGAACTAACAGGGTATATATATGTTATAAATATACCCTATTATATAATAATATATTTTATATATATATATATAAAGGGGAGTTTATTAAGTATTAACTTACATGATCACAAGGTCCCACAACAGGTTATTATTGTTATCCCCAAGAGTGTATTCATCCAATAACATTTATTGAATACATACTATTTGTCAGGCACTATGCTATGTATTGATGCTGTAAAACTGTATTGGTCTTGCTTCAAGGAACCTACAATTTAATGAAGGAGAAAAACACACAAAAAATCAACTATTGCAGCCCCATCAGCCCAAAATGATATGTGTTATGGAGGGTGGTGGAGCGGGAAGAGGTACAGCTACATCACAAGATCCACAGGAAAAATGAACTGACAGTTTTTTTTGTTTGTTTGTTTGTTTGTTTTTTAAACTTACTTTCTGGGTCAGACAAGCTGGCTTATGATTGTAATCCCAGACCTTTGAAAGTCCAAGGTGGGAGGAATGCTTAGTCCCATGAGTTTGAGACCAGCCTAGACAACATGGTGAGATCCTGTCTATTGAAAGAGGAAAAAAATAGCCAGGCTTGGTGGTGCACGCTTGTCGTTGTAGCTACTGAGGAGGCTGAGGCAGGAGGATCACTTGAGTCCAGGAATTCGAGGCTGCAGTGAGCTGTGATCATGCCACTGTACTGCACTCCAGCCTGGGTGACTGCAAGATCCTGTCTTGGAAAAAAAAAAAAATCCTACCTTCTTCCTCCTCAATCATGTAAGGCTCTTTGTTAATTTCCTCCTTTGCCTGATGAATGGACTTTTCCGGAGAAGTCAGTCTACAGACACTATTTTTATTTACAATGACCAGAAATCAGGTTAGTTTAGAGTCTGTCCTGGGGCTGGTTCAAGGGAGGAGTGATGGAAAATCTTGTGTATTACTCCTTTCCCTTTGACAGTCTCTCCAAAAAAGGCTTTGTTGCCATCATGCAAGATTTGAAGTGTCTTTTCAGGGGGATCAAAACCCCATAAATCTACCCGCACACATAGACCTTAAGAGTCTTATAAAGATACTGCCTCTAATATCTCAAAGTAGGGAGTGGGCAGCCCAGGGAATGCAGAATGATACGCTGGGGAAACGGGAAGCAAATATTGGGATGTCTGCTACTAATGTTTTATCTAAAAATGAAAAAAGGAATTAAGCTTCACTTAAATTTAATATACAGGTTGGCGCATGCATGCTTGCTTGGTCTGTCTGTTGCTCCCATGTCACATACAGACCTCAAGGGGTATCCTGAGGAACCCCGAGTGTTACACACAGTTTGACGAGTCTCTCATTGGCTTTCAGAGTATCGTAGCTTCTTCGTGCCACTTGAGAGGATAGGGAAATTGTATTATTTAGTCTTAACTAAACGAATCCTCACACAACTGAGTGGCTTGGGAAGAGCTCTGCAAAGAAAGGAGTGTGGCGGTAACACCTACAATGCAAATGCAAATAAACAACAAGAAAATGGCACTGTCCCTAATGCAAAATAAGCTCATTGTCAGATATATCATGAGGTTAGAAACCATAACAATCTCATCAGATCAGACAAGACGTTGACAAAAACAAGTTTAGAAATTATCAAGGGGACAGTGCCTTCACCTCCACTGGCATTTGTGATAAACCTCATCCTGAGTGTATATTAAGCCTTGAGATATTAGCTAATAATAGAAATGCATCAATATAATTTATAGATAAGTAAATACACTATATTGGAGTGTATCTTCAACATTTTTACTGCTAGGGTTATGTGAATTTAAAAAAATTGAAGGCCTCCTTTTTAGGGACCTAGCCCTGCTTTAACAAGTCTCGGACCTTTACGATAATATTCACTGTCATTTGGGCAGAGCTGAGGTAGGAGGTGGGACTAGATTCTGGATATGGGACTCAGATACAGGACCAAATTGAGGACTACCTAAAACAGGTCCGGCGTGGAAGCACTTCTCCCTAAGACATGCAAACCAGTGTGCCATGTCAGTTTACCATTGCCATGGCAACACCTGAAAGTTATCACCCCTCTCTATGGTGACAACTCCACAGAGACTACTACCCTCATCCTAGAAATTTCTGCATAAGCTGCCTCTTACTTTGCATAGAATTGAAAGTGGGTATGAATATGGCGGCAGAACTGCCTCTGAGCTGCTACTCTGGACACACTGCCAGTGGGGTAGCCCGGCCTCGCTGCTGCTGCTGTACACTGCTGCTTCAATAAAGACTGCTGTTTAACACCACCAGCTCACCTTTGAATTCTTTCCTGTGTGAAGCCAAAAACCTTGGGCTAAGCCCCAGTTTTGGGGCTTGCCTGTCCTGCATCAGAACCAGGTGGCTGGTCTGTATAGACCTAAGATCAAGGGCTTGTCGCTTATTCACTTACAAGCTGCATGTTTTAAACAACACGATCAGAACGCTGATGTTCCCTGAAAACCTGTCCTGCGTGCTCTGAGCCTTTGCAAAAATAAATCGTATTTTATAACAAATAACCATTTTATACTGTACAATAATGGAAAATACTGAAATGTAGTTTTATAAAATCTTTTCTTTATGTTGTGAAATTTAACTTATAAAATTTCCTGTCACCCATATGTATTCTTTTTGTTTCTGTCTTTTCTTAATCTGACAATGATTTTTCTTTCGGTGGAAGAAAATTTGCATGGCTACTCCACATGTGACAGTGTTGCTCGGTGAGTCCTGGTCACAGAAAGTTTAAGAAATGTTCCTTTAGAGCATGTGAATAAATCTTGCCTCAATCAAATTCTTTTTCCTGCAGCCTCCCCTGCTGGGCTCCCTTCCTTGACCTCTGAGCCTGCTGCTTGCCTTGACCCCAAGTTCAGAGGCTCCCACTGACTCGGCCCTTTGCTGTCCTTTTAAGGCCAAGCCTAGGGATGAGCCTCTTCCTCACAGGTTAGGAGCTTTCACCACCACCTCCGGATCTCGGAAGGTGAGAACTGAGAACAGATCTCTGAGAACGGGCACCTTGTGAACAGGTGCTGCTTAGTTCCTAGAGGAATTCAGAGGGAGAACTGCATGGCGGGCTGCCAGCTCCTTGCCTCGAGGTGCTTCTTTCCAGGAGTGGTGGGTAGTTCAGCGGCGAGTCGCTCAAACCGGGCTCTGCTGTTGGGACACATTACTTAGCTTCAGTGTATGTCCGTTTTCTCATTTGTAAAATGAGGATAATAATAACTCCCACTTCTTGGACTTCTTGAAAATGAAATGAGAATCCTATAGGCTAATGCACTTGGCCTGACACATAGTAAGTCGTCAAAAAATGTGAGCTACTGTTATTGTCAAGCATTATTTACTTATATTCAGTCCCCAGCTGAATAATTGGAGAGAACTTCATGGCTAATGTAAAATTGGACTTTGACCACACCTACTTAGAGGGTTGACACTTCTCCCTCCAGAAAATAACAGGACCTCATACAATTTATTCTACGTAGAACAACTTAAATATAGTTTGCAGTAATGGGATTTGGGAGCAGACAGATTTGGACTCAAATACCAGCTCTGTCACATGTTGCCATGATCTTGGGCAAGTCACTTAGCTGTTGTGGGCCTCATCTGTGCAGTGGGTATTTACACAGTAATACTGAGTTGTGAGAACATGATGTAAGCATAGGATTCAGGAGAGTGACTGGCACTTAGTGGGATCTCAATATCGTGTCCCTCTCCCCTTTTCTTAATAGCCATAATAGACATTGATAGAAGAATTGACATTTGTTTAACCCCTACTGTGTACCATGCACTGGATAGGATTTTATAATCTTACATAATCTCCTGTATTCTTTAAAATGATGTAACGTATATATTAATAACATAATTTTGTGGATGAAAGAACTAAGTTCAGAGAATTTAAGACCTTTTTCAAAGTCAATAACTTGACTGCAAAAGTCCATGCTATTCCTCCTTCCCACTGGCTGCACCATCTCAGATCTCTGGACCAGCGAACACTATACCTCTAAAGGAGAATACCTAGTTTCACCTCTAGTTCCAAATGTTGGTAATTAAACCAGAACCAGCATGAAGGAGTTGTTTGGAACTTTTACCACAAGCCTGCAAGACACTTAATGTTACCAGCACAGTCCCCAGTAAGGGGAATATGGTTTGTTTCCCTCCAACCCCTAATTACTGTGACGTTCAAGACATACTCATCCCTGCCAAAGCTTCTCTCTAACTCTCCTCTTATCAACACAGTGATGGCCCTGTCTATTTGATCCCTTAGGGGTGGAATATAGGGTCACAGAACATTGCTGTCAGGACTTTAGACAATGGTTCTCAGGCTATCACTGATGAAAGTTCAGTTGGCAATCCAGGGCAGTCTTCATCAAGAAGAAAGACGGAAATAACCACTAGCTATTAAATTTGACCACCATCTGAAACTGATAATCCAAGACTAGCTGGATCAGTTATGGTCAACTAAAATTTATGTCACAGAGGAGCCCCTGGGAAGGGCACAGGGCAGCAGGTGTGGGAAGGTGATGAGCACAGGACCACATTGGAACCCAGAGGTCATTCCACACCCCCAGCACGGATGCAAGACAGAAGTCCCAGACAACGTCTTTTCAAAAATAAAAATACCTTTATTTTCTTCTCATTTTAAAATAATACATGCATATCATTCTTATTTTTAAAAATCAGACAATATGAAAAGGCTTAAAGAAGGAAATGAAAATTCCACTCTTAATTCTGCCATTTGGTGAAAACATTCTGTGTAAATCCCTCCAGACTTTTTTCTGTTCGTATACCTCTAGCCCCCCACAATTGTTCTGAAAACAAAAATCAACCTTTCCTAAAGCATATAGATTGATGTTGCTATATTTAATGGAATTATGATATTCCATTATAGAGACGTACCATTCCATTACAGAGATTCCTTTATAGAGGTGTAATATTAAATATAGCCATTCCTTTCTTTTAAATTGTCTCCAATTTGTCATGATTGTAAACAAAGCTGTAGCAAACACCCTGGTACATTTTTGGTATTTCATCCTGTGGTTAATGCTGATGCTGAAATTCCACAAGATTCCAGGAATCTCAATATCACTTATGTATAAATACTTAATAAGTTATGGCTGAAACATTCATTCATTCACTCATTTGCTCTCTCTCTCTCTATATATATATATACACACACACATATTGGGTAACCATGATGTTCCAGAAACAAATCTATGTTCTGTGGATACGCAGTGAATAAAACAGGCAAACTCTCTGCCTCAGAACACTCACATTTAAAGAGGGAAGACAAACGATGAAATAAATAACAGTGTGTTAGAAGCTTGCAAATGTTAAGGAGAAAAATGAGGCAGAAAAGGGTGGTTTTCTCTTATAGTCATTCAGTATTTTTTCCCTGTTCTCTGTCATCATCATGCTATTTAGTTTAATTCACTAAATGCCTGTTAAGTCCCTATGCTGTGCCTTAAACTGTGCTAGGTATTGGGAATGGGGTGGAGAGTTGTGTGGAATATGGGCCCTAGCATGGACAAGCTCACGTGTCATCATTTTCTTGCTCATGACTTCACCATTTCATATGTGTATATTTTGTTTTCACAACTACATTAAAAGGTCTTAGAGGGCAGGAATCCATCCACATTCTTTGTGTTCTCCTGAGCTTTTAGTATATTTTTGTACAGAGTTAGTGTTCAATAAATGCTTGTTCCCCATACTTGTGACATAGAAATAATGCAAGTGGTTTTGAGAGATGAAAAACTGGGTTCTGATAAGCCAAAAAAAAAAAAAAAGGCACTGATGAATACCCAAGGTTAATGAGAAAGCTAGCTATTTAGCTCATAAAATTGGCCTTTAAAAAAACTTGTTCTAAATCGTGCCATTTAATCAAATATAGTGATATAAGTATAGTAAATATAGTAATTTTAGCAAATGCTGTGCAAATCTGGCTGAATAAGTAATACAAATTTTTTTAAATAGAAAAACACAAACCAAACAGAGAAGCATGCTGGGTTTTCAGCTGGCTCTATGTGGCTCTTTTACGCTGCCCCCACATCCTACTAACACACACCCAACTCTGCCTCCAGGGGGAGCTCCAGCACACATTTGAGTCCCAAGGCCTTAGTTCCAAGGGACTGTCAACCCTCCCAGCAGTATCCGGTTTTGAACTCTCTCATCGTCCTGGCTAGCAGTCAGCTCTTTCATCTGCCTTTAAAAACAACAACAACAACAACAACAACAACAACAAAATATTTGCTATCCAAATGTAGATAACTCTAAAAGTATGAAGTAGTTCAGAATAAGACTTTGGCTTTAGAGTGATCTTGATTGAATACCTAATATTTGTCAGGGATTGTGTCCTGCACGTTACATATATTATTCCTAACTCTCAAAACAAACTTGCAAGAGGGGTCCTGTTATCCTCACTATTACCCTATGCAGACAAGGACTGTGCAGCTGAGAGAGGTTAAGGAACTTGCCTGAGGTCACAGTGTCAGCAGTGGAGGCAGATCTGCCTAAATTAGGGCCCAAGCACTTCTACCTTGCACTCTGCTCTCTGTAGCTGCCCTTATTTACCTGCTTATTACTTGTTACTGTCGTCATTTTCATCAGATTATTGTTATAGTTGATGTCTTTCTGGCAGAGGCAATGCAGTTTTTTTTGTGTGTTTGACCTCAGCACACTTTGTTTTTTGACACAGTGTCTTGCTGTGTCATCAAGGCTGGAGTGCAGTGGTGGGATCACAGCTCACTGCAGCCTTCACCTCCCCAGGCTTAGGTGATCCTCCCACTTCAGCCTCCAGAGTAGCTGGGACTACAGGTGCATGCCACCACACCTGGCTGATTTTTTGTAGAGATGGGGTTTTGCCATGTTGCCCAGGCTGGTCTCAGACTCCTGGGCTCAAGCTATTCTTGCAACCCCTGAGATATGGTTTGGCTGTGTCCCCACCCAAATCTCATCTTGAATTGTAGCTTCCATAATCCCCACGTGTTGTGGGAGATAATTGAATCGTGGGGGCAGTTCCCCCCATACTGTTCTCATGGTAGTGAATAAGTCTCACAAGATCTGATGGTTTTATAAGGGGTTTCCCCTTTTGCTTGGCTCTCATTTTCTCTTGACTGCTGCCATGTAAGATGTGCCTTTTGCCTTCCACCATGATTGTGAGGCCTCCCCAGCCACGTGTATCTGTGAGTCCATTAAACCTCTTTTTCTGTATAAATTACCCATTCTCGGGTATGTCTTTATCAGCAGCGTGAGAACAGACTAAAACACCCACCTTGGCCTCCCAAAATGCTGGGATTATAGGCGTGAACCACTGCACCTGGCCTGTTTTTTAATTTTAAGACTAGCTTTTTAAAGAGTAGTTTTAGGTTCACAGCAAAACTGAGAGGAAGGTGCAGAGACATCCCATACCTTCTTCCCCGAAATATGCACAGCCTCCCCATTATCAACATCCCCCACCAGAGTACACCCTGGACAGAGCACAGCAGAGTACACTGTCATATCATTATCACCTAGTGTTCATAGTTTACATTAGGGTTCACTCTTGGTGGTGTACATTCTACGGGTTTGGACAAATGCATAATGACATGTATCCACCATTATAATATCATACAGAATAGTTTCGCAGCCCTAAAAATTATCTGTGCTCCACCTATTCATCCCTCCCTCCCTGTAACCCTTAGCAACCACTGACTTTTTTTTTTAAATCATTTTCATAGTTTTGCCTTTTCCAGACTGTCATCTAGTTGGAATTGTACAGTATGTGTAGTCTTTTCAGATTGACTTCTTTCACTTAGTAACATACATTTAAATTTACCCATGTCTTTTCATGGCTTGATAGCTCATTTCTTTTTAGCATTGAATAATATTTCATTTTCTGGATGTACCACAGTCTATTTATCCACTCACCTACTAAAGGACAGCTTTTGACAACTGCAAATAAAGCTGCTATATACATCCGTGTGCAGGATTTTGTGTGGACATAAGTTTTGAACTCTTTCAAGGAAATACCAAGAAGCATGATTGCTGGATTGTATGGGAAGATGATGTTTAGTTTAGTAAGAAACTGTCTTCTAAAGTGGCTGTACTGTTTTGCATTTCCAGCAGCAATGAATGAGAGGTCCTGTTGCTCCGCATCCTCACCAGCACTCAGTGTTGTCAGTGCTCTGGATTTTGACCGTTGTAATAGGTATGTAGTGGTATCCCATTATTTTAATTTACATTTTCCCAATAACATATAATGGGGAGTATTGTCTTATATGCTTATTTGCTATCTGTCTGTGTTCTTTGGTGAGGCAGGTGTTAAGGTCTGTGACCCACTTTTTTCTTTTTTTTGGTAGAGACAGGTTCTTGCTCTATCACCCAAGAGGGAATGCAGTGGTACCATCGTAGCTCACTGAAGCCTTGAAGCCTCAATCTCCAGGGCTCAAGTGATCCTCTCCTCAGTCTCCCAAGTAGCTGGGATTATAAGTGAGTGCCACCATGCCTGGCTAACTTATTTATTTATTTATGTATTTGTAGAAACAGGGTCTTGCTATGTTGCCCAGGGTGGCCTCACACTTCTGGCTTTCAGTGATCTTCCCACCTTGGCTTCCCAAAGTGCTGGGATTACAGGTGTGAGCTGCTGCACCTGGCTTTGGCCTGTTTTTGAATCATGTAGGTGATCATCAACACCTTGATGGTCACCTTGAATCAAGTGCTTGCACTAGCTAGGACTTCAAATACAATGTTGAAAATGAGTAGTGAAAGGAAACATCCTTGACTTGTTCTTTATCTTATTTGGAAAGCTTCTGGTTGTCACTATTAAGTATGATGTTAGCTATAGGGCTTTTTTAGGTATTTTTTTTAATCAAGTTGAGGCAATTCACCTTTATTCTTAGTTTGTTGAAAGGTTTTATCATGAATTGGTGTTGGATTTTGTCAAATGCTTTTTTTACATCTACTGATAAGATCATGTAATTTTTCTTCTTTAACCTGTTGATATGATGGATTACACTAATTGATTTTTGAATGTTGAACCAGCCTGTATACCCGGTATAAATCCCACTTGGTTGTGGTGTATAGTTATTTTTATACATTGCTGGGATTGATTTGCTGATATTTTGTTGAAGATTTTTGCATTTATGTTCATGAGAGATATTGATATGTAGTTTTCTGGTTTTGCAGTGTCTTTATCTAGTTTTGGTGTTAGGGTGATGCTGGCCTCATAGATTGAGTTAGGAAGTATTCCCTCTGCTTCTATCTTCTAAAAGAGATTGTGAAGAATTGATATCATTTCCCCTTTAAAATATCTGGTAGAATTCACCAGTAAACCCATCTGCACTGGATGCTTTCTGTTTTGGAAGGCTATTAATTATTGACTCAATTTCTTTACTGGATATAGGCCTATTCAGACTGTCTGTTTTTCCTTGTATGAATTTTGGCAGATTGTGTCTTTCAAGGAATTCATCTATTTCATCTAGGTTATCAAATTTATGGGCACAGAGTTGTTCATAGTATTCCTTTATTATCCTTTTAATGGCCATAGGATCTGTAGTGATGTGCCCTCTTTCATTTCTGGTATGTGTCCTCTCTCTTTTTTTTCTTAGTCTGGCCAGAGACTTATTGATTTTATTGATCTTGATCTTTTCAAAGAACAAGCTTTTGATTTCATTAACTTTCTCTACTGATTTTCTATTTCACGGATTTCTGCTCTCCTATATATTTCTTTCCTTCTGTTTACTTTGAATTTAATTTGCTCCTCTTTTTCTGGTTTCCTAAGGTGAAAGCTTAGATGATCTATTTTAGATCTTTCTTCTTTTCTAATGCATGCATTTGATGCTATAAATTTTCCCCTAAGCACTGCTTTCACTGCATCTCACAAATTTTGATAAGATGTGTTTTCATCTTAACTTAGCTAAAAATATTTTAAAATTTCTCTTGAGATTTCTTCCTTGACGCATGTGTTATTTAGAACTGTGTTGTTTAGGGACTCTTCCTATGGATTCAGGCACCATGTCCTTCACTGCCCTCCTCTGCTGCAATCACATTTCTGTTAGGCAGTGGATCAGGGAAGCACCAGCAGCTGTGGACCATGTGGAGAAACACTACTGGCCGAGCATGCCCTACCTGACTGTGGGACAAGAGTACAGCAGTGCTGAGGTGTACTTGGCAGAGTGCTTTGAGGCTGTGAAGGCGGCCAACATTTCCAAGTTGCCTCTGTATAGATAGATTTGTTGTAAAACAGCTCAGTCATCTCAATGTCAACAAGAAGTGGTCATCTTCTTGTTGAATCATCAGCACCTTGATGGTCACCTTGAATCATCATCCCTTTGATTTTATGGATCATGGGGTTGCCATGTCTTTACTTGGTCTGGTGCTGAAAAACTGTAACCTCTATAAAAATGTGAGGCTCTGGAGCAAAGTCTTATTAAAACAAACGTGAGCATAGTGGTCTGCATATGGAATATCTAGGGCTCTAAACAGACTAATACTTATAAGTATAATCACTGTCCTATTGTTTTTCATTTCTTTACCCTGACAGGAAGATATCAGGGATTTCCTGGGTCACAGATGATATAAAACACATTTTGGATGAAAGCTGCAGTAAAGCTACTAACTATGATTTGGGATCTTTTTTTAAGTATGAGATACTTAATGGGGGCTTTATCATGCATTAGTTTGCTTATCTTTTGTGAAGAATAACTGGCTAAACTTAAATGGAAATGTGAGGTTTTTCAGTTACACATTCTCCTAAAAATAGCATTTTCTTCTGGGATTTGACTACTAAATGAAGACATTTAAATGAAGTAAAGGTTATTTATCAAAACTTTCAAAAAGTGTGCTGCTTAATCTCCATATATTTGGGGATTTTCCAGAGATCTTTCAGTGATTGATTTCTAACTTAATTCCACTGTGATCTGAGAGCAGGCATTGCATGATTTCTATTCTTTTACTTTTGTTAAGTTGTGTTTTATGACCCAGATTGTGGTCTGTCATGGTGAATGTTCCATGTGAGTTTGAGAAGAATGTATATTCTGCTGTTGTTGGATGTAGTCATCTGAGTAGTCTGTAGATGGTCATTATATCCAGTTGATTGGTGGTATTTTTGTTATTGTTGTTGTTGTTGTTGTTTCTAGAGAGAGAGTCTCACTCTGTCACCCAGGCTGGAGTGCAGTGTTGTGATCATAGCTCACTGCAGCCTTGAACTCCTGGGCTCAAGCGATCCTCTTGCCTTAGCCTCCCAAAGTGCTGGGATTACAGGTGACGGTATTGTTGAATTCAACAATGTCTTTATTGATTTTCTGCCTGCTAGTTATGTTCATTTCTGATAGAGGGGTGTTGAAATCTACAATTACAATATTAGATTCATCCATTTCTCCTTGCAATTCTGTCAGTTTTTGCCTCATGTAGTTTGATACTGTTGTTAGGCACATACACATTAACAATTGTATATCTTCTAGATTTTCCTCTTTATCATTATATAATGCCCTTCTTTATCACTAACTTTTCTTGCTTTGAAGTCTGCTATAACTGAACTTAATATAGTTACTCCTGATTTCTTTTGATTTATGTTATCATGATATAGGATGGATTCTCCATTCATTTACTTTTAATCTATAATTGTCCTTATATTTAAAGTGGGTTTCTTGTAAAAAAATATAATTGGATGGGGTTTTTTGATCCATTCCGATTATCTCTGTCTTTTAATTGGTGTATTTAGACCGTTGATGTTTAACATGACGATTGATATAGTTGTATTAATATCTAAGACATTTGTTCCTGTTTTCTTTTTGTTGCTCTTGTTCTTTGTTCCTCTTTTTGTTGTCCACTCTTTTTCTGCCTTTTGGGGTTTTAACTGAGCTTCTTATATGATTGTATCTTCTTTCTTAGTGTATTAGTATGCAGTCATGTGCCACATAATGATGTTTTGGTCAATGACAGACTGTATATATGACAGTGGTCTCATAAGATTATAATATTGCAGTTTTACTGTACCTTTGCTTTGTTTAGATGTGTTTAGATACAAAAAACTTACCACCATGTTACACTTGCCTATAGTATTCAGTACAGTCACATGCTGTGCAGGTTTGTAGCCTAGATAACAAAATAACTCCAACTCCTTCCCCCAGTCCCTTGAATCATTGTTGTCATTCATTTCATCATACAAGCATACATAAGCGTATATGCATGAGCATGCATAATCAAATACATTGTTGCTATTAATATTTTGAACAAACTGTTATGTGTTAGGTCAATTAAGAATAAGAGAAATAGGTTACAGTGGCTCACACCTGTAATCCCAGCGCTTTGGAAGGCCGAGGCAGGTGGACTGCTTGAGCCCATGAGTTCAAGACCAGCATGGGCAACATGGCAAAATGCTATCTTTACAAAAAGTACAAAAATTAGCCTGGTGTGGTGGTGTGTGCCTTTAGTCCCAGCTACTCAGGAAGCTGAGGTGGGAGGACCACCTGAGCCCTGAAAGTGGAGGCTGCAGTGAGCTGAGATTGTGCCACTGCAAAAAAAATAAATAAATAAAAGAATAAAAATAAAAGTTTTCATTTTACCTTCATTCATTCCTTCTTCAGTGCTCTTTCTTTCTTTATGTAGATCCAAGTTTCTGACTTACATTATTTTCTTTCTCTCCAAGGAACTTCTTTCAACATTTATTGCAAGGCAAATCTACTGGCAACAAATTCCCTCAATTTTTGTTTGTCTGAGAAAGCCTTTATTTCTCCTTCACTTTTGAAGGATAATTTCACAGAGTACAGAATTCTAGGTTGGTGGGTGTTTTTCTCTCAACACTTTAAATATTTCACTCCTCTCCTGTTGCTTGCATGGCTTCTGAGAAGTTACATGCAATCCTTATCCTTGCTTCTCTGTAAGGAAGGTGGGTTTTTCTCTGGTTTCTTTCAGGAGCTTTTCTTTATGTTTGATTTTCTGTAGTGTAAAAATAGTATACCTAGAAGTAGTGGGGGTTTTTTGGCTTTGTTTTTTTGGCATGTATCCTGCTTGATGTTCTCTGAGCTTCCTGGATCTGTGGTTTGGTATCTGACATTAATTTGGGGGAAAATTCTCAGCCTTTATTTTTTTAAATAATAATGTCTTGTCTGTCCCTTTCTCTCTTTCTTTCCCATTATGTGTATTTCCATTATGTATATTTATACCTTTTGTATTTGTCCATAGTTCTTGGATATTCTGTTCTGGTTTTTGTCAGTATTTGTTCTCTTTGCATTTCAGTTTTGGAGGTTTCTATTGAGATATCCTCAAGCTCAGAGATTCTTTCCTCAGCTTTGTCCAGTCTGCTAATAAGCCCATCAAGGACGTCCTTCACGTCTGTTACAGTGTTTTGTTTGTCATCTCTGGCATTTCTTTTTGGTTCTTTCTCAGCATTTCCATCTCTCTGCTTTCATTGCCCATCTGTTCCCACATGCTGTCTACTTTATCCATTAGCTCCCTTAGCATCTTACTTACGGTTGTATTAAATTTCTTGTCTGCTAATTCCAACCTCCCTGCCGTATCTGGTTCTGGTTCTGAGGTTTGCTCTGTCTTTCCACGTTGTGTTGTTTTGCCTTGTAACTTTTTCCTGATAGCTGGACATGATATGCTGGGTAAAGTGTCCTACTGTAAACAGACCTTTAGTACTGTGGTGGCAAGGTGCTGGGGAGAGGAGAAGCATTCTCTAGCACTCTGAGTAGGTCTCAGTCTTCTAGTGAGCCTGTGCCTTGACTGTGTGAACTGCCCCTGTGCTTCTTGGTCCCCACACCCTCCTTCAGTGTGACAGGAAGATTGAAGTGGGCTGGAATTGAGTATTTCCCTTCCCCCAGGTTAGCTAGCCTTTGACGAAACCCTCAACGGGTTAGGCTCTGGCTAACTAGTTTCTCCCGAGGGCAAACCTCGTGAAGAAGAGCAGAATGCTCTGGAGTGTTCCCAGTGGGTTCCATTTCTCCTCCCTGTGACAGAAACACAAGGGCATTTTCCTCCGATATGTACTGTGTGGATCTGGCAGAGCTCCTGGGGGTCAAACTCACAAATGCCTAGGGCTCCTCCCCATGCCTAGGTCCCCCTGGAGTTTATAACTCTCAGACTTTTCCACACTGAACGTCCTGCAGTTTGTCAATTACAGTTCTGCTTTTGCTGCCCAGCATTGGTTCCTGCAGAGGTTTGTGCTTCTAAGTTTCTATTCTGGTATGTTGTGATTCTTTGTATCTGCCAGTCTCTCTAATTTTAGGGGCAATGGTTTGCCCGGTGACTTCACTTCTCTTATGGATCCAAGAAGCGTTGCTGATGTTTCAGTTTGTTCAGCATTTTACTTGTTGCTGGGGTGTAGTAGTGACTTCTAAGCTCCTTATATGCTGGGCCAGAAACTGGAGCAATAGTACAGTTTGACAGTACCATTTCCTTCAGATTTAACTCTTAGCCCTTCCAGGCTTGCAAGGCTGTAGTAAGGACCTGTGGGCTCTTTTCAGTACTTTCTGGTCCAGCGCCCTCTGAGCTGAGCAGGCCCTAGCACAGGCAGAATTCCCATCAGGCAGGCCCCAGCTGTTCACTGGACCAAGCACAGCTTTTGACTCAATTAAGTGCCATCTGACCTGAGCCTTCCATTTTGGCTGAGATTCTGCCAGCATACCCCCAGATGTGGGAACACCTGGAAATAAATACATTGCTAGCTTTTCAAGCTCCCATCTACAGACTGATGTAAAGACCTCAGGATGAAATGGGCCTTTCCCCAGTGCCCACCACAGTACCCAGGCCCCAGGAGGTGCACAATAATTTTTGAGTGAATAAATGACATTATTTGCAGAAGCGTTTTGTTAACTATTGGAACCTTTCCCACAGGATGCAAAGATAATTTCAGAACAGCTACAGCCTGGGCTAACATGGAAAACTATGAAGACAAAATTATTGAGTCAAATAAGCAAAGCGGCTGACTTTGCTGGTCATGAGCCTAATTAGTGGGGAAATTCTAAAAAATTATTTAGCAAAAAAGGTTATTCTCTTTGGTATAAAAACTTCTTCTGGCTGCGTGCAGTGGCTCACACCTGTAATCCCAGCACTTTGGGAGGCCAAGGTGAGCGTATCACTTGGAGTCAGGAGTTTGAGACCAGCCTGGCCGACATGATGAACCCCATCTCTACCAAAAACTACAAAAATTAGCCAGGCCTGGTGGCATGCACCTGTAGTCCCAGCTACTTGGGAGTCTGAGGCAGGAGAATTGCTTGAACTCGGTAGGCAAAGGTTGCAGTGGGCTGAGACCTTGCCACTGCACTCCATCCTGGGGGACAGAGACCCTGTTTCAACAAAACAAAACAAAACAAAACAACTTCTTCTGCTATGTCCCTAGAGCAGATTGTGGCACTAGGGAGAAGTCAACTTAATAGCTTGACGTTCTTAGGGTCCATTTTTTTTTCTTTTCTGTGAGCACTGAACCCATCCATTTTCTCAGAGGGAAGCTCAACTCTTCTGTGCATTGTCCGTCAGTCTGCTGTTAGTCCAGTTGCACAGCCAGGTGGCTTTGTAGAAATCCCTGGAGCAGGTCAGTGGCTTATTTTGTTGAAGTTCTAGGTGATCCTGGTGTCCTGGTGACCCATAAGTTCTTGGCAACATTGTCCTCAAAAAGTCCAATTTTAAGAAGTCAGTTTCTGGCCTTAATGAAGTAAAACAAAGATGTAGGTTTGGAGCAGCCGGTGGCACTCAGAGCTGGGTTATTGGTAAGGACTAATGTTACACTACCTCTTTTCATCTTCTGTGCCACTCTTAGTGTCTTTTCTTGAATATATTTTTTCTCTCTTGGGGGAATTTAAAATTTTTTGAAATCTTTTTGAGAGCCCTTTCTAATACCAAGCTTCCTAAAGTAAATCTAACCTAATGTGGAAAAATTATTAGCTAAGTTTCTTTTATCCACATTAGAGGGTATTTGAAACATTGATCTTCTGACCACCTTTGACAGATCATGGCCATCGATAAGTCTCCAGGGATGGATTTACTGCTAGTGAAACACATGATGTATTCTGCACTTCAGCAGAGCAAGGTTGGCCCCACACATAGCTGTAATGGAAAATGAGGTAGGGGGATTTATATACTTAATTAAAAATAGCAGACTCTCAAATTCAGATCCTCAAATTGACTTTTAGAGTTCTGATTGCTGAAAGAGTTGCAAATCAAAGCAATTTGGGTTGAAAGTTCATTTTTCCTTGAGTCCAGTTCTTTAAAAATGGAAAGCTTTCACTTGATATTAATTTCACTGATAATAAGAACATAAATGTAGCCTGAATTATATGACTATATATAAATCTGATTTACGAAGATCTGTCAAAGAAGCTC
Organism: Papio anubis; assembly: GCF_008728515.1. Taxonomy (NCBI): domain Eukaryota; kingdom Metazoa; phylum Chordata; class Mammalia; order Primates; family Cercopithecidae; genus Papio; species Papio anubis. Next base: position 112,624,994 of record NC_044976.1, on the reverse strand, counting down.
TAAGGATCAGTAACAGACATAGCTTGAGAAGGAAAATCACAGAATTGTCTAGCTAATAACCCCTAGAGTGTATAAGACATATAATTTAAAATTTGTTGTGTTTGGATACAATGATCAAAAATAAACAAATCTTGAAAAATGCAAAATTCCAAACAAGAGAGGGAAGCTGAAGTTATGGGTGTTATCCACACAAGGCCACAATAAATGTGTTTTCCCTCTTATTCTGTTGTTCTGAAAATATTGTTTTGAATTGATAGCTGGTTCACATGTTCTTGTGTCGCTCCATTTTATTATCATTCTGGGCCTTTTGAAGGACGTAACTGCTTTTTAATCACACCAGCAACATAAAGCATAATGACCTATTTTTTTTTGCCTCATAAATGCCTTAAGACTGTCAGTACCTTAGTATCCTGTGAGCAGTTTGAAGACAGGGACCATGCCGTTCAGCCTGTGTATCCAGCTCTGGGCTCAGTGCAGGGCACAGAGGGGCTTGGTGACCATAATGGGTTCAGCTGGATTATAGGAGCCAACACATGCAGCCTTTGGTGGCCCCTGAGCCTAAGGAAAGCAAGTGACTGGATTATTCCATTGTCTGGGAAGTATCAGAAGCTGGGCTGGGGACAGATGTGGAATTTGCATGTCTTGGATCTTCAGTAACACAGGGCCTCATTTTTTGTGACTTGGGGAGAGGTAGATTCACAGGCAGAGAAACTAAATAGGCAAAAATGTAGAACACAAGAAAGATTGCTAGAGAGCCTCTAAATGTCTTTGTCCCAAAAAAGAAATGTGAACTTTATCACACAGCTTAAAGTCTTCAGCTGGTGTCCTTCAAGGTTGAGCGATTCTCCGCCAGAGGGAAGAGGGATGACTAGGGGGAGCTAATGGTTTCCGTATTATCAGCGGTAAACTTAACGCTGTATTAGTTTCCGTAAATATTTGGCATGTGAGTAGTAAGTAGGGAATAATGATCGGTCCAAATTACTCATTCGTTACTCTGTTGGTGGAACATATAGTGTCAGCTGATGCAGTCAGCTTGACTCAAGTCTGTGATACAAGCAGCAGGCAGACAGACCGTCAGGGGCTGCAACAGAGGGTCCAAGGTAGCCAGTTTGGGTGAGAAGAACCCTGCTGAGCCTGCTGCCTTCCCTTCTGTACTACACCCCTACGGTTAATCTTAATACCAACTCCAAGCCCTGCCACTCACAGTTCTTTAAACCACCCCAGTCTCTTCTCTAGGACTTTAAGCTACTCCTCGTGGCACTGCAACACTGCTCAGGGGACACTTGCTGGGGCATACCGGAGCCTTTGACCAGGGTGCCCTGGACAACCCCACTTCCTTTTCTCCTATACTCCAATCTGTCCTATTAATAATCTAGTTCCACACTCCAGGCAGGCTTGGATTTGGAGCTGTAAGACAAGTTGGAGAAGGTAATTCATCTCTTTGAGATTCAGTGGCCTCATGCCTAAAGTGTAGGGTGATCAACCATCCATGGTTTTTCTGGGACACAGGACTCCTAGTGTTAAAACTGGGATGGTCCCCAACAAAGAGGGATGTATGGGTCACCCTATACAAGCGGGCATACTAACACCTCATTGTGTGGATGAGCTGAAATATTGTTTGCAGAGTAGCAGACAGGAAGTAAGTGGTCAACAATGGCAGCTCCCACCCTCCTCACTCAATTTGGTAAATTTTGAAACAAGAGTTTGTGAAACACTTCCAGGTGCCGCTCTAGGTGTTGGGGGGCTGTGAGCAAGTGAATTCTAAGACACAAATCCTGGCTTCAAGGTGTCCCCAGTTCACTTGGGAATGTAATAGCAATACACATGAAACTGCTATTTTATTTACTTATACTTTTATGCTTCATTTTCTTCCAAAAAAAGATTGAATCGGAGGAAGCTCAGAGTAAACATACAGATACATGAAAATAAGAGTTGAAGGACAACAACCACGTAATTAAAGGAGACAATGGTGCAATAATTATACTAGGAACCCAAGGCTAAGGAAATCTACTCCAATTGAACACCAAACAGCCAGAGAACAAAACCACACAGGGAAGACTAAAATGAAACAGTAAATTATACGGTGTCAGCACCACACATTCCAGATAGTGCTCTAGAAGTTCAAGGTGGTATTTGGTGATGTTTTTCCTCAAACTGGCTGCATAACCATGGGCAGGTTACCCACTCCAGGCCTCAGTTTCTTAATCTAGAAAACAAGAGCAATAATTTTCGTGACAAGACACCACCTATTAATGCATGTGTGTTTCCAAACTCTCCTCTTCCCCTGCCCATTAGGTGGCTGTGTCATCCAAGTTTCTCCCACGGTGCAGGAAGAAGAATGAGGGCAAACTGAAAAATAATTGTTTCTTTTTGAAAAATGTCCTACTTTTATTTTAAGTTCAAGAGTACATGTGCAGGATGTGTAGGTTTGTCACATAGGTAAGTGTGTGCCATGGTGGTTTGCTGCACAGATCATCCTGTCACCCAGGTATTAAGCCCAGCATCCATTAGATATTCCTGATGTTCTCCCTCCTCCACTCCCACCCTCCGACAGGCCCCATGTGTTGTTCCTTCACATTTGTCCATGTGTTCGCATCATTCAGCTCCCAATTATAAGTGATAACACATGATATTTGGTTTTCTGTTCCTGTGTTAGTTTGCTGAGGATAATGGCCTCCAGCTCCATCCATGTCCCTGCAAAGGACATGGTCAGTTTCTTGAAAAGTTAAACTTACAAGATAATCCAGAAATTGCCCTCCTGGGATTCTACCCAAGAGAGACAAAAATGTATATCCACACAAAGAAATGTACGTAATTGTTTATAGCAGGATTATTCACAATAGCCAAAAACTTGAAACAATTCAGTTGTTTATCAGCTGGTGAACAGATAAAATGTGATTTATCCACATAATGGAAAACTATTCAGCAATTTAAGAAAAGCTACAAATCCACACTACAACGTGGATGAAACTTGAAAATGTAATGTAGCCAGATGCAAAAGAATACACTTTGCATAATTTCATTATGTGAAATGTCCAGAAAAGGCAAATTTATAGAGACAGAAAGTAGATTAGTGGTTGCCTAGGGCTTGGGGTGGGAACAGGGATTAACTGCAAGGAGGAAACATTTTGAGGTGATGGAAATGTTTTCAAACTGAATTTTGGTGATGATTGCAGAGTTCTATAAATTTACTAAACATCATTGAATTATATAGTTATAATGAGTGAATTTTATAATATATAAATTGTACCTCAATGCAGGTGTTTTTAAAAAAATTTGAGAAGCACTCTTCAAGAACACTCCTTCTGCTCACTTCATACTTAAATGCCAGTTTCCATGGAACTTGGTCCTTAACCCTCGTGCTTCTTATTTTTGTCAATTATTCTCTGTATGTTCCCTGTGGAACCATTTTAAAATATAAACACTGAAGAGTACCTCCTCCTTCCTGTAGCCCCCTATACCCCAATTATGATAGGCCCCAGAACAGAAAAGTGGTTACCACACACATTTTGCAAATGTTCCCCCAGACCACTCTGATCCAAACCATACTCCCTGGGTGAGTTAATCAAAACCAAGGGATACTTAATTGATGGCATCCTAGATAACTTCCTAGATAACTATTGATCCAATTATATTGGTGTATAACAAGTTTATATCCAAACTTAGTGGCTTGAAACAACAACTTTTATTTTTCTCATGCATCTGTAAATTTGGCACAGCTCCGTGGGAATAGCTTGTCTCTGTTTCATTGAGCACCAACTAGGTGGCTTGAAGGCTGGGAACTGGAATTATCTGACAGTCACTCATTCTCATGTTGAGTACTTGGGCTGGAAGACTGAAAAAGCCAGATGCAGCAACATCTGGGGCTCCTCATATGTTTCTACCTGTGGTCTCTAAGATGTGGTCTTTCGGTGTAGTCTCTCCAACATGGCTGCTTCAGGGTGGCCAGACTTCTCGCATGGTGACTCAGGGTTCCAAAGACACATGTTCTGAGAGACAGAGAGAAAGCCCACGTAGAAGCTATATTGCCTTTTATGAGCTAGCCTTGGAAGTCATGTGGTGTCATTTCTGCTGCATTCTATTGTTTGAAACAGTTACAAAGCACCTCCCAGTTTCAAGTAGGTGGGAACACAGACACTCACCTCTTGATGGAGAGATCTCAACATCACGTCGTAAGAAGAGCATGTGGAATGGGATCTATAATGTTTTGAGTATCTTTGAAAAATACAATCTTCCATAGCTGTTTCAAACTCTCTTTTCTTTCCTCAAACTTCTAACGATTCCAACTCTATCCTTGCTTTCAGTTCATGACCTTGCTTCCAATCTCACTAGAAAAGCAATCGTCCCGTCTCTGCACATTTTTTCTTTCTTCTCTCCAGATATAGTGAATGGATGACCTCCCCATGCTCTCAGTTAAGTCTGTTGCTTGTGATGTGGTTTGGCTCTGTCCCCACCCAAATCTCATCTTGAATTGTAGCTCCCATAATTCCCATGTGGTGTGTGAGGGACCTGGTGAGAGATAATTGAATCATGGGGACAGTTTCCCTCATTTTGTTTTCATGGTGGTGAATAAGTCTTACAAGATCTGATGGTTTTATAAGAGGAAAGCCCTTTTGCTTGGTTCTCATTCTGTCTTGCCTGCTGCCATGTAAGATGTGCCTTTCACCTTCTGCCATGATTGTGAGGCCTCCTCAGCCACGTGGAACTGTGAGTCCATTAAACCTCTTTTTCTTTATAAATTACCCAGTCTTGGGTAAGTATCACCAGCATGAAAATGGATGAATGCAGCCTACATTTATACACTAGAGTTCACCCCACCCTGCTCCTGTCCCCTCAAGCGTATTGCTTCAGCGTTCCTCCAGGACAATCAGATTTTCCTTCTACTGGATCATTCCTTTCCCCATGCTCCCTTCTTCCCTTATTCTCAAAACTCACTTAATCCCATTTTACCCTCTAGTCACTAGCTTCTTTCTTGCCTTCCTTTTTTAGTAAAACTCCTTGGTTAAATGTGCTGTCTTCAGTGCACTCCCATTTTCTCTTGAAAAATCCCATTCCAATAAAGTTTGCTCTCTCATTCCACTAAAACCATTCTCTTGAAGGCCATCAGAGACTGTTATGTTGGAATATTCAGTGATTGCTTCTCAGTCATTGTTTTTAACCCATCAACAGCATTTTAGATTTTAAATTGTTCTCACTTGTTTGAGATGCTTTTCTTCACCTGGGTGCTAGACAACAAACTCTCCTAGCTTTTGCTTTGATTTTTCTGGCAGCCCCTTTTTCCAGTCATTTTCCTTTTTCCTTCTCTTCTTTCTGAACTCTGAAAGTTGGGATGCCCCAGGTCAGTCTTTGGATGCTGAGGTGGTTTTTACTGTGTCATTTAATTAATCTGGGAACTGAGTTTATCAGAGCCCTCTTTTCTGTATGATTCCAGGCTAGAGTTGGTCAAAAGAGGAACTTGTGTGGTATTTGGAAGTTAGAAATAAAGCAGTAGCCATTACTCTGGAGGTCAACATAGTCAGATGTAGTCGGTCAGGTAGGCACACAGGTGCCAAGCAGTTCCTAGCATATCCTTGCTCTCCTCTTCTCCAAGTCCAGTTCTTCTCCTCAACTGCTAGCCCTACTGCCAAGAGTGGCCCAGGCCTACCACCAGACACTTGAATGTGGGCCCACAGAAGCTTTAGCTATACCAAGGCTAAAGTTTCCCATAGACCTATCCATGAGTTCCCCCTTCAGTTGGACATGTCTGGCTTAGATTGACTGACTCCCTTCCTGATCATCCAACCCCACTTCTATACCTTTCCATCTCTAGCTCCTTCCACAATTGTGAGGTTTTATTACTATAATAAATCCCTTATGCCATAACACCCATAGCAATTCTGCTTCCCTAACTAAAGACTTACTGATACAATTATTGGTATCAAATGTGGTTCTAGGGGAATAGAACATTTTTTTTTTTAAATTATACTTTAAGTTCTAGGGTACATGTGCACAACATGCAGGTTTGTTACATATGTATACATGTGCCATGTTGGTGTGCTGCACCCATTAACTCATCTTTTACATTAGATATATCTCCTAATGCTATCCCTCCCCCGCCTCCCCACAATAGGACCCGGTGTGTGATGTTTGCCTTCCTGTGTTCAGGTGATCTCAATGTTCAATTCCCACCTATGAATGAGAACATGCAGTATTTGGTTTTCTGTTCTTGAGATAGTTTGCTGAGAATGATGGTTTCCAGCTGCATTCATGTCCCTACAAAGGACATGAACTCATCCTTCTTTATGGCTGCATAGTATTCCATGGTGTATATGTGCCACATTTTCTTAATCCAGTCTGTCACTGATGGACATTTGGGTTGATTCCAAGTCTTTGCTATTGTGAATAGTGCCACAATGAACATACGTGTGCATGTGTCTTTATAGCAGCATGACTTATAATCCTTTGGGTATATCCCCAGTAATGGGATGGCTGGGTCAAATGGTAATTCTAGTTCTAGATCCTTGAATCACCACACTATTTTCCACAATGGTTGAACTAGTTTACAGTCCCACCAACAGTGTAAAAGTGTTCCTATTTCTCCACATCCTCTCCAGCACCTGTTGTTTCCTGATTTTTTTAATGATTGCTATTCTAACTGGTGTGAGATGGTATCTCATTGTGGTTTTGATTTGCATTTCTCTGATGGTGAGTGATGATGACCATTTTTTCATGTGTCTGTTGGCTGTATGGATGTCTTCTTTTGAGAAGTGTCTGTTCATATCCTTTGCCCACTTTTTGATGGGGTTGTTTGTTTTTTTCTTGTCAATTTGATTGAGTTCTTTGTAGGTTCTGGATATTAGCCCTTTGTCAGATGAGTAGATTGCAAAAATTTTCTCCCATTCTGTAGGTTGCCTGTTCACTCTGGTGGTAGTTTCTTTTGCTGTACAGAAGCTCTTTAGTTTAATTAGATCCCTTTTGTCAATTTTGACTTTTCTTGCTGTTGCTTTTGATGTTTTAGACATGAAGTGCTTGCCCATGCTTATGTCCTGAATGATACTACCTAGGTTTTCTTCTAGGATTTTTATGGTTTTAGGTCTAACATTTAAGTCTCTAATCCATCTTGAATTAATTTTCGTATAAGGAGTAAGGAAAGGATCCAGTTTCAGCTTTCTACTTATGGCTAGCCAATTTTCCCAGCACCATTTATTAAATAGGGAATCCTTTCCCCATTTCTTGTTTTTGTCAGGTTTGTCAAAGATCAGATGGCTGTAGATGTGTGGTATTATTTCTGAGGGCTCTGTTCTATTCCATTGGTCTATATCTCTGTTTTGGCACCAGTACCATGCTGTTTTGGTTACTGTAGCCTTGTAGTATAGCTTGATGTCAGGTAGCGTGATGCCTCTAGCTTTGTTCTTTTGGCTTAGGATTGTCTTGGCAATGCGGGGTCTTTTTTGGTTCCATATGAATATTAAAGCAGTGTTTTCCAATTCTGTGAAGAAAGTCATTGGTAGCTTAATGGGGATGGCATTGAATCTATAAATTACCTTGGGCAGTATGACCATTTGCACAATATTGATGCTTCCTATCTATGAGCATTGTATGTTCTTCCATTTGTTTGTGTCCTCTTTTATTTCACTGAGCAGTGGTTTGTAGTTCTCCTTGAAGAGGTCCTTTACATCCCTTGTAAGTTGGATTCCTAGGTATTTTATTCTCTTTGAAGCTATTGTGAATGGGAGTTCATTCATGATTTGGCTCTCTGTTTGTCTGTTACTGGTGTATAAGAATGATTGTGATTTTTGCACATTGATTTTGTATCCTGAGACTTTGCTGAAGTTGCTTATCAGCTTAAGGAGATTTTGGGCTGAGACGATGGGGTTTTCTAAATATACAATCATGTCATCTGCAAACAGGGACAATTTGACTTCTTCTTTTCCTAACTGAATACCCTTGATTTCTTTCTCTTGCCTGATTGCCCTAGCCAGAACTTCCAACACTATGTTGAATAGGAGTGGTGAGAGAGGGCATCCCTGTCTTATGCCAGTTTTCAAAGGGAATGCTTCCAGTTTTTGCCCATTCAGTATGATATTGGCTGTGGGTTTGTCATAAATAGCTCTTATTATTTTGAGATACATTCCATCAATACAGAATTTATTGAGAGATTTTAGCATGAAGGGTTGTTGAATTTTGTCAAAGGCCTTTTCTGCATCTATTGAGATAATCATGTGGTTTTTGTCTTTGGTTCTGTTTCTATGCTGGATTACATTTATTGATTTGTGTATGTTGAACCAGCCTTGCATCCCAGGGATGAAGCCCACTTGATCATGGTGGATAAGCTTTTGGATGTGCTGCTGGATTTGGTTTGCCAGTATTTTATTGAGGATTTTTGCATCAATGTTCATCAGGGATACTGGTCTAAAATTATCTTTTTTTGTTGTATCTCTGTCAGGCTTTGGTAACAGGATGATGTTGGCCTCGTAAAATGAGTTAGGGAGGATTCTCTCTTTTTCTATTGATTGGAATAGTTTCAGAAAGAATGGTACCAACTCCTCCCGGTACCTCTGGTAGAATTTGGCTGTGAATCCGTCTGGTCCTGGACTTTTTTTGGTTGGTAAGCTATGAATTATTGCCCCAATTTCAGAGCCTGCTATTGGTCTATTCAGGGTTTCAACTTCTTCCTTGTTTAGTCTTGGAAGAGTGTAAATGTCCAGGAAATTATCCATTTCTTCTAGGTTTTCTAGTTTATTTGTATAGAGGTATTTATAGTATTCTCTGATGGTAGTTAGTATTTCTGTGGGGTCAGTGGTGATATCCCCTTTATAATTTTTTATTGCATCGATTTGATTCTTCTCTCTTTTCTTCTTTATTAGTCTTGCTAGTGGTCTATCAATTTTGTTGATCTTTTCAAAAAACCAGCTTCTGGATTCATTGATTTTTTGGAGGGTTTTTTCAGTCTCTATCTCCTTCAGTTTTGCTCTGATCTTAGTTATTTCTTGCCTTCTGCTATGTGTTTGCTCTTGCTTCTCTAGTTCTTTTAATTGTGATGTTAGGGTGTCAATTTTAGATCTTTCCTGCTTTCTCTTGTGGGCATTTAGTGCTATAAATTTCCCTCTACACACTGCTTTAAATGTATCCCAGAGATTCTGGTATGTTGTATCTTTGTTCTCATTGGTTTCAAAGAACATCTTTATTTCTGCCTTCATTTCGTTATGTACCCAGTAGTCATTCAGGAGCAGGTTGTTCAGTTTCCATGTACTTGAGCAGTTTTGCTTGAGTTTCTTAGTCCTGAGTTCTAGTTTGGTTGCACTGTGGTCTGAGAGACAGTTTGTTATAATTTCTGTTCTTTTACATTTGCTGAGGAGTGCTTTACTTCCAACTATGTGGTCAATTTTGGAATAAGTGCAATGTGGTGCTGAGAAGAATGCATATTCTGTTGATTTGGGGTGGAGAGTTCTGTAGATGTCTATTAGGTCCACTTGGTGCAGAGTTGAGTTCAATTCCTGGATATCCATGCTGCTATAAAGACACATGCACACGTATATTCATTGTGGCACTATTCACAATAGCAAAGACTTGGAATCAACCCAAATGTCCATCAGTGACAGACTGGATTAAGAAAATGTGGCACATATACACCATGGAATACTATGCAGCCATAAAAAACGATGAGTTGGTGTCCTTTGTAGGAACATGAATGCAGCTGGAAACCATCATTCTCAGCAAACTATCTCAAGAACAGAAAACCAAACACCGCATGTTCTCACTCATAGGTAGGAACAGAACAATGAGATCACTTGGACTTGGGAAGGGGAACATCACACACTGGGGCCTATTATGGGGAGGGAGGAGTGGGGAGGGATTGCATTGGGAGTCATACCTGAGGTAAAGGACGAGTTGATGGGTGCAGCACACCAACATGGCACAAGTATACATAGGTAACAAACCTGCACCTTATGCACATGTATCCTAGAACTTAAAGTATAATAATAATAATAATAATAATAATAAAATTCCTGGATATCCTTGTTAACTTTCTGTCTTGTTGATCCGTCTAATGTTGACAGTGGGGTGTTAAAGTCTCCCATTATTATTGTGTGGGAGTCTAAGCCTCTTTGTAAGTCTCTAAGGACTTGCTTTATGAATCTGGGTGCTCCTGTATTGGGTGCATATATGTTTAGGATAGTTAGCTCTTCCTGATGAATTGATCCCTTTACCATTATGTAATGGCCTTCTTTGTCTCTTTTGATCTTTGATGGTTTAAAGTCTGTTTTATCAGAGACTAGGATTGCAACTCCTGCTTTTTTTTGTTTTCCATTTGCTTGGTAGATCTTCCTCCATCCCTTTATTTTGAGCCTATGTGTGTCTCTGCATATGAGATGGGTCTCCTGAATACAGCAAACTGATGGGTCTTGACTCTTCATCCAATTTGCCAGTCTGTGTCTTTTAATTGGACCATTTAGTCCATTTACATTTAAGGTTAATATTGTTATGTGTGAACTTGATCCTGTCATTGTGATATTAGTTGGTTATTTTGCTTGCTAGTTGATGCAGTTTCTTCCTAGCATCGATGGACTTTACATTTTGACATGTTTTTGCAATGGCTGGTACCGGTTGTTCCTTTCCATGTTTAGTGCTTCCTTCAGGATCTCTTGTAGGGCAGGCCTGGTGGTGACAAAATCTCTAAGCATTTGCTTGTCTGTAAAGGATTTTATTTCTCCTTCACTGATGAAACTTAGTTTGGCTGGATATGAAATTCTGGGTTGAAAATTCTTTTCTTTAAGAATGTTGAATATTGGCCCCCACTCTCTTCTGGCTTGGAGAGTTTCTGCCAACTGATCTGCTGTTAGTCTGATGGGCTTCCCTTTGTGTGTAACCCGACCTTTCTCTCTGGCTGCCCTCAACAGTTTTTCCTTCATTTCAACTTTGGTGAATCTGACAATTTTGTGTCTTGGAGTTGCTCATCTCGAGGATTATCTTTGTGGCATTCTCTGTATTTCCTGAATTTGAATGTTGACCTGCCTTACTAGGTTGGGGAAGTTCTCCTGGATGATATCCTGCAGAGTGTTTTCCAACTTGGTTCCATTGGCACACCAATCAGATGTAGATTTGGTCTTTTCACATAATCCCATATTTCTTGGAGGCTTTGTTCATTTCTTTTTACTCTTTTTTCTCTATACTTCTCTTCTCACTTCATTTCATTCATTTGATCTTCAATCGCTGATACTCTTTCTTCAAGTCGATCTAGTCAGTTACTGAAGCTTGTGCCTTTGTCACGTAGTTCTCGTGTTATGGTTTTCATCTCTATCAGTTCTTTTATGGTCTTCTCTGCATTGATTATTCTAGTTATCCATTCATCCATTCTTTTTTCAAGGTTTTTAGTTTCTTTGCACTGGTTACGTAGTTCCTCTTTTAGCTCTGAGAAGTTTGATCGACTGAAGCCTTCTTCTCTCAACTCATCAGTCATTCTCCATCCAGCTTTGTTCCATTGCTGGTGATGAGCCGCGTTCCTTTGGAGGGGGAGATGTGCTCTGATTTTTTGAATTTCCAGCTTTTCTGCACTGCTTTTCCCTCATCTTTGTGGTTTTATCTGCCTTTGGTCTTTGATGATGGTGATGTACTGATGGGGTTTTGGTGTGGGTGCCCTTTCTGTTTGTTAGTTTTCCTTCTAACAGTCAGGACCCTCGGCTGTAGGTCTGTTGGAGTTTGCTTGAGACCCACTCCAGACCCTTTTTGCCTGGGTATCAGCAGCGGAGGCTGCAGAAGATAGAATATTGCTGAACAGCAAGTGTTGCTGTCTGATTCTTGCTCTGGAAGCTTCGTCTCAGGGGTGTACCCTGCCGTGTGAGGTGTGAGGTGTCAGTCTGCACCTAGTGGGGGATGTCTCCCAGTTAGGCTACTCAGGGACCCACTTGAGCAGGAAATCTATCTGTTCTCAGATCTCAACCTCCATGCTGGGAGATCCATTGCTCTTTTCAAAGCTGTCAGGCAGGGTCATTTACCTCTGCCGAGGTTTCTGCTGCTTTTTGTTTAGCTATGCCCTGTCCCCAGAGGAGGAGTCTACAGAGGCAGGCCAGCCTCTTTGAGCTGTGGTGGGCTCCACCCAATTCGAGCTTCCCGGAGGCTTTGTTTACCTACTTAAGCCTCAGCAATGGCGGACGCCCCTCCCCCAGCCTCGCTGCCACCTTGCAGTTAGATCTCAGACTGCTGTGCTAGCAATGAGGGAGGCTCCATGGGCGTGGGACCCTCTGGGCCAGGTGTGGGATATAATTTCCTGGTGTGCCGTTTGCTAAGACCCTTGGTAAAGCACAGTATTAGGGTGGGAGTTACTTGATTTTCCAGGTGTTGTGTGTCTCAATTTCCTTTGACTAGGAAAAGGAATTCCCTTCCCCCTTGGGATTTCCAGGTGAGGCAATGCCTCGCTCTGCTTCAGCTCTTGCTGGTTGGGCTGCACCCGCGGACCAGAGCCAACTGTGTGACATATCCCAGTGAGATGAACCTGGTACCTCAGTTAAAAATGCAGAAATCGCCTGTCTTCTGTGTTGCTCATGCTGGGAGCTGGAGGCTGGAGCTGTTCCTATTCGGCCTTCTTGGGTGCACCCCAGAAGAAAATCTCATAATGGGAATCTGGAATTGGTTCACTGATATGACCAGATTTAAAGGCATAAAAGACCCTAATACTGATGATAAATTGGACACTGGCAACCCATAGCATATAATGACAAATCTTTATTTAAATGACTACCTATAGCCATTGCAATCAAGCTCAAAGGAAGGCATTGAGCACCAAATGGCTGCTGCCATATAAGATTTTAGAGCAAATAAAAATGTTGAAGAACTTGGTTGCTTCCAAGTATACTGGACAGCTTGGATAAAGAAAATAATGAGCTCAGTGCTCAATAGTCCCAGATCAAGGTCCATGTGATGAGCTGGAAAGCTTCTCTAACTTCCCTGAAAGAAACCCTTATCATCTGCAGGTGCAGGGCTAAGATCCCAAAATCCAAACCCATGGTCTAATTTTGAAGATTGCTGAATTACAAGGCAAAAAGAATTTACACCTGTGAATGTATGAAAAAAACTCATTAAATTGTACATTTTGAATAGATGAATTGTACAGTGTATAACTTGTGTCTTTAAAAAGTGTTATTAAAAAATTCACAACCTTGAAGGGTCTTATGTGAAAGTCAGAGCATTGATTGGGACAAAGAGGGATCCTGAAAATTGGGATGGGGACATATGGGCAGTTTCTGATGAAATAGAGGACCTCAGTTTCCAAATTCTGCCAAGCCTTCTTTGTCAATAAAAGCAGACCTACCTCTTCTGTCTGAGGAAGTTAGTCTCACCTGTCTTCAAGACTCATCATAATCTCTTCTGAATGGAGTGACTTGCAGGGGACTGCTGATGTCCGTTAGGATGTACCTTCATCATAGACTGTTCCTTTCCCATTCCAATCACTGATGTAGATGAGACATCCAGTGATGTCTTATCCAATCACGTGGTTTTAAGTGCCATCTCTGTGTTGAAGATGAAAATTTATAGCTTCAGCTTAGACCTCTCTTTTGAACTTCAGACTTGTTTATTCAATTTCTTTCCTTAAATCTCCACTCAATACCTAATAGGCATCTCAAAACGGACATGTCAAAAATGAGCCCTTTTCATTCTTGCTTCTCTTATAGTCTTCCCTATCTCAATCAAAGGCAACTCCATGACTGACATTCTTGATGTCTTCTCCTCCTCTCACATCCACATTTAAAACTTTATCCCATCTTGCTGTACCTTCACAATATATCCAGAACTTAGCATTTCTTGCAGTCACCACTGCCATCATCCCAGTCTCCATTGTCTGTCACCTGTGTTGTTGGAATGGCCTCTGAGTTGTCCCCTTTTCAGTCTATGTCCAACAGAGTAGCCAGAGTGATTCTGTTAAAATGCAAGTCAGATCACCTTACTACTTTGCTCAAAACCTTGCAATGGCTTCCAGTTTCCCTTAGAGTAAAAGCTGGAGTCTTTATGATGGCTTGCAGGACCCTGGGTGACCTGTCCTCCCATGCTCCTCCCCATACCTCTGACCTCATCTCTTTCTACTTTTCCCCCTCATTTCTCCACCCAGCCACACTGGCTGTTCCAGGGGTTTGCTTCACCACAGGGCCTCTGCTCAGAATGCCTGTCCCCCAAAAGAGCCACATACCTTACTTCTCTGCCACTTTCTCAGTAAGGCCTTCCCTGGGCACACACTTTATAGTTTAAACTGTTTCCACTCCTAGTGTTCCTATTGCCTTTTTTGCCTTATGTTTCTTCCTCATTACTTATCGTTTTCCTGCATACTCTATATAGGCAAGGGTTTTTACTTTTTTTTTCTTTTTCTCTCTACTGTTGTATCCCCAGTACCTGTAATTGTGCCTGGCACATAGTAGTCTCTCAAAGAAATGGCTGAATGAAAGCATGAAAGCATGCAAAGCATTTAACGTGGTATATAACAAGTACTCAATACAGTCAGCTGTTGCTATTTAGCTAATTGTTTTAACCACAAAGTTAGGAGATGTTCTGGGCTTTCTCACTTTCTCTTTCTTTCTCTCTTCCATTTTCGTATCTAACTATTCATGAAATTCTATAGAATCTACCTGGGGTTAACCTCTCATCATTTCTTACAGGGATTATGGAACAGGTTTCACACTGACTCCTGTCCTTTTCTCCCCACTTCTTTTTTCTTTTTTTAAACATTCCTGCTACAGTTTCAGAATCACAAACCTGGTCATGTCAATCCTCTGCTTAAAATTCCTCAATGGCTCGGCAGACCTGTCAGGATAAAGTTTCTAGTCTTCACTTGGTACACAAATCCTCTCCTGACGCAGCCCTCTGACCCCTTCTTGGCCTCTTCTCATCCGATTCTTCCTCACACCCTTTGCTCAAACTAAACAGAGCCAACTGAGGTTCCCCAATGACCAATGTCAATGCCAACTGAGGTTCCCCAATGACAATACCTTGGTGTAACTTGGTGAGCACATAAACACACGGCTTTTGCATATGCAGTCCCTGCTGCCTGCGATGACCTTCCTCTTCCTTTCTCTCTTTTTAAAATCTCACGAATCATACTCATCTTTCACATCTCATCTCAAGCATGACAGACTCTAGAAATTCTTCCTTGAACTCTCAGTTTGATTTAGAGAGCACTTTTCTCTGCATGTCCCCATAATAATACTTACAATCCTGTAGTGGAATTGGTAGTTTATTGTCTGCCTCCTCCATTAGAGAAAACAAACCTGGAGTGTTGGGGGTGGAAGTTTCACACTGTACTTTGCACTTCTGTGCTGAACACAGAAAGGCAGGGGTCAGAAATGTTTGCTGAATTAGTGATGGTTGTGTGGTTAAGACTGCCAGCTTCTTATGGCTGCTTGTCGAGAGGAAGAGAGACAGGCTGGAAGCCGGGAGGCAAGACATTCATGCGAGGGACATTCAGAGTTGGACTTCTCTAGGGGTGAGTGAGTAACCATTTCAGAGAGCATAGGGAAGGGCCAGGCACTGAAACAGCAATAATAGGATAAGCATGCTGCACTTTGTATTCTCGATTTGAAAAAAGTTTCTGGTGTTTTCTTTGTTCATTGCCTTTTTATTGTCTTTTAATATTTAACATAGTCTAATGGAAAAACCCCACCCTGCCTTAGCTGTTCTAAAATAATCCAACAGAAACAGTTTGGGTCCATGATTGAGTCGGAGTATTAAAGAAGTAGCCATGTCCCTCCTGGTGATGGCAGCAAGAAGTCTTTCCCAAACAGAAAAGGGTGTCTAGTGCTCATCACTTTGGAGGGGGTAAGACTTCCTTGTATGCCGTCACCAAAGGAAAGGTAAGACTTACAGTACGCAGTTCTCCCATCCTACAGATTGTCTTTCCTGACTGGACACCTCAAAGCTTCTGTGCTTTCTTTTGTCAGAGAGGCTTTGCCCATTCACAGATGCTTAATACATGTTTGGAAGAAGAGGCTTTCTGATTGGTTCCAGACATGAAAAGGCACTCTGATTGGTGGGTGCAGAGGTAGAGGTAGGTAGAGTGGGTGAGGGCAGGAGAGTGGAGATAGAAAAGAGATGGAAAGGGCCGGAAAACTCGGGCTGGGGGCAGAGCAAAAAGGCACCACCGATGGTGAGCACATAAACGCATGACTTGACTATGAGGATTTCATTCTTCTGAAGGAAGTTGTCGTGGGAAAGGGGCAAATATTTAAACAACAGTTGGAGTGTTGGCAATTACATTTCCCACAGATGAATTTACCATGGCAAAGGGGAGACAGAGGACAATTTGGCTTAGAACAGAGTATTAAGACTATGGTAATAGAAAGCAATCTGTTCAAGGAGCAGTCTTGGAGGGCATGAAAAATAAAAATAACACCAAGCAAGTGAAATGGATAAACAATGGAGAGAGGCAATAATGGTGACCTTATAGTCGCTGAGAAAACACCAACATTAATAAATCTTGAAAGACATATATAGGATGCTGCAGACAAAGGAGGGGACTCTCATGACAGCTGGTGACGAGGGTGGGAAAGTGGTACAAGTAACAAAAACTAACATTTGACAGAAAAAATCCAACAGGTACTAGTCTGCCATTTTTTTAATGTGGCTATAGAGCCTGTTATGTAGTTTCCTTCCTTTAAAAATGTCAGCCATTATACATATTCATCATCACGTAACTAGGAGAGAGTGATTTTAAACTCATAAAATTTTAGTGCTGGCGTTTAGAGGTCAGCTCTTCCAACTGCCATTCTTTACAGATGAGGGCACTGAGGTCCAGGGAGAGGGTGTGATTTGTGCAGGATCACATTCCCAGGCAACATACTTGACTTCCTTCTAGTGTTCTTTCCATGACGTGAGGAGTTTCCAGCTTTCGAAAGTAAGAAGATGCCCTTTTTAATGTCAAATGTTGAACACCCTCACATGCGTCTTAAGTATCCTGCATTGTATTCCTCACAATACCCCACAGACATTTGAAAATGCATAGTATACCTATGAGTGACGCATGCTAGTTTCTGTCTCTAGGCAGCCTGGTACTAAAATAGACCATGACCCTGGCAGCTTCCAGGTTGGCAACAGGGCCCTGCAGCAGGAGGCGTGGGCTCTTTTTAAACTGAGAATGGAAATAAATAATTCTATTCTCTTAAGAACAAAGAAGGTATCAAATGAAATCAAGTACCTTCATTTGGAAAGGTTTCATAGGACTTTGGGTAATTTCAGACTACAGAAGAAGAGGGTCCTATTCTTCGGTCTTGTCAGGACCCTTGGGAGGGGCTCTGTCAGCCAGCAGATTGAGAATAAAGCCGAGTGGAGGGTCAAAGGCTGCTTTTCTATCTACATAGTCGGAAGGAAATTCACCTGAAAGTGGGACGGGGGAGACTCAAAGTGTGTCACAGCTCAATCCAGGGAATTGGAGAAGGGTTGGAGACAGGGGTTGGAGGGGGTGTGGGTGAGGCTGTAGCAGTCCCCGACCAGGAAACTGCTGAGCCTGAGAACCCTGCAGGTCACCCAGGTGGGGACACTCAGAGTAAGCTACCACTTATTGAGCACCTACTATGTGCTGGTCACTCTGCTAGATGCGTCACATGCACCTTTTCATATAATCTTGATAATAGCATTTCAAGGTAGAGGCTCTTATTATCCCCATGTACAGTTGAAGAAAGAAAAGCTTAGAGGGACTTTGAAACCTGTCTAAAGATCTCAGGGCTGGAACTGGAACCCAGACAGATTCTAAAGCACCTGTTCCTGGCCACAATCATGGCAAACAAAAGTGTAGCAGGTCATTGTTTGGCTCAATTGAGAAAAATCCACGTAAAGTGCTTAACATTGTGTCAAGGTATATAAAAGAGGCTCATTACATGGTGATGCTGATTATCTGTATTTTCAACGTCATTACTTTGGAAGTATAAATCGTGTAAGAGATTAAAAATGCTAAAGAGTTGGAAGAAAATTAAAGTGTGAAATCTCCTAGGATGGGGTTTAATTAAAAAAAGAAAAAAAGGATTTGTGTCACTGGTTTAGGGATGGAAACCTCCTCCCACCTCAGTGTGGTGACTGTGAACCCAGAAGTGTGGCCAGGGTACAGAGTTTCAATGTAGACATTGGTACCTGCCAGGTGATTAGATTGCTTCCACCAGGATGATAATAATCGTCCGGAATGCAGGGGGCAATGTAGTGTGGGAGACAGGCAGAAAGTAGTGTGGGTCATATGGAGAAGGGTGCAAACTAGGCGCAGGGAGCCCCTGGAATTTGGAGGGTGGGGTTCTGAGAAAAGATTATTTCATCACCATTTACTCTTAGCCATCTCCTTGTGTGCAGGGTGTGAAGGGGATATCTGCCAGCAAGCGACATCATAATGGAAAAGAGAGATATGGCCAGAGTCCAGAAAAGTTGAGCTTCAATGATAGAAAGAGTTTGAATACACGCTAAATTTAGGTAATCCGCTTACTAAATCAGGACTGGCTCTTTGAAATGTTACTCAAAATCTCTGTTTAAAAAAACATGGGGCACTTCAAAAGTAGTTCTGCCACGGTATGTAAAAAAGAGGTCATGGTTTGTAGCTTAAAATTTCAAATATTGTAAGTTTCACTTCAGAGAATTAACGTAGTATATATGCAGCAAAAATGACTTTTCTTAACACATCAAGCAGAGCCTTAGAAACCTCCCACCCAACTGAGTTCATTCATTCTCTAGGGGAAAAATTTGTTTTGCAAAGGACAGTTTAATCCATGAAACTGGCTGTTAAGGTCCCTGTTAGGGGATAAGATTTTCTACTTAATTTGACTATACGATTGAATATGTTTTGCATCATTTGGCAAATTTCCCTGTAGAAGTTTTCATTTTTTTCCTTTTGTTAACTGAAAACGAGGAGGTATACATGAGAACATCATGAAAGAAAATGCATTGTTTTCAGTATTCGGTTAATTTGAGGAGGCTCAGATGGTATGTTCTGAAAACTGCTCAAAAATGAGACTGATCCATCTTGAAAAGCCTGTTGAGATGGAAAACCTCATCACTTTGAAGGCCTCTTTGGTGCACTGGTTTAGAGTTTATGGTGAGAAGGAGGAAATACATTAACACGTCAGTGTTTTCAGGTGATATCAACACCAGCTGTCTAGAGAATGACGAGACTCAGTGTGCCGTGTGAAGAGACCAGTCCTCTGATGACAGGACTCCCAAGCAGAAATGTATCCTAATAGGGACAAATGGGTGTGAGTAACATAAATGGTCTGGGACAGGTACTCCATGATAAATAGGGCCATTGCAAATCCTGACCAGGATGGGAGACTCATAAGGACAGAAAATGTGTCTAATCCTAACATATGGTACCAGTGAGGGGAAGCTGGCCTGAGGAGTTTGCTGTGGAAAAGAATGTGTATATTTCTCTCATAAGCTGAGATTCTCAAACTTTGGCAGTCTGAGGTCTACTATGCAGAACAACGAATTCTCCCATGACCTCAGCCTGAGGGCTACTGTAGACATCAAGGTGGCCTCTGTGTTGCCTAGGAGACAGTACCCCATACAATAAGCCCCATCCCTGCAAGCAGCTCCAGCTCACAGTCTTCTGCAGTTGGTAACCCCATTTTGTAAAGGATGGAAAAGAAAGATTAAGGAATCTGCCTCAGTTTGTATTGTCCTAAGTGGTGGCTGCAATTCAAACTCAGGACTATCTGAGTCTATAGTCTGTGCCTGCAAAAGTGTAACTAGGTGGCAGGTGCATAGAAACTGCTGAGTCCAGTTTGGAAAGATTGAAGGAGCATACAGAGGCAGAAGGTAGAAACTCCAGTCCTCTTGAAGAATCCTGAAAGACATTGGGGATCGCTGGTATGATTAATTTTATATGTCAACTTGATTGGGCCACAGCGTGCCTAGACATTTGGTCAAAGATACTTCTGGGTATTTCTATGAAATTGCTTTTGGATGAAATTAACATTTAAATGGGGAGTTAAATAAAGCAGTTTGCCCTCCCTAATGTGGGTGGGCCTCATCCAATCAGTTGAAGGCCCGAATAGAAGAACAAAAAGGTTGACCCTCTTCCCCAAAAAAATAAGAGAGAATAGTTCTTGCCTGACTGCCTTTGAATGGAGACATTGGCTTTCCTCTGTCTTTGGGCTAAAACGGAAGCACTGTCTCTTCCTGGGTCTTGAGCCTCTTGTCTTTAGACTGGAACAACCATCAGTTTTCCTGGGTCTCTAGTTTGCTGACTCACCCTACAGATCTTAGGAGTTGCTAGCCTCCATAACCATGTGAGCCAATTTTTTATAAATCCACATCTTTCTGTATAGTATGTACAGGTGCATCCCACTGGTTCTGTTTCTCTGGAGAACCCTGACTAATATACTCTCCAACAGCCAATTCCTTTCTCTGGTTTTGGGAGTTTCTCAGTATGTATCATCCTGGTGGGAGACAATGTCTCATTTTCTCCTCTAGAAACCCAAGGGTCAGGTGGTCTTTCTTCCCACAGCCTGGCTGCAGGGTAGAGGCACATGACCTGCACTGGGCCGGTCAGATGCCCCTGCCTGGGACTTTGAATCCGGGGAGAGGGGGTGAACCAAGATAAAGAGGCAATTAGAGTTCACTTCAGGAGCAGCGGAGAGTGACTGCTAAAGGATGGCTGCCTTGGCTATCTGGACATGCGTAAACTCTTGTCATTTTCTGTGTCTGGTTCTCCCAATACCAATGGATTCTGAAAGTTGCTTTTATCTTTCCAATGAATGCCCTTTTCTACTGACGATTACAGATTAGTCTCATGCTTACAGCCGATAATCTTGACTTGTGCAGAGGTGAGACCTGTCTTTCAGGTTGGACTCTGGAGCCAGGAGAGCTCTTATTTCTGTCTGTGTTGTGTGTAGAATTATAGGCAGATGCCACAGACCATAATGGAACCAGTGAGTCATGGGAGGGGTGCTCATCACCAAAGCCAAAGGTAATAAGAACATCAGCAACAGCAACCAAGAGCCTTTCCTATGTGCCAGTGCTTTGCTGTGAGTTTCTCTTGCACTATTTCATCTGATTATCACAACCTTCTGTGGTTGGTAGCCCCATTTTGTAAATGATGGGACAGGAAGAATAAGGAATCTGCCTCAGTTTGTATTGTCCTAAGTGGTGGTTGCGATTCAAACTCAGGACTATCTGAGGCTATAGTCTGTCCCTGTGAAAGTGTAACTAGGTGGCAGGTGCCTAGAAACTGCTGAGTCCAGTTTGGAAAGATTGGAGGAACATACAGAGGCAGGAGGTAGAGAATCAGGCAAGAAGGACAAGGGGCAGGCATGCTGATAAGGGCCATCTAAGAGTCTGCTCTGGTGTTTCTTGACCACTGCATTCAGGTAACAAAATCCACCCTCACTAGTTTAAACAGAAAAGGATTTGTTACAGAATATCATTTAGTTTAGAGTTTCCAAAAGAGTCTCTAGTCATACTTGGATGCTACCAATTCAGGATTTATGCATCCAGGGGAAAAGCCCAAGCAAAATTCCGGAATGGTCTAGGGGAAGCCCACTGGTGCCATGACTGGCCATCCAGCTCTGATGATGCTAGGAACAGAACCATCATTCCCACTGCTCCAGAAAAGTCAAATGCTTCTGCTACTGCACTTGCTGAAAGATCCAACCTCCCTGCACATGAACACTGACAACATTGCTCACCTTTGTGTTTCAAGCCTCCTGTTGGTGTCTGTGTGGTGGACCTGTGTCACATATGGAACACTAGCTGCAAAGAATCTGGAAATGTAATTTTTGGATTTTCAGCCTCTTTAGTTCAGGAAGGCTGTTTAGAAGCAGGTTGAAGTGGATGTTGAATGTCTGACTGAATGGCATTATCATCTTTTAACCCTATTGCCCTGACATCCATGTATGGTGGAAAATGTGTATGAGGTCCCTATACTCCAAGTTGGTATCACACAACTTCACATCTGGAAGGGGTCTCAGAAATCACCTAGGTCAGAATTTTTCAAACTCTAGTTTGTAAGTCATGGAAGTTTCTTGAGGGGAATTAGAGACTGCCACAGTCATCAAGAAGAAAGGTGGGGGAGAAGAGCAAACACACAAGGTTTTATAACAGCTCAGCTTTAATGAGTTTTAGGTTACGTGCTTTAAAAATAGTACCAAACCACTGGCTAATCTAAGTTCTTCATTTTTACTGATGAGAAAACAAGGGCTAAGAGATGCAAATACCTTATCCAAGATCACAGAACTAATGAATAGTAAAGCTGAGACCAAAACAGGGTCTCCTGATCATAGACTGGTGCTTCTTCCTCAACTACACTGTGATATCTGAAGGTGTGTTCATTTGAAATTGCCCAGGATGCAGGATTTTCTGGATCCAGCACGAGTGGTGATAATCATCTGATTTCAGCATAAACACCAATGCCCCAGAGAAGCCTGCCTTGACCGAGGTCAAGCCAGGTCTCACTGTCATATGCTCTCTTGGAGCCTGTATTTTTCCCTTGAAGCACTCAACACAATTTTAACGAAAAATTTAATCTTTATATTGCTTCATATCTGTCTGTCTTGCTAAAATGTAGCTCCATGGAGCAAGGACTATGTTGGTCTTTTTCAATGATATATCCTCAGAATGTGGCAGTTTCCAATGGATGTCCAAACTCCAAAAGGGAGTGGAAGTCAGGGCAGTTAGGTCTAAGTCCTGCCTCCAGCTTCACTAAAGGGAGGGAGCAGTGACATAGAGTGAATGAGAATTGTGGACTGAATTCAGCCCTGGTCTGGGGCTCTGTTTCCTCATCTGTTAAGTGGAGCCAATTATTTCATTCTCATATCACTGTTGTGAGGAAGGAAGGAGAGGAAGACTAAAAGTTGGGCCTGAACTTGGACACAAATTTCCCATGGCCAGTCAAACTATGGGAGAAATTATAATCTCTGCCTAGGTTTTCGGAAGCCAATGGAAAGAAAGCCAAGAATGTGAGGACTGAGGCTGTTCCTGAGATCCTTGGACCTTAGCTCCTTGTTTTTATGGGATCTTCGTTTCTATATTCTGGCCAAAAAATATAAATGTAAATTGTAGGAAAACGTAGAAAATATAGACAATCACAAAGAAGAAAATTCAAAACCACCCCATGACCCAATGTCAATATTTTGGTATGCAGCGTCTAAGCCTTTTTTATATTTAAATTTATATGTCATCATTTATATTGCTTATAACCTGCATGTTTCCATTAACAACATTTTGTGCACATTTTCATGTCTTAAATGTTGTTACATAACATGATTTTGCTACACTTTTTCTTTGAATTTTGATTTGTGATCTTTTCTCTTTTCTAATGGAAGCATTTTAGTGCTATGAATTTTCCTCTCAGCCATGCTTTAGCTGCATCCCACAAATTTTGATATGTTGTATTTCACTTTCATTCAGTTCTATGCATTTTGATTTCCTTATTTGAGATCTTTTAATTTTGATATCTGTTTTTTAAAATTGTAAGTTTAGTTTATTCATATGGCAAAACAATTCAAACGGTATAAAAGAGTGTTCATTAAAAAGAAAGTCTTTCTCTGACCCAATAACCCAGTTCTATTCAAGAAGTAGAATTTCACCAGGGTAAATTTAGTGAATGGTAATTTTGTGTACCTGACAGAAATCTTCCAGTTATGTGCATGTATGTGGTGTGTGTGTTTGTGCATATGTGTATGTATCTGTATGTGTTGATGTGTCTGGTGTTTTATCTTTTTACTGGACAAAAAGGAGCATAGAAAACTCACTGTTGTTTGTTTTAGATATGTAGAAGATTCATTACAAAATTTTTTTTATATCCCCTTCCCTGTTTTCATACTCCTTGAAACATCACTTTAAAGTTCTTTTCAACAAGAGAGGGAGAATATTCCACTATCCCTTGAATCTGGGTTTGCTTTGGCCAACAGAATGCAGCAGGAGTAATGGTGTGCCAGTTTGGACTATAAGCATCAAGAAGTTTTGCATGCTTCTACTGTCTTTTGGAATTCTACCACTGCCAAGTGAATAAGCCTAGGCTAGTTTGTTAGGATATGAAAGTCTATATGGAAGTCAATTGTCACAGCCAAAAACATTCTAAACTAGCCTACCCCAGATGACCACCAAACATGTAAGAAAACCTACCCAAGATCAGCTGAGCTGCCTACCCAACCCACAGCTGCTTCCAGAGTCAGGAGGAAGGTCAATCAAGCAATTAAAAATGTTTATTCTGTAAGCCACTGATTTTTAGAGTAGTGTGTTACACAGTAATAGCTAACTGATACATTTTTATACCAGTATATTAAATAAATTAGCATATATAAAATACTTAGAACAATGCCTAGACCATAGAAAGCTTTCAAGAATGTTAGGCATAATTATTATGACATACAAACAATGCCTTCAAGTATTCCATTGTATGATTAACCATAATTTATTCAACTTATCTTTATTTGTTGAACATTTATATTGTTTTCATTTTTTCCTACTATAAAGAATGCTGCGGTTATCCCAGTATATACATTTTTGCCTGTCAATGGGAAAAATTCTTAATAATGTAATTGCTGGGCCAAAGTAAACATTTCAAACAAGGATCAATAATACCAACTCACTTTGTGAAGCAGTTATTCAATTTATTTCCATCAATAGTGTGTGAAATGATGTTCCTCTTCTTCATCACCAGACCCAAGATTATTTTAATGGCTCCATAATGGTCTATCATAATAGGTGCCATCATTTATTTGACCAGTCCTCATTATTGAACACTTTTCTTTTTTTCCCCTATTATAAATAAGACTGCCATTAACATCCCTGTAGATAAATCTTTTCACATATTCATGATTATCTCCTAAGAGTAAATTCCTGGAAGTAGAAGTTCTGAGTCACAGGATTTGCACATTTTAAAGTCTTTTGAATATATAATATTAAATTATTCCCCAGAAAAATTATACCAGATTATACTTATATGCAACATTTTAAAACTTTTATTTATGGAAAATTTCAAAACTATACAAAAAAACAGAGAATATAACAGTGGCTCCCCACATGCAGCCATCACTCAGATTCAATAATGATCAACTTATGGCCAATCTGTTTCATCTACAACTCTCCCATCTGGCTAGATTATTTTGAACCAGATCCAAAGCGGGCATTTTTAATATATATATTTTTGAACAGCTGAGCATTCAGAAGACAAATGAGAGGCTCCCTTTGAGGGTACCATGGTGAGAATCTCTTGGAATCTCATGTGATCCCACTCCAAGGTGCTAGGCCAGGAGAAGGCCTCGCGGAGGTGCCCAGGGCCCCCTAGGTAGCTCTGGTGCATTGTGTTCATTCCCTGCTTCATTGGAGTCAGTGATTCTTCAGGCAAAGATTAATCCATCCCACTTCTGAGGGTTTTCAGGGCTTTTTCTGTGTCTCTGTATTCCCCAGCTGCATGTCGTTCATCATCTAAATAAAGCAGAGGTAGATAATGTAATCCATCCATGGCTCATGTAAGCGCAAACATTGTGATTTGTGTTTACAGTGATTGCTGCTGAGTGGGAGGCTCTTCTTTGGCTCCTGTGGAAATTTTCTAGGCTGATTGAATTTTGTCATACAGTTGGTCACATTGCATGAACAACAAGTTGGCACAACCTTAGAGCAGAAATACAAGTAATTTCCTTTAATGAGAAAGTACAGTAATGGTTCAGTCTCTTTCAGGCTCTTCAGGGCATATTACCAGGACTGTACCAGGAAACAAACTGCACAATAGGGGAAAGTAAGAGGTAACTTGAAGACCTAAGGAAATCTCCAGATAAAAGAGCAGGAAAAGGTTTGTCTTCTAGACCAGAATAGTAAGTGGAGGGATGATACTCAAAGTTGATTTCAAAATGTCAGATTCAAAACACCCTCAAGAGTTCACTGCAGTTATTCCCAAGATATTGTATTAGTTCCAGAGGTCATCCAGCCTTACTTTAAATAAGCCACATGATGATACTGTGTCATCAGAGTGCAAAGGAAAGGCCACAGGCTTTGAGACTAACAGGACTGGGTTTCAATCGCAGCTCCATAACAAGCTGAGCAACTTGGGGCAAGTTGCTAGTTCATTTGTTCACTCATTCACTCACTCAACAAAAATGTTTTGAGCACCTGCTGTGTGCCAGATCTTGTGCTTGGCACTAAGGACTCAATGGTAAGCAACATGCTGTTTCTAGCCAGGCACGGTGGCTCAGGCTTGTAATCCCAGCACTTTGGGAGGCCGAGGTGGGCGGATCACGAGGTCAAGAGATCGAGGCCATCCTGACCAACATGGTGAAACCCTGTCCCTACTAAAAATACATAAATTAACTGGTCGTGGTGGTGAGCGCCTGTAGTCCCAGCTACTCGGGAGACTGAGGCAGGAGAATTGCTTCAACCTGGGAGGCCGAGGTTGCAGTGAGTAGAGATTGCACCACTGCACTGCAGCCTAATGGCAGAGCAAGACTCCATCTCAAAAAAATAAAAATAAATAAAAATTTAAAAAAGATGTTGTTTGTGTCCTTAAGTAGTTTGCAGTCCAGTGGGGGACAATGTGATGCTGTGAAAAGGGTCGAGTGATGAGGGACACATAAGAAAGAGGCATCTCAGCTGAAATCAGAGTCAGCAGGAGTCAGCCAAACACGGTGAGGGTTGGATCAACTCTTGGGGTGAAGGGAGGACCAACATTTGTGAGTAAGAGGATTCCACACAGAGGGAACAGCCATCAAAGATTTGGATAAAGAAATAAAAAGCACACTCTGGGCTTAAAGTTGTTAAGTGCATGGATCACACACTCCAGGACCGAAGTGACAGGGTGACTCATTCACGAGGGAGCAGAGCTAGATCATGAGGGGACATCCATGACAGATCCGGGACAACTCGGGGAGCTGTAAAGTTTTGAGCCAGGTAGCAACAGGATCAGGTGGCTGAGAATTCCAGCTGCAATCCAGAGCGGATGGGAGGAAGTGGTTGTGGCGGTGAGGTGGTCTGAGCCAGTGCAGTGGCGGGGAGGAGGTGAGCTGTGGATGGAGCCAAGTGCCATTTCACAGGGAAATGACTGAATGTGGTGACCGTGGGATATGGTAGGTGAAGAAAGAAGGACCCAGGACTGTCAGAGGGGTGGGGAAGATGGGGTGTTAGTGCTGAGCTTGAGGCTGAAGAGGTTCTGTGGGCAATTGTGCAAATGTGTTGGGGGCTCAGAAGGATGACAGTGTTTGATTGTGAGTCGCTGACACACGCAGGGTCACTGAAGCCACATGAGTAGAGGTAACCACTAGGGAGAGCACCTAGTTAGGAAAGAGACAAAATTTCTTTATCAGCAAAATGGCTAAGGTCAGAGATTCAAAGAATAAGTGAGCTACCATACGTAAAATGCCCACGAGGGTGCCTGGCCTACAGCCGGCTGGCAGTCAGTGGCAGGGCCCTTCTCTTCAGCTCCCTGTGGTGCAATGGGCAGCTTTGTCCCACACCCAGTGCTATTTTCAGACTCTTGCCTGATCTCACTGTTCTTGTCTGCCTCTTTCTTTGATTTAATAGTGTTAGAGGAGCCCCTGCTTACCAAGCCTTTGGTTTAATAAAACATGACCAGAGTGATTCCATCTTAGAGTAACGAGGCACTCACACAGCACCTATAGGGTTAATACTTACGGTTTGAAAATAGCCACATTCTAAGCTGGCCACCACTTATAAGTGCAGAATATTTGTGGCCATACAGAACATCTTTCACCAAGCCCACAGAGCATCCAGATGCTCTGTTTTCCAGATCCAGGGTTTTGAGTGCACCTCACTTGACTTAAAGATAATGTTAATGAGCAGGCTTAGGTTGAAAGATGAGTGGTCATTGATAGCACCAATAGCCCCTACCTTTGATGCGTACGTCTGCACATTTCAAGCTTAATTCTAGCTCCTTATAGTTTCTTAAAAGTATCGACACTAACAAAGGAAGGACACAAGTTCCTCCTCCTGCTTTCCAAGGACTCTCTACTCCATAATGGAGTAGTTTCCAACAGTCTTGCTTATTTCACTGTGCTCACAAGCCCCGTGACTCGGCCTGAGTTCTTTCCTGCACAAGATCCAAGAACCCTCTCTTGGGGTCTGGATTGGGACCCCTTTTTATGGCAACAATACCACCTGTGAAAATCTGAGCTTGTCATCGCTTCTTACCTATGTCCCAGAAAGTGAAAATGGGCTGCTTAAAATGCAAGCCCTGACCCAAATCCCGCAGTGTTTAGAAATAAATTCCCAACCAAGCAGGACTCGACTCACAGGCGGTGGCTGCCTACTGCTCCAGGGATAAATCTTAAAGCCATGGTTTGCTTCATGATACATAGGAGAGAAATCTGGTCAGGAAACTCCAGAAAATCATTTCTCAGCCATCTGTCTTCCCCTGAATGGCAGCCAGAGATGGCTCCCCAAGTCGTGTGTGGCAGCTCGGTTGGAAAGGGGCTGGGGCTGGGGTGCCAGGGCAGGGTGCTAGCGCTCTGTGTTTGGTGAAGGCACCGGCTGGCACGTTACGCCCCAGAACAGTCAGCAGTACCAGATTATCCAAGGATGGGAAAATTATCTTCTGAAGCCTTCCCAGATATCCTATTATTGAAATTAACTTTTCATCTGATGAGATGTAGTTGTATTGAATCGACAGCCAAGCCCTGACTCCAGGTAATGGCAGACTCTACTGATGCTATTTTTTCAACTTAGTACTAGTTTGAGAGAAAATGTGAACTGGATACCTAGAATAGACTCTTCCTAAGGGCTGCAGGAGTCTCAGAGAGATTCTGTTATGCCCAGTTGCCCTGAGGGTCTCAAAGCAGGAGTTAATGACTTCCTTAGAGTCCGTTGAGTCTGTTGAAAGTGGGCTGACCCACCTGAATCAATGAACTGTGCTTTCAAGCAGGTAAAAGGAAAGAAAAGAAGAAACAGGTGAAGCTCTCCAGGAGAGGCAAAATGTTTGTGTTATAAATAAATACTTTCTTATAAAGAAGAAAGCTTTGTGGCTTCGTCCTCTCCACTCTCCCCTCCCCGCCATTCAGATTGCAGCTTTGCTGACTCTGTGCTCTTCTTGGTATATACCTGTCATTGATTTAGAGCCACAGGGAGAAGGCAGACGTCTTTGGTTTATCTAACTGGACTGTTTTTCATTTATGTGCCTCAGGGGCAATTTTGGCTGAACTGCAACCCAGTTATTGCAAGAGTTCTTGTCCCCTTCCTCTGTCTCTATTTATATGCATGACACTTATACTTTGTAATTTAGAGAGGAAGAAAGAAGGGGCTTCATGGATCTCTTCTCCACTGTCTCTCCTTGGCCTGGGCTTCATCTCTACCGGGATAAGGATCTGAATTGGATGGAATTATTTTCATGGCATACTTGGTGAGATTCTGGGCACAAGCTGGGATGCTTTAGGACCCAGGTGACAAAGTGCGGCCTGGGAGTAGGGAAAGGCCATTCTCCACCCTCTGTACAGAACTCAGGATTGATGGCCTTTGAAGGCTTTTTCAAGTTGCTTAATGGGTGACTGGAAGCCAGAGGAAGAGGCAACTCAGGGCAGCCCCCTGTGGTTGGTGCTGCTGGAAGCCTGGCCTGTGCCCATTGTGAAGCTTTCCTGGGGCAGTTCCCAGAATTTACTAGGGGCCCCTTGAGGGGCTCAGTTCTGGTTGGGCAAGGGGAGGGCTTGCTCAGGGTCATTGGAATTGGGACATCAACATAAACATGACCTTGTTTTATGTTCCCAAAGTGAGAGGCCACGGGACCCAGGATATTTTGTGGGGGGAATGCTGTAATCACACCGTCTGGCCACCTCTCTGGCTCCAACTGAACTTAGCGGCAACTTTGAAGGACCTGCCCTGGAAGAGTAAGAGACATTTCCTTAAGTCACTCAAATGAGAGATTTCTCATCCAAGGACAGGCCACAGCCCTGCTGCTTGTGTAGGAGGTCTCATTGTATGGGCAGAGGGTCATTGCAGAGAGGCTGGTACTGGGGGTGGAGTCAGTCTGGGGAGGAAGGAAAGAAGGAGGGAAGAAGAAATGGTCTCAGGTGGCTACTTCAGGCTATAGCTGTTGCCACTGATAGAGTTTAATTTTTTTCTTATTTTAAAATTATACTTTAAATTCTGGGATACATGTGCAGAACATGCAGATACGTTTGCAGAACATGTTACATAGGTATACACGTGCCATGGTGGTTTGCTGCACCCATCAACCCATCATCTACATTAGGCATTTCTCCTAATGCTATCCCTCCCCTAGCTCCCCACCCCTCAACAGGCTCCAGTGTATGATGTTCCCCTCCCTGTGTCCATGTGTTCTCATTGTTCAAGTCTCACTTTTGAGTGAGAACATGCCGTGCTTGGTTTTCTGTTCCTGTGTTAGTTTGCTGAGAATGATGGTTTCCAGCTTCATCCATGTTCCTGCAAAGGACATGAACTCATCCTTTTTTTATGGCTGCATGGTATTCCATGGTGTATATGTGCCACATTTTCTTTATCCAGTCTATCATTGATGGGCATTTGGGTTGGTTCCAAGTCTTTGCTATTGTGAATAGTGCTGCAATAAACATATGTGTGCATGTGTCTTTATAGAAGAATGACTTATAATCCTTTGGGTATATACCCAGCAATGAGATTGCTGGGTCAAATGGTATTTCTGGTTCTAGATCCTTGAGGAATTGCCACAATGTTTTCCACAATGGCTGAACTAATTTACACTCCCACCAACAGTGTAAAAGCATTCGTATTTCTCCACATCCTCTCCAGCATTTGTTGTTTCATGACTTTTTAATGATCGCCATTCTAACTGGCATTGAGATGGTATCTCATTGTGGTTTTGGTTTGCATTTCTTTAATGACCAGTGATGATGAGCTTTTTTTCATATGTTTCTTGGTCACGTAAGTGTCTTCTTTTGAGAAGTGTCTGTTCATATCCTTTGCCCACGTTTTGATGTTTTTTTTTTTTTTCCTGTAAATTTGTTTAAGTATCTTGTAGATCTGGATATTAGCCCTTTGTCAGATAGACAGATTGCAAAAATTGTCTTCCATTCTGTAGGTTGCCTGTTCACTCTGATGATAGTTTCTCTTGCTGTGCGGAAGCTCTTTAGTTTAATTAGATCCCATTTGCCAATTTTGGCTTCTGTTGCCATTGCTTTTGGTGTTTGTCATGAAGTCTTTGCTCATGCCTATGTCTTGAATGGTATTGCCTAGGTTTTCTTCTATGGTTTCTATGGTTTTAGGTTTTACCTTTAAGTCTTTACTCCATCTTGAGTCAATTTTTGTATAAGGTGTAAGGAAGGGGTCGAGTTTCAGTTTTCTGCATATGGCTAGTCAGTTTTCCTAACACCATTTATTAAATAGGGAATCATTTCCCCATTGTTCGTTTTTGTCAGGTTTGTCAAAGATCAGATGGTTGTAGATGTGTGGCATTATCTCCGAGGCCTCTGTTCTGTTCCATTGGTCTATATATCTGTTTTGGTACCAGTACCATGCTGTTTTGGTTACTGTAGCCTTGTAGTATAGTTTGAAGTCAGGTAGCATGATGCCTCCAGCTTTGTTCTTTTTGCTTAGGATTGTCTTGGCTATACAGGCTCACTTTTGGTTCCATATGAAATTTAAAGTAGTTTTTTCTAATTCTGTGGAGAAAGTCGGTGGTAGCTTGATGGGGATAGCATTGAATCTATAAATTACTTTGGACAGTATGGCCATTTTCACAATATTGATTCTTCTTATCCCTGAGCATGGAATGTTTTTCCATTTGTGTCCTCTCTTATTTCCTTGAGTAGTGGTTTGTAGTTCTCCTTGAAGAGGTCCTTCACATCCCTTGTAAGTTGTATTCCTAGGTATTTTATTCTCTTTGTAGTAATTATGAATGGGAGTTCACTCATGATTTGGCTCTCTGTTTGTCTATTATTGGTGTATAGGAATGCTTGTGATTTTTGCACATTGATTTTGTATCCTGAGACTTTGCTGAAGTTGCTTATCAGCTTAAGGAGATATTAGGCTGAGACAAGGGAGTTTTCTAAATATGCAATCATGTCATCTCCAAACAGACAATTCGACTTCCTCTCTTCCTATTTGAATACTCTTTCTTTCTCTTGCTTGATTGCCCTGGCCAGAATTTCCAATACTATGTTGAATAGGAGTGGTGAGAGAGGACATCCTTGTCTTGGGCCAGTTTTCAAAGGGAATGCTTCCAGCTTTGGCCATTCAGTATGATACTGGCTGTGGGTTTGTCATAAATAATTCTTATTATTTTGAGATACATTCCATCAATACCTAGTTTATTGAGAGTTTTTAGCATGAAAGGGTGTGGAATTTTATTGAAGGCCTTGTCTGCATCTATAGAGATAATCATACGGTTTTTGTCATTGGTTCTGTTTATGTGATGGATTACATTTATTGATTTGCATATGTTGAACCAGCCTTGCATCTCAGGGATGAAACTGACTTGATTGTGGTGGATAGCTTTTTGATGTGCTGCTGGATTCTATTTGCCAATATTTTATTGAGGATTTTTGCATTGATGTTCATCAGGGATATTGGCCTGAAATTTTCTTTTTTTTTTTGTTGTGTCTCTGTCAGATTTTGGTATCAGGATGATGCTGGCATCATAAAAGTGAGTTAGGGAGGAGACCCTCTTTTTCTATTGTTTGAAATTGTTTCAGAAGGGATAGTACCATCTCCTCTTTGTACCTCTGGTAGAATTCGGCTGTGAATCCATCTGGTCTCTGGCTTTTTTTGGTTGGTAGGCTATTAATTACTGCCTCAATTTCAGAACTTGTTATTGGTCTATTCAGGGATTTGACTTCTTCCTGGTTTAGTCCTGGGTGAGTGTATGTGTCCAAGAATTTATCCACTTCTTCTAGATTTTCTAGAAGAGTATTTATACTCTTGCATACAGGTGTTTATAGTATTCTCTGATGGTAATTTGTATTTCTTTGGGATCAGAGGTGATATTCCCTTTATCATTTTTTATTGTGTCTATTGATTCTTCTTTCTTTTCTTCTTTATTAGTCTGGCAAGTGGTCTATCTATTTTATTAATCTTTTCAAAAAACCAGCTCCTGGATTCAGTAATTTTTTTCAAGGGTTTTTTGTGTTTCTATCTCCTTCAGTTCTGCTTTTTTCTTAGTTATTCATTTTCTTCTAGCTTTTGAGTTTGTTTGCTCTTGCTTCTCTAGTTCTTTTAATTGTGATGTTAGGGTGTTGATTTTAGATCTTTCCCACTTTCTCCTGTGGGCATTTAGTGCTATAAATTTCCCTCTAAACACTACTTTAGCTGTGTCCCAGAGATTCTGGCACGTTGTCTCTTTATTCTCCTTGGTTTCAAAGAACTTCTTTATTTCTGCCTTAATTTCGTTATTTACCCAGTAGTCATTCAGGAGCAGGTTGTTCAGTTTCCGTGTAGCTGTGTGGTTTTGAGTGAGTTTCTTAATCCTGAGTTCTAATTTGATTGCACTGTGGTCTGAGAGACTGTTATGATTTCTGTTCTTTCATATTTGCTGAGGAGTGTTTTACTTCCAATTATGTGGTCAATCTTAGAATAAGTGCAATGTGATGCTGAGAAGAATGTATGTTCTGTTGACTGGGGTGGAGAGTTCTGGAGATGTCTATTAGGTCCGCTTGGTCCAGAACTGAGTTCAAGTCCTGAACATCCTTGTTAATTTTCTGTCTCATCAATCTGTCTAATATTGACAGTGGGGTGTTATAGTCTCCCATTATTATTGTGTGGGAGTCTAAGTCTCTTTGTAACAATCTCTAAGAACTTGCTTTATGAATCTGGGTACTCCTGTATTGGGTACATATATATTTAGGATAGTTAGCTCTCCTTGTTGGATTGATCCCTTTACCATTATGTAATGCCCTTCTTTGTCTTTTTTGATCTTTGTTGGTTTAAAGTCTATTTTATCAGAGACCAGGATTGCAATTCCTGCCTTTTTTTTTTTTTTTTTTTTTTTTTTTGCTTTCCATTTGCTTGGTAAATATTCCTCCATCCCTTTATTTTGAGCCTATGTGTGTCTTTGTATGTGAGATGGATCTCCTGAATACAGCACATCGATGGGTGTTGACTCTTTATCCAACTTGTCAGTCTGCATCTTTTAGTTTGGGCATTTAGCCCATTTACATTTAAGGTTAATATTGTTATGTGTGAATTTGATCCTGTCATTATGATGCTAGCTGGTTATTTTGCCCATTAGTTGATGCGGTTTCTTCATAGTGTTGATGGTCTTTATAATTTGGTATGTTTTTGCAGTAGCTGGTACCGGTTTTTCCTTTCCATATTTAGTGCTTCCTTCAGGAGCTCTTGTAAGGCAGGCCTGGTGGTGACAAAATCTCTCAGCATTTACTTGTCTGTAGATGATTTTATTTCTCCTTCGATTATGAAGCTTAGTTTGGCTGGATATGAAATTCTGGACTGAAATTTTTTTTCTTTAAGAATGTTGAATATTGGCCCCCCACTCTTTTCTGGTTTGTAGGGTTTCTGCCAAGAGATCAGCTGTTAATCCGACGGGCTTCCCTTTGTGGGTAACCCGACCTTTCTCTCTGGCTGCCCTTAATATTTTTTCCTTCATTTCAACCTTGATGAATCTGCCAATTATGTGTCTTGGGGTTGCTCTTCTCAAGGAGTATCTTTGTGGTGTTCTCTGTATCTCCTGAATTTGAATGTTGGTCTGTCTTGCTGGGTTGAGGAAGTTCTCCTCGATAAATCCCGAAGCGTGTTTTCCAACTTGGTTCCATTCTCCTAGTCACTTTCAGGTACACCAATCGAATGTAGATTTGGTCTTTTCACATAGTCCCATATTTCTTGGAGATTTTGTTCATTCATTTTCATTCTTTTTTTCTCTAATCTTATCTTCACACTTTATTTCACTGAGTTGATCTTCAATCTCTGATATCCTTTCTTCTGCCTGAGTGATTCAGCTATTGATACTTGTGTATGCTTCACGAAGTTCTTGTGCTGTGTTTTTCAGCTCCATCAGGTCATTTATGTTCTTCTCTAAACTGGTTATTCTAGTTATAAACTCCTCTAACATTTTTTCAAGGTTCTTAGCTTCTTTGCATTGGGTTAGAACATGCTTCTTTAGCTTGGAGGAGTTTGTTATTACCCACCTTCTGAAGCCTACTTCTGTTAATTTGTCAAACTCATTCTCCATCCAGTTTTGTTCCCTTGCTGGCAAGGAGTTGTGATCCTTTGGAGGAGAAGAGGTATTCTGGTTTTTGGAATTTTCAGCCTTTTTGCACTGGTTTTTCCTCATCTTTGTGGATTTATCTACCTTTGGTCTTTGATATTGGTGACCTTCATATGGGGTTGTTGTGTGGATGTCCTTTTTGTTGATGTTAATGCTATTCGTGTCTGTTAGTTTTCCTTCTAACAGGCCCTTCTGCTGCAGGTCTGCTGGAGTTTGCTGGAAGTCCAGTCCAGACCCTGTTTGCCTGGGTATCACCAGCAGAGGCTGCAGAACAGCAAAGACTGCTGCCTGTTCCTTCCTCTGGAAGCTTCATCGCAGAGGGGCATCCACCAGATGCCAGCCAGAGCTCTCCTGTATGAGGTGTCTGTCGACTCCTGCTGGGAGGTGTCTCCCAGTAAGGAGGCACTGGGGTGAGGGACCCACTTGAGGAGGTGGTCTGTCCCTTAGCAGAGCCCAAGCCCTGTGCTGGGAGATCCGCTGCTGTCTTCAGAGCTGGCAGGCAGGAATGTTTAAGTTTGTTGAAGCTGTGCCCACAGCCACCCCTTCCCCCAGGTGCTCTCTCCCAGGGAGATGGGAGGTTTATCTATAAGCCCCTGACTTGGGCTGCTCTTTTTCTTTCAGAGATGTCCTACCCAGAGAGGAGGAATCTAGAGAGGCAGTCTGGCTACAGTGGCTTTGCTGAGCTGTGGTAGGCTCTGCCCAGTTCGAACTTCCCAGTGCTTTTGTTTTCACTGTGAGGGGAAAACCGCCTACTCAAGCCTCAGTAATGGCAGACAACCCTCCCCCTCCAAGCTCAAGCATCCCAGGTCAACTTCAGACTGTTGTGCCAGCAGCGAGAATTTCAAGCCAGTGGATCATAGCTTGCTGGGCTCTGTGGGGGTGGGATCTGCTGAGCTAAACCACTTGGCACCCTGGCTTCAGCCCCCTTTCCAGGGGAGGGAATGGTTCTGTCTCACTGGCATTCCAGGCACCACTGGGGTATGAAAAACAATTACTTCGGCTAGCTGCCCAAGACTTGGTGTCTGCCCAAACGACCGCCCAGTTTTGTGCTTGAAACTCAGGGTCCTGGTGGTATAGGCATCTGAGGGAATCTCCTGGTCTGTGGGTTGCGAAGACCATGGGAAAGTGTAGTATCTGGGCTGTAATGCACCATTCCTCACTGCACAGTCCCTGCGGCACAGCCCCTCACGGCTTCCCTTGGCTAGGGGAGGGAATTCCCTGACCCTTTGCACTTCCCAGGTGAGGCAATGCCCCACCCTGCTTTGGCTCACTTTCCGTGGGCTGCATCCACTGTCTAACCAGTCCCAATGAGATGAGTTGGGTACCTCAGTTGGAAATGCAGATATCACCTGCCTTCTGTATTGATCTCACTGGGAGCTGCAGACCTGAGCTGTCTGCAGCTGTCCATGTCAATTCAGCAAAGCAAGAAAAACTGCCTCTAGGAAGCACTTCTTTCATTCCACAACTTCCATAGTGGGTGTTAGGATAGGAAATTGTAGCTTAGGGACCAAAATATTCTAAGTCAAAAAATGGCCTAAGACTAACTCCTCCAAGATACCCTAAACCCATTTAATAATAACTCTAAATGTGGTCCAAATGTCAACCTGTATGAGAAGTTCTTGGGGTGCTGGTTCAAAATGCAAATTCCTTGGCCCCACTCATATCTACTGACTCTGAGTCCTTGGGGAAGGGGCCTGGGAATCAATTTTTATGATAAGTACTCAGATTATTGCTATGCACACTAAAATTTAAGAAAATGTTGTCTATACCTGCACTGTTCAATATAGTATTAAATAGCTACTAACCATGTATGAGTATTTAAATTAATTAAAATTAAATAAAATAAAAAACTCACTTCCTGAGTCATACTAACCATATTTCAAGTGCTCATAGCCTCATGTGGCTGGTGGTTACTGTATTGGAAAGCAAACAACATTTCTGTCATTCCAGAAAGTTCTATTGGACAAAGTGGGCTATACTGTAAGGTATATTGTAAATACAATTTAGAAAATTACAAATATTTCAATGCTAAGATGTGATATTAAATCAATCTTTCTGTACAAACTCTGTTTGCTTCTAACAAGTGAGCTTTGCATTGGTTAACATTGATCTGTGAGGATATGACGGTCCCTGTGAGTCATCTCTTTTCTGCCTTTTGGGTAGCCCACACAGAGCCTCTGCAGGAATTAGGTGGGTACAGCCTACTACATCTATAGGTGAGTACAGCCTTGTGGCTACCCCTAGTCGAGCACGGGGGTCAATGGAGCCTTTTTGCAGAACAAAAGGCTCCCATTGCTCTGGGCTGATGCAAGCCCAGGCCAAGGCATGTGGCTCAGCAAGCCAGGTGTGGGTTGAACTTCAGATCCTACCTACCTCCTCAACCAGATGCCTTTGAGCAATGCACAATCTATAAAACCTTATGCAGTGGCCCTGGGTGTGGAGTAGTTTTATTGGTAGTTACAGATTTCTTTATCCAAAACTGCAAAGCTTTAGTGTCCTGTTTCAAAGTACCTGGTAAGGCTGGGCGCCATGCTGGGCACCCAACAGCCAAAGAGAGAAGGTCACTGCCCTCCAGCTGTTTGCAGCTAAGTCAGGAGATGCGCTAAGTGGAACGTCCAATGCAGCATGGTAAGTGCAGTGGTGGAGCGGTACCAGGGAGCTTCAGTTGCTTTCAGATGGGGCAAATTAACTATCTTGGAGGAGGCAGGGAAATCTTCCTGGGTGCCTGAGATGATGCAGAAGAAAACCTAGGAGCCCAGTGAACAAGGTAGGGAAAGGCAGTGTGGGCAGAGTGACAGAAGATGGAAGGTAAGGAGAGAAACATCACAGTGTTTAGGGGGCTACAGGTCTACACTGGTGTTGCTGAAGCTTAAGGTTTGAGTCAAAAAGAACTGGAGATGAGGCAAAGGAGTCAGCAGGGTCTGGGGCTGGGGCACAAAGCTGAGGTTTTATCCTGCTTCCCATGTGGAGTCCAGAAAAGGTTTTTAGCTGTGGTGATTGTCATTTTAAGTAGATCACATTGAAAACTATGTCATCAATAATAATATATTGGTGTGTTATATTTTTATTTTATCTGATTGACTTTAGTCTGCACAACACCCTCTAGAAAAGCAAGATAGGCATTATTTGGCAATTTACAGAGGTGGAAAGTGAGGCTCAGAGAGATAGCATTACTTTCCAAAGGTCACATGACCCCAGTGTAAGCATTTTGGTTTTGTTTTAATTTAAAAGTTATTTTTGGGGGCTCGTACGTATAGTCCCAGCTACTGGGAAGGGTGAGGTGGGAGGACTGCTTGAGTCCGGAAGTTCAAGGCTGGGTAGTCCACTAAGATCATGCCTGTGAATAGCTACCGCACTCCAGCCTGGGCAACATAGCAAGAACCTGCCTCTAAAAAAAATTATTTTAACATTATTATTTTCTAATTATAGAAGTAGAATATAGTCATAAAATTTTTGGAAAAATATATAAGAATATGAAGAACATAAAATTCATGCATAAATCTACATTTACTATTATAATTCTATTTTATTAACTTTCATAGATATACACATAGATATATAAAACTATACCACAAATATAAATTTTTATATATAAATTATGTATATATTTATAAGTTATACGTACCGTTTTTATGCACTTGGTTAATGGGTTTTCTTTTTTCTTTTTTTTTTTGAGACAGGGTCGTGTTTTGTCACCCAGGCTGTAGTGCAGTGGTGCAATCTCAGCTCCCCGCAACCTCTGCCTCCCAGGCTCAAGCAATCCTCCCACCTCAATCCCCAAGTAGCTGGGACTACAGGTGTGTGCTACCATGCCCAGCTAAGTTTTTTTTTAAAAATATTTTGAAGAGACAGAGTTTCGCCATGTTACCCAGGCTGGTCTCAAACTCCTGAGCTCAAGTGATCCACTAGCCTTGGCCTCCCAAGGTGCTGGGATTACAGACATGAACCACTGCACCCAGCCGGATAATTTATAAATTGATTTTTATACACTAAATTTTCACTTTACAAATTTATCATAAGCGATTTTCCATGTTCTTAGGTAGTCTTTGGTGATAAGATGTTAATGACCACACATATCAGATTATATGACACTTTCTTTAATTAATTCCTCGCTGTTAGACATTTTTTAGGTTGCTTCTGATTTTTTGCTAATACAAACCTACTTTAAGGAACATTACTATTTACCTTTGGATAAATTTCCTTAAAAGAAATAAATCACTGTGTCAAATGTACAAGCCCATTTAAAGCTCTTGATACATATTGCCAATGCCCTGCAGAAAGTTTGTATCAGTTTGCACTCCTGCCAACTGGGTACGGCAGTGCCCTTTTTACTGAAGCTTTGCCAAGCCATAGTCACTCTGTTATAACTCAGCTCAGGCAAACACTTCATGTCATTATTACTGTAATGCTTAGAAAGAAGAGGGCAAGAGCCACAGTGCTGGTAAGTGTGTGTGTGTGCACGCACGTGCGTGTGTGTGTTTATAGGGGTGCTGTTCCAGCGGAGATTTGCCAGAGCAGTTTGTAGGCTGGAAGTGGGGGGAGAAAGGTGACAATTAAAGCAACTTGAGCCAGTCTGGACTTTAACAGGGCACACTTGGCACTTGATAAGAGGACACAGGACACACTGCCTTATCTTTCTGTCATTCCATAATGTTAGACTTTCTGCCCAACACGTTTCCAAAGTCAGAGTTCCTTAGCTTTTGGTACCTCACGAGGGTGGCTTTTAAAGCCTTGGATAAATATAGGAAACAGATTTATGTTCAGAGCCAGGGATAAGATCTTTTCAACCAATAAGTCCTCTGAAATGAAATCCATCCATCTGATCCTAAATCCCATCTAAAGTAATTTTCATAAAATTGAGAGCGTATTTGAGTACAGTGCTTCTTACTTGAATGAAGGAAAAAATATGGTTTCCAAGGGAAAGGGGGGAAAAAAGCTTGTATTCAAATGTGGAGAAAACACTCCTCGGCCTCCCAAACCAGGTAGGGTCTGGTTCTAAAAGGCCCCAAAGCAAATGAACTATGTGTCAATAGAATGACCTTTGTGTGGCTCCCTTTTGCTGCTGTAGTCACTGATGCAGCTACAAACCAGAGCGCATACAGATGGTCCTCAAGCATTGCCATGAGCACCAGTGGACCCGTGAGCCTTAGAGAGATCCCAAGGCCTTGAGTGTTGCAGGGAGTTGAGGGGCACTACTAGAAAGCCAGTGGGCCGGGAGGGATAACTGTAGACACATCATGGCCACCTCAGGGCTTTGGGAGAAAAAGAGGTATAGTTGGGTCTTGCAGCCATTACAACTGGGGACTGCTAAGTCAGGGACCTAGACCCTTTCTCTGTCCCCCAACAGTGACTTATTTTTGCTT
The DNA here is from genome assembly GCF_008728515.1 of Papio anubis. NCBI lineage: Eukaryota > Metazoa > Chordata > Mammalia > Primates > Cercopithecidae > Papio > Papio anubis. Next base: position 112,584,545 of record NC_044976.1, on the reverse strand, counting down.
GCTCTCTCTCTCTCTTTCTCTCCACCCACCCCCAGTTTCCTCTGATTAATCGTCTTTCAAATGCTCCCCAAATAGCCACTTCAGCCCCTGCGTCAGCCTGAGTTTTCAGTTCCAAGATTCTCCATCAAATTGACAACACCCTCTGTGTCTCTCAACTTAAAATCCTGGAAGAGAGAAGCTGACTGGCCCAGAGCATTCTATGGATGACCCTGCCTCTAAGTCAAGTGACCACTCTGGTTCCTCAGTCACAGGCAGGGAACAGATGGGCCACATGACATACAGGGCTGTGGCTGTGAGTAAAGCTGCTATGGTCAATTGCAGAATTTTTGAAGTAGGAAAAGAATTTTAATTCCTCTTTTAAGATAGCCTCACACTGCCCATGAGACCAAACTGAAAGAAAGATGAGAAAGGAAAAGTTAGGGGCCAAGGCCCATTTCAGGTGCAGAGATAATGTGCATGTGAGCAGAAAGGGCTTTGGGTCTGAAGTCAGAGGACCTGGGTGTAAATCCTGCCTGGCCTACCTGGGAGCTGGCTCTGGCACGAGGTATTTTACTTCTTGAGTTTCAGTTCCTTATCTGTGAAAGATTCTGCTGGCCCCTTAGAGAAGGGTTGAGAATAAAATGCTATCATCTACATGAAAGTGAATTTTATTTGCAAATCATAACCTCTACTCAGCCCGCACTTCACTCTTCCTGTTATGAGGCTTTGATCTTTCTGGGCTCTCCAGAGAAGCCGAGTACAACAGGAATGACTTGTTCTGTATCAAAGTCTTTTTTACACTCTAAAAAATTATTGAGTACCCCAAGCTATTTATGTATATCACAGTTATTTACTGTATTCAAAATGAAATTGAGGATTTAAAAATATGTATTTAGCAATTCATTGTAAGAAAAAATAAGCCCATTAGGTAGTCATATAAATATGTATTTTTATTTAAACATAACTATATTTTCCAAAGTTAAAATATCAAGTGAAAAGAGTGGTAGGTACTGTTTTACATTTTTACAACTCTCTTTAATGTCTGGCTTATAACATTCAATCTGTTAGGATATGTTGTTTCGGTTGAAGTATATGAAGAAAATCTGGCCTCCATACATGTACAGTAGGAGAAGAGAAAGTATTTTAACAGCCTTCTCGGATAAGTATGAATGTTCTTTGTTATCATACCTACCCCACAAGAAGTAGTTACTCTAAGATCAGTTGCAACGTAAAATCTAAAATCACATCAATGAACTTTTCATTCTCTAGTATATTAAAATTCATTAGCCTATCTTACATGTTTGCAATGTCTTTTATCCATGCATTATTTTGTAACATGATTCATTGGTCATCTGGGAAATATTGCTTGAATGAGTTCTATAGGTCATCCAAATATTGATGTTTTTCTGTATACAACATAAATTCTATTCATTAATTTCACCACCAATCTCATCAGAAAAGTCTTTAAGTACTGGGAAACAGTCAAACTTACAGTAGTGGATACAAAGTTTTCCAAAAAAAAAAAAATGTTAATTTTTGCTTGAAAGCTCAAATTCTATCATTGGCAACAAATACTGTCGGTTGATTTCTTTGACATGACAGGCTCGCTTTGTTCATTTCAAAGAAAAATTCTGCCAAATACGTAAGTCTGAGTAACCACATTTTGTCTATCAGTGATGCCTTTAAGTAAAAACGGTATTCTATTTAAAAAACAAAACAAAACAAAACATAACAAACGGGCTTCTTCAGCTCACAGCTCAAACCCTTCCCACAGAGCTTTTCTTCAAGACACAAGACAACCACCATAGCTGGGCATGCAGCAGAACTGCCTCATGCTCACTTTCCAATTGTCACAGAGAATAATGTGGACTCCAGGGTCACGATTAATAACATCAATAATTCTTGCTGCTTCATCAAGAACATTCTCAAGTGAAACTGGCCACTGTTTTATTATATGAGGTGGACACAGTGATGGTGAATGCAGGGTGGTGCCTGAGTCGTGGTGGGAGACCTCAGTTTCCCTCACCCCTGCTTTCCACATCTGTGCAAATGGCAACACAGTGAGAAGGGTAAACAACATCTTGGTATTATTATGAAATTAGTTTTGACCTCTAGGGCCTTCTGAAAGGGCCCTGAGGACCCTTGTAGATCCATAACTTAAACTTTAAGAACCACTGTTCTAGGGCGTTTAGGTTGAAAGAAATGACACATTTCATTGTTTTCTAAACAAAACTGATTGTGGCTTGAGGAAATCAACTGTGCTTAGTTTTCTGGGATTCTCTCCTCCTCGCTTGGATCAGGCAAGTTTGGCATAGGAAACAGGTGAGGGCCTTGGTCCCTGATGGTGGTTGGTGTGGACTCTGCTCTTTGCCCAGGCCCTTGTGGTCCGTTCAAGGGCAGGCAGCTCTGCTGGGAGCTCCACCACCCCGGTGCCACGCTCAGCTGTGGGGCCTTCCCCAGATCCCCCAGGCTCTGATGCTTGGTGCCCTGTCTGCACAGACCCTTGTTCCTAGATGCCACCTCCATGGGTGCTGCCCTTGTGTTGGTTCAGATCTTCATCACTCTGAAACCTGCAACTCCTCCTCTCTTCCTAGTTTCTATGTCTGCAACCTCCCTAGATCAGGCCTTCCCCTTTTCAACACTGAAGTCCTAAGCCTTTAAAACCCTTCTCTTCCCTAGCATCCTGGTTTATTCACCCAGTGGACCTAAACTAGAAGTCCATGGTTCACATACTGTGCACGAGTGACTACACATGTTTTTGTTTTCTAAAAATTTGAATTAATTGCGGAGACTTAGAAGTCCGGATATTCACAGACAAATGTGACATCTGTCTTCTCTGGAAGCATTGGAAGGTCTGGCATCCTTAAGCCTGCATTTTCACATGGTGGCAATTGGCTGCAGGTGAGGATGCACACTCTGTTTTGTCAAAGACCCTAGCACATGCTATCATCTTGGAGCAGCCCAGTTTGCTCTCTGACTTACCTGTATGGCCTCATTAAGATTTGAATTTGTTATCCCTGTCCAGTCCTTTGAAGAACAAATCGTTTTTCAGGTTTATATTCTCCTACAGGGCAACCGTACACAAATTAGTATTTTAATTACTCTGTGATAGCCAAGAAGATAGGGATAAGCCTACCTGACAAAGCTTTATGACAGGATTGCTGTGTTGTCTCAAGGCCAGTTTAGAAGTGGAGCTTCTGTCGTTGAAGTGTGTAGGGGCTCAGAGTGCTGGCTCCTCAGTGGCTCTTGAGACACCTATATGGAACCCCTGGGGATCCACAGAGCAACGGGTAACAATCGCAGATCTAATTGACGCACAGCTCAGAAGAGGAAATCAGGAGTCCTTAATTAGCCAGGTGTGGTGGTACACACCTGTAGTCCCAGCTACTTGGAAGGCTGAGGCAGGAGGATCACTTGAGCCCAGGAGTTCGAGGATTCAGTGAGCCGTGATTGCACCACTGCACTCCAGCCGGGGCGACACAGCAAGGCCCTGTCTCTTAAAATAAATAAATAAATAAAAATTAAATTTAAAAAGGAGTTCTTGAATGACCATAGCTAAAGATAAGGGTGTTAGCTAGCTGACAAATTACTGTTGAGGAAGACCACAGCTTGATGCTTACAGGACAAGATGGGTTGAAAATAATTGCTGACTGCAGAGCTTTGCCTCACCAGCCGAGTGCCCAAGATAGATCCCCCCAATTCTCCCAAAGCATGTCCTGTTTTAAGCCTCCTCAACACCAACAGTCATTCCCAGTCTATGTTGTTCTTATTCAGGTGGGGCTGGGGAGCCACTTCGGGCCATCTCCTCTTAGAGTGGAAGCAGGCCCTGTCTAGGGGATTGTGTACTGTGTTCAAGGTCTTGAGAAAACCCTGGCTCCAACCATGGTCTGTGCCTGGGTCAGGGCAGAGCTCAGGTCTCACCAACACCATCAAGTCAAGGCAGCTTAGGGAAATGCAGGGCGGTGTGTGTGTGTGTGTGTGGGGTGTCAGGGAGTTCAAACAGCATCACTGTTCCTTTTCACCCTCCTTTTGTATAAAAAGATCAATCTCATGTCTAATTCATTTGAAAATTCTCCACTTCTCTGTGTGTGTTTTTGGTAAAAATAGAAGTCTCTGAGGATTGCAGGCTCCTGCTGAATTTTATGAGCAACTTTTCAAAGCTTGGTAACCAGGTTCTTCTAATCTTTCCTTGAGTGAATTAAGCACCAGTGGGAGGCTTGCTTTCCAGATGACTGGTTTGAATAAAAGACTTTCAGGCTTGGGGGTAGGAGGCTTTTAAGGTCATTTAATTAATCTGCAGACCACAGTAAAGCACCACTAAGAGAGTGGGCAAGTTGGCAGAAAGTTGACCTTATGACCCCCTGCTCCCATCCTGTTCCTCCCTTCCCCTCCCCTCCCCTCTCTTCCCCTCCCCTCCCCTCTTTTCCCCTCCTCTCCCCTCCCCTCCCTCCTTCCTTTCTTCCGCTTTCACTGCCTCTTTTCTGGTCCCAGCAATGACAGTCTTTGCAACAGACTCCCAGTTCGCCTCCCAGCCTCTTGTTCTCTTCCTAGACAGGAAGTGTTTTCCAAAGGACAAATATGATGATATTTCCTCCCTGCTTAAAACCTTTAGTGCTTATCTGGTTCAAACACTTCTATGATGTTAGAAGTTGGCTTTGATGGGCAGAGTGTGGTTGACAATAGGAAAGGGCACGAGGAGGGCTCCTCCACAGCTGGCAAAGTTCTGTTCCTTACATTGGGCAGTGGTTACATGGGTATTCATATTGTGATAATTTGTTGAGCTATGCCATTATGATGCATGCATTTTTTTTCTGTATGCATGCTATACTAAAATAAAAAATTTCTAAGTTGGTTCAGTGCTTAATGTCACCCTGCTGTGCTTTCCAAGGTGAGGGTGAGGAATGGCTTTGAATGCTGGGGAAGCGGACTGTTGGGACTCCTGAAGAGGGCCACTGAATCTTGTGGCAGCTTCGATGCAGAAGTATCAGAATCATGAGCCAATTTCAACGACTGCTGGTGTGGCAGATTTGTAGACTGATATATGGTGCCATGGAACTGCAGAGTGCTGAGATGATGATGATTCCAAGAAGCCTCTAGAATCCTTTCCAGAGGTTATGCTTTGGTCCTGAGCAGAAGAATTAATCTTGGCCTTGTTTCCATCCAAGAATGGCTGTGTTTCAGATGCAGGTTGGTTAGGCATGGGCTTGGAGAACCTCTTAGCAGGGTGTGATTGCTCTATAGGAAAGCTAGCCTGAAATTTGTGTTCAGGGCTACAGAGGACAGGAGGCCATAGGACCTGGGAAAGATGCCAGGCCTTCCCCAGTGGCAGGCTGGAAAAGCGTCCCTCAGAAGTGACCCTAATGGGTGGGTCAATACAGGGACCTTGCAGGAAACAGTGGAATGGGGTGGGAGGAGGGTGCTGGCTTCCCACAGCTGGTCCCACGGAAGAGCTGAGGAAGTCTCAAGCTAAAGAAAGAATTGGTGTTCAGTGAGTTGTGGGAACAGGCAGAGAGGGAATGGCTCCCCTTGCCAACTGAGTCAGCAACTTACTGAACCTTTGCCATCATTGGACTTTTTGTTCTTTACATTTTAGGGGAAAAAACCTCTCTTGACAACCTGGGTCTATCTCTACCTAGCGCTTTGCGCATCACGTTGACGTTTACCTTCTCGTGAGTTGTCCTTCCTGGAGGCCTTGCCCGCCTTGATGGCAGAAATGGCCCTTTATGACGTTGCACCCAGCCCCAGCACAGCGTCTGGCACCTTGCAGTGTCAGTGAGTGTTTACACAACAATCAGAGGGTGCAGGCCATCAGAGGCAGCGCTCACAGGCTCTACAACCACCCTGAAGAACAGGACTTGTCTTCCATAAAATTGAGGGAAGTGTACTCGAGGCACACGGCTCATCAGTGGTAGAACTGTGGGTTAAACCTTGGTCTCTCACCAAAGCCCTTTTCCTGAATCTCTATGCTCTGCAGAGCCTCAGTTACACTATCCTAGTTATTTCCTGCTCAGCAATCCTATGGGTTGCTGACTTTTTATTCAGGGCAACTTAATCCTCTCATCAATGGATCCCAAATATTCCCAAGGCCAGGTTCCCCACAAAGTATACAAATCTCTCTGAGACCTGGCCTCTGCCTGCACCTCTGGTTCCATCTCTAGCCACGTGACATCCTGAACTTCATGCATTAATCATGCTGAAACATCTGTCACTACTTGCATGGATCATGTGTCTTTGATGGGTTCCTCTGTCTAGAATTATAACTTTCCCATTATTATTGGCCTGGATAATTAAAAATAGATATTATGATGTTCTTGACTGCAAGCAGAAGAAAACCTACCCTCAAATGGCATAAAGAGTATTTATCATCTCATGTAATAAGAAATTCTGGCCGGGCATAGTGGCTCATGCCTGTAATCCCAGCACTTTGGGAGGCCGGGGCAGGTGGATCACCTGAGATCAAGAGTTCGAGACCAGCCTGGCCAACAAGGTGAAACCCCGTCTCTACTAAAAAGACAAAAATTAGCTGGGCGTGGTGGCTTGTGCCTGTAATCCCAGCTACTCTGGAGGCTGAAGCAGGAGAATTGCTTCAACCTGGGAGGCGGAAGTTGCAGTGAGCTGAGATCGAGCCATTGCACTTCAGCCTGGGCAACACAGCAAGACCCTGTCTCTTAAAAAAAAAAAAAAAAAAAAAGAAATCCCAAAGGAGGGGGAGGCTGCCAGTGCAGGGTGCCAGCTCCTGTCCGCTGTGATTCTCTCTGCTCTGCCCCTCTCTAAATTGGTTTTCTCCTCAGGCTGGATCACTGCAGTGTTTCAGGTCTCACATCCAGACACATCAACATCCTGCCCAGAAGAAAGATGGACTATTTCTTCCCAGAACCTTTAAACATATCACCTGTATGGCTCACTCGCTGGGACCTGATTACAGAGCCACACTCAACCAAAGGCAGTGGTATAACTGAGCTTAATTTAAACCAGTTGGGATGTACCCCAGGAGCGGGGAATCGGCGTATGCTGGGAAAAGGTGGGCATCTGAAACAGTGGGACTGTCTGCTGGAAGGTCACAGGGTTGGAGTGGATCTTAAATGGTCCCCAGCCCAGCCTTCCTAAGAAGGCTCCTCCAGCTACTATTTTAGCCTCCTCACTGCCGTAATTCTCATTTCTCCAGCACTTTTCCCCATTGCCCTTCCACACAGTGTCCCTGTCACCTGACTGCACCTGCTTGCTGTCCTTCCCACACACCTCGCCTATTCACTTGCTCTGGTGCACTGCTTGCCCAGAAACATTGTCTTCTCTCTGACCAGTCCCCAAGCATTTTCTCGAGGAGGCCATGCCCCGATTAACCCCATCCCATGGGAGTCCCTCCCCTCATTCCACAATCCTCTATCCTGTGGAAGTCTCTCCATGTGATGCAGCTGCTGGTGCTTTGCTTGAAAACTTTCCAAGTTCCTAAGTCACTTCTCATGCATTTCACAGGTAACTTTTTCTCCCAAACTTGTATGAGTTCCTAGACAAGGGTGATATTTTCTGGTATCTTCTCCCACATCACACACACACACACACACACACACACACACACACACACACACTCTTTATCTCTTCTGATTTCCACAATCACCCTGGGAGGGTAGGTAGCCAGTCAATGCCACTCATTAACTAATGAGCCAGGGTGTCCTCAGCCTCCCCTCCTGCTCTTGTCCTTGCTCCTCTGAATGTTCTGACGGTTGCCGAAAGGCAGAGTTCCAGCACTGAGGGCCAGAAAATCTTAGGAACAATTGCTCTTTGCGGCTAGGGTGTTACATCTCTAGGAATAATTTAAGCTCTGTCATGAACAAACCAGGCACTGTCACTCGGCCAGGATACAACAGAAGGAAACCAGAACCCACGGAGCACCTACTCTGTGCCAAGGGCTGGTTCCCTGCTTTAGTGGCTTGTCCCTTCCAAGGGTGCATTTGCCAGGGCTACCTCCTCTACTCGTCCTTTTGCACCTCTGCCTGGAGGGGTTCTGCATACCCTGCACGACTAAGCTCAAATAGCGCCCTTGGTGAAGCTTCACCTAAATCCCCCAGGAAAAGTTCATTTCCCACCTCCTCTGTTGTTACTCTTCATGCAAACCCTTTGTGCAGCCCTAGCCCAGAATAAGAGAGTTTCTTAGTTAACTGCCTGCCTCTACTGGTGTGCGGCATCCTTAAGCCCAGGCACCATTTTTTTTCCCTGAATCTTTGGGTTCCCTGAGGACAGTTCACGTCTGTCAGGTAACAGGAGCTCAATAATTTCACCCCTGTGGCATTAAATTCAATTAATTATTGCCTAGCACAGCAGAAAGCAAGATTATAAAAAAGTGAAGATGCTACTTAACAAATACAATGATTCCTAAATATGTATTTCTCCCCTTTATTATGACTTAGGGATAAAAGAATGATAAAAAGGGAAGGAGATAGAATAAGTGGGGATTGATAAGGCCTTTCTCCCTCTTGAAATGACCTGCTTGTTTAGAGCAGAAACTTTTATATCCCATGGCCTGGCCTAGTACCTAGAGAAGAGGAAGAGATCCATGAACACTTGTTGAATGAATAAATGGTACATGGGTCAAGTTGTACTTTGGGATTGAATTCTGAGCCTTGACTGGGGTAGGGCATGAGGAACCTGGAATCTAAGGTGGGCTAGGGAAGCCCCCAGTAAGGGAATAATCGCCTTTACCTATTTAACCATTTTGCTCAGGGCCTGCCTGCAACTCAGGCCTGTGGTTGATCAACCAGCCCCATCCTCCCTTTATCCCCCGCCCCCAACCCATGCTGGGCTCAGTGCCTGCACAGTCCCATTTTAGGCCCTGGGCTGAGGCCTCAGGTCAAGTGGATGAGACCTGGTCCTCATGCATGCCAGCCTCCTGGCAAAAGATAAGCAAAGGCCCAAGGACCATATATCATAAACGAAGAGAATAAATGATTTAATAAAATATATTCTAGCTTCCTACTTTGATAAACATGCCTCAGCAAAATACACAATATGTCCAAAAACTACAGTTTCTATGTGACTGAAATTCAGCCAAATATCAAAGATGACTGGATTAAATTATTCTTACACATGTCTTGGTGTTTGGTTGATGGACCAGTGATGTTGGGGTGTGTAATGAAATAAATACATACATCATTCAGAAACTATTACATATTCATCCATGGACTTTAGTTTTCATGTTTTTATTTTAGCAAAATCATAAATTATGTTGTTATATAATCAAGATATTCATGTCATATGCGTTCTATTGATGGTACTGATCTGGAGTTTAGAAAAATGTGATTGTACTCAGAATGTCCAAAGTTTTAACATATTTTTATCATAAAGTGTAAATTAAACTAAAGGTAAACCATTTGAATGTACATTTTTCATGTTTTCAAAAAATGAATTTTCTTTGATTGTATGAAAATGTACCTATTAAAATTGAGTGAAATACTTTTATAATTAATGGATGTGAAAATTTTTAATCAAAATTACTTAAATAAAACTAAGCAAAATTCTAGTGTGTGAGATCCTTGTCATTGCCAGTGTGAAGAAGCAGCATCACTTTTCATGCACTTATGTCTATGAATATGTCTATGTCTAGTGGTTCTCAGTGGGTGGTTTTGCTTCCCAAGAGCATCGTCTGGGTACGTCTTTGGTTGACATAACTTGCTACTGGTATCTAGTGGATGGGGACCAGCGATGCTGCTAAACATTCTAGGTCAGCCCCACAGCAAAGAAGGAACCGGTCTAAAATGTCAATAGTGCTAAGGTTGAGAAACCCCGGCTACACACACACACACACACACACACACACGGATTTTATAAACTGTTTAATGTTGCAAAAGGTTCCTTAACTGCTATAGAAATTGTTGTGAATTCTACACTAGTTTATGGGTAACTCCAGAATCACAAATGGGAACATGAAGAAAAGCAAGAAAATGGACATGCAATGTATACTGAATTTTGCAAGAATTGATTGCATTCTTGGCTATGGCAGAGGAAGAATTTGACATGTTAACATATTTGTCTTTTCTTTCACCCAAGTGTTTCTGCTGAGCAGTCACCTCCCCTTCCCCAGCTGACACACATTCTGAAATAATGTCCATCTCCAACACTGGAAACTCCACAACCCACAACTCTTGATGTTCAGACGCAGTCATCTTTTGTTTCAAGGACCTAAGAGATGTGGAGAAGCATTGTCCTGAGGCCGGAATGGTGTCATTTCCAAGAGGGGGTGTTTAAGGTTCTGCATCATGCTCAACCAGAGTTGAGCAGCAGATCCTGAGAGACAGAGGCGCCCAGGTTTCCCCCCATACATGGAGTTGGTGTTATGGGGGTGGGGCTGTAATGCGTGAGGCCCAGGGGCTTCTCTGGTTGGAGTAAAAGGCAGCATGCTAAGAGGCCCCATGTCCCACCGTCAACCTTGGGCTCTGAGCAGGAGCCCGGGAGAGCTGGGAGGCTGTTCATATCAGATCATTAACAGTTTCCCAGCTCCTTTGCAGAACAGCATGCTGTTTGGCTGCCAAAATATTAGGATTGAAAGCAGCTGGCAAAAGTGTTCAGTAAGGAAGTGAGCCTGCTTGGAGAAGCAAAAGGAAAAATTCCTCTTAGTCTGTGACCTGAAGGGAAACCTTGCTCTCAGACCCTCTTTGGGATGCTCTCAGTCAGACAGGTGGGCGCTCCCTTTGACCCCAAGCCGCTGGGGCTCCTTTGAAGCAGGTGGGCTCTGGGCCCAGCGCTGATTGCACATCCTTTCTGGAGCAGCAGAACCGAGGAGACTCTGTCACTGCCCTGCAGAAATTCACAGCCTAATAGTAAATTTGTTCTCAGCATATGTTTAATGAGCTTGCAAAATAAAGAGAATTAGATGGAGAAAACCCCTGCAACCTAACCTCGGTTGATATTTCTAAAGAGGTAGGCCAAAAGGGTAATTCAATGGCAGTAACTGTGCAGGTGAGCACTCAGAGGAGAGACTGAAGACAACGGGTTCACTAATGCTTCTTCCTTGCATGTGTTTATGAGCTCCTTCACACGAGTCTCAGTTGATCCTCACAGCAACCTTAGCACAGGTGGGTTTCATATTTCCATTTTACAGACAGGAAAATTACCTTTGAAGATGGAGTAACTTGCCTTAGGAGGCACAGACAGTAGGTGGTGGAACCAAGAGTGCAATTGGGTCTTTGAACTCTAAGAACAATGCACTTTCCAGTGACATCAGCGTTTCCGGGCCTGTGGACACTGACATTTTCAGTTATTGTAAGGAGTCTGTGATTCCAAATGCGCAGTAAGCACCATCTGTAGCCTCCATCACTAGATAAGTGACCATTATCATGCAAGGAGGGCCTAGAATGTTTTGACACCGATACAGAGTTCTGCAGAAGAGCTTGGGAAACTCTATATTGCCCCATGTGGCATCAAAGATCTTCTGGCAGAGATGGGGCCTGCTTTAGCATTGGGGACACTGGCCCCAAAAATTCCTCCGAGTGAGATAACTGGGACTGTGTCACCAACGCTTGGTTTATGTTTCATGGTGCGCAATAGACTTAACGATTCAAAGAGAGAACCCTACACACAGTACACAGTAGGTGCTCAAAGATTTTATCAACTGACTCTGTGCTGGCTGAATCTGAGCAGGGGAGAAGCCAAGTGCCATAGGGAAAACCAGCCTCCCGATGGTGATTAGAGTGGGGAAATCAGCCATCGAATCCCCTTACCCGTTAGGGAAAAAGGAATGGAAACAAACAGCAAAAGCATTTAGCACATTGTTAAACACTGGAAAGCTGTTGCTTTTGAAATAATAACAACCGTGCAATCTCATTAGAGGTTCTAATGGGAACAGAAAAGAAATGCTTACGGCTAATTTTCTTTCTGTGCCTATAATTAGTGGCATATTTTTAAAGCCCTGAGTAGGCTGTTGAATCTTGTTCAATCACTGCTAGTTCATTCATTCATTCATTTATTCATTCATTCATTCAGCAAATGTTCACTGAGTTCCTCTTTTAGGCGAGGCACTGATCCAGGTTTTAGGGGTATAACAGTGAACAAAGCAGACAAAAGACCCTGCCTCATGGAGTTTACACTCTAGACAGCAAATGAAAGGTACACTAAGTAGTGTATCAGATGGTGGCAAGTGTTATAGAGACAATGAGGCAAGGAAAGGGGACATGGGGCAAAAAGCAACTTTAAACAGGACGATCAGGGAAAGCCTCATTGAGGATGTGACATTTGTGCAAAAATCTGGGGATATGAGAGAGCAGCCAGACACATATCTGAGGTAGAACATACCTGGTGTGTTCTAGGTCAGCCAGGAAGTCACTATGGAAAGAGCAGAGTGAGAAGGCAGAGAGAAGTAGGATGAGGGTGGAGAAAGAAACAGAGACCCAGATTATACAGATTCTTATGGGCTTTTGGAAAGACATGGGCCTTTATTCTGAGTAAGATGGGAAGGAGTGACATTATCTGATTTGCATTTTAGCAGGTTGCCCTGGTTACTGTGTTGAGAGTAAATGTAGAGAGTCAAGGGTGGGATTAAAGAGACTAGTTTGGAGGAAAAAATCCAGGAGTGAGATGATGGTGGCCTGGACCAGGATGGTAGCAGTGGAGGTGGTGAGATGTGACTGGATTTTGGATGTATTATGAAGGTGGAAGAGACAACATTTGCTAATAGATTAGATGCAGAGTGAAAGGGACAGATTCCTCAAGGGTGATACCACGGTTTTGAACCTTAGCAATGGTAAGAATGCCATTGCCACTAACTGATATGAGGAAGGCAGTGGTGGGAACATGGGTCTGGGAAAGAGGAAGTTTAATTTTGATTCAGTTTGATTCATATGATATGTCTATCAATTTATAATTTATCTATCTATATATCTGAAATTCAAGGAAGAGATTCATATTTACAGAGGAAAAGAGAGCAGAGAATGGAACCCTGGGGATCAGAGCAGGTTTTAATCAGCAAAAGGAGGCAGCAACTGTGCGGCCTACGATGTAGCAGGAAACCAGGATTGTGTAGACTACTGAGAGTCAAGTGAAGGAAACATTTTAAGAAGTGTCAGCTATTTCAGTTGCATTGAAGGCTGCTGAGAGGTTGAGCAAGATGAGGACTGAGAATTGATCATTGGACTAGTAACATGGAGGTCAGCGATGAGCTGGATAAGAACAATTTCAATGGACCAGGGTAGGGTGACAGCTGACTACTGAGGTTTAAAGAAAACAGGAGCAAATGTAATCAATGAATATAGACAATTCTTTCGCGTTTTGTTGCAAAAGCGGGTGTAGAAAGGGGGAAGTATAGTTGGAGGGGGCTGTCACTCAAGAGAGAATTTTTTTTTTCGAGACAGAGTCTCACACTGTCGCCCAGGCTGGAGTGCATGGCATGATCTCGGCTCACTGCAACCTCGGCCTCCCAGGTTCAAGCAATTCTCCTGTCTCAGCCTCCCAAATAGCTGGGGGCACCCGCCACCAGCCCCGGCTAATTATCTTTTTGGATTTTTAGTAGACACAGCATTTCACTATGTTGGCCAGGCTGGTCTCAAACTCCTGATCTCATGATCTGCCCGCCTCAGCTTCCCAAAGTGCTGGGATTACAGGCATGAGTCACCGTGCCCTGCCGATAATTTTTCTTAATGTGGGCAATATTATAGCATTTTTATATGCTGATGGGATGATCCAATAGCAAGGGAAATTGATGACGTGAGACACAGAGGGAAGACTTGCGGAGAAACGTTGAGTAGCAAAAGGACATTGGACTTGCAGCACGAGTGCGGAGGCTGGCCTTAGAGAGGAGCACAGGTGAGTCATCTGTAATAATAGCAGGGGAAGCCAAATTTACAGACACGGACGCAGGTAGGAGGTAGAAGCAATAGTGGGAGAGTATGGAAGATGTCTTCTTATTGCTTTCATTTTCTCAATGAAATAGGAAGCAAGACCATGGGCTGAAAGTGAGGGCAGGGGAAAGGCATTGGAGCTACGAGAAGAGACATCCCTCCCAAGGCTATTGTGAGCATGAAATAATATGACACAAGTCCAAGGCCTGGCACATAGGAGGAGGTACTTAGAAATGTGAGTGCCTTGCCCTCTAACTGAAAGGAATTTTTCTGCTGTCTTTGTCATTGTTGTTCATAGGAATGTTTTATTTATTTATTTGTTTATTTTTTGAGACAGGGTCTCACTCTGTTTCCCAGGCTGAAGTGCAGTGGCACGATCACAGCTCACTGCCTCCTCAAACTCCTAGACTCAAGTGATTCTCCTGCCTCAGCTTCCTGGATAGCTAGGACTACAGGCATGCGCCACCATGCCCAGCTAATTTTAAATTTGTTTTGTAATAATGGGGTCTCAGCTGTATTGCCCAGGCTGATCTTGAATTCCTGGCCTCAAAGCAATCCGTCTGTGTTAGCCTCCCAAAGTGCTTGGATTACAGACATGAGGCACCATATGCAGCCTCAGCCTTATTTCTTAAATTATATGTGTTGTTTTTATTATCATTATAATATTTATTTCCCAGTATATGAAATTATGGAAAATGCAGAAAAGCATAAAGAAAAAAACCACTGATGTCATTTCCACAAAGGAAACAGCTATTAAGTTTGATATATATCCTTTCAACCCCTTTTTCTATAAACATACATCATATATATACTTTTAAAAATATTTCCTGTTTAATTTTACATTGTATTTGACTATTTTCCCACATCACTAGGTAGTGTCCAAAAATACGATTTTTAATGTCAACACAATATTTCATTATGTAGATGGTACATTTATTTTAGACTTTTCTACTTTGAACATCAAAGTTAATACCAATTTTTCACATTTATAACTAACACTACAATGGACATCCTTACAGAAATCTTTATACCGTGATGAGTTTTTGAAAATAAACTTGTAGAAATGGAATTACTGAGCCAAAGGGTAGAGACACTTTTAAGGCTTTAAGGCTCTTGATAAATGTTACCAAACTGCCTCTCTTCCAATGTGTGCTTCTCCCGCAGCATGAGAGTGCCCTGACATGATCATTTGAAAGAACTTCACCAAGTCAGTGTCAGTTCTTGTTTTAATTTGTATTTCCTTGATGACATGAATGTAAACTTTTTTCCGTATGTTTACTTCATTTGCATTTCTCTGGAATGCCTCCCTGCCAGGGAGCTTGGCTTGAAGAAAAGCCTCTCAGTGGAAATGTTTTTGAACCTGCTGGAGTTGTCTGGGCTGAGCCCTTCTGGGACACTCCCCTGCACAAGGACCCCAGCTCCAGAAAGCATGTGTGAAGGACTGTGACAAAATCCTCTGGCTAGATGACTCCTTTCCTTGTTCTTCAGGAGCCTCCTCCAGCCCCTGCTTGCCCCTAGATGGCACCTCCATATCAGGGTGACTTCGATTACTTCTGTTTGGAATGCCAAACCCTGGAGACCAAAACTCCTTTTCAGTATTCCACAAAGAGGATTTCATCCCATCCGCGACCTGGAAACAGGAGCTGTCAGGGGAGCAGGGACGAATCTAAAAACGGGCCGTGGGCTGTTGCCTCCTCTACCTTGCTGCATAGGGCCTGAGCCTCCACTGGTTTCAAAATAAAATATTCCTTCTCACTCAATGGAAGGGAACTGAAACCACCGCATCGTTAGCACTGGGTATGTAAAAATGCTTCTCCCCAAAGTATCTTTAACACTCATTTTATTTGGTTGAAACCCAGCTTGTCCTTTTTTATCCAGAGCATCAGAGACCTTCTGAGCAGAGGCTTTAGCCAAAAAAGGAAGATATTCTGGCAAATTTCTAGGGATAGAAAAATTCCCTTTTCAAGCAGCTTATTTTGTTAGAGATGCTTTCATTCTTGCTCTGCCTCTTTTCACACACGCACATGCACACATATACACACACACCACCATCACCACCATCACTACCACCACATTCATTCCTCCACACTCACCACACCACACTACACAACACACACTATACACACACAACACACACTACACAACATGCATATGCACACACACACTACACAACAGACACATGCTCCTCCATAGAACCCAGACCCCAATGTACATGCACACACCATACACACACAACACACTTGACCTGCACAACACATAGCACATTTGTACATCACACACCGTACCACACATACACACACCCCTCACACTCACACCACATCACACTGCACATGCACACACACACACCATACTCACACACAAAACACACTTGACCCACACAGCAACTCATACCACATCTCACATACAACCCATGTCCACACACACAGACACCATCACATACTTGACCTGCATAGCACACCCACATGACATCACACACACACCGTATTACACATAGACACACTCCCCACATCACTACCACCACATCCATAGCCCCCACCACATACACACATCCCTTTTCCCCCAGCCTCTCCCGCATCCCAGCCCTCCACCCTTGCACTTTAAAAAACCGATGTGGTTCTGTGATTTCCCTGAAAACAAGAGGGATGTACACTGCCTTGGTTATTTTTCCCGTCCCAACAGGCACCGAAGCAGCCCAGACGTCTTTCTTCCTGCTTGTGAAGGGTGAGGGGAAGAGGCAGAATATGCACAAGCCAGGGTTCTGGGATATATCAGAGCATTAATTAAAAATTAGTGAGTCGTTCGTGAGTCAATCACTTTAGGCCAGAGCAAGCCTTGGACTGAGACCTTCTCCCTGATTGCTCATTAAGATGGCTCATGGAACTGGCAATCTGGAATAAATTGAGTCCAGGGCAGATGGTCAGAGCTAGACAATAAGAAACTCGAAGCATCCACCCTTCTAATTTTCCTCCACATTCCTCATTGAAAGACAAAGAAATTTTAAAAATAAAGTCTCGGAGGGATGAAGGAGCTCCAACCATCCAGCTCTGCTAATTAGAAAGAGCAAATCTAATAAAGGTTGATCATCAACTTTACGAATTATCTGTAGTCAAATTTTTATGCCGCAGTAGTTTCTCCATTCCCACCGCTCCTTCAGAGTCACTCTCCTCTCCCACCTAGCCAGAGTAGTCTCGGAGATCATGGCTATTTTTAATACTTGCCTGGAAAAACATAACTCAGAAAGCGATTCTGCTGCAAACTTTCCTGGTTAGGCCATCCACAGCCAAGTCCAAGTGACTCCCTGAGCACCTGTACATTGGTGCTATCCATCCCACTCTGTCCTTCCATCAGCTCGGATGCTTGAAAACTATTCCCTCTTGCCTAGAGGTGTCAAGTTTGAGTTATTAGTACTCAGTTATTTCAACCATTGAAACATTTCCAAGTGGCAGTAAAGGTGGTAGATCACAGTGGTTAAGATCTTGGGCTCCGGATTCAGTCTATGTTTGGATCCTGGCTAGAACACTGGGCCATCGACCCTGAGCCTAAGGTCTCTCATGTATAAAATGGATAATAGGATTCCCTTCATAGAGAAGGTGGAGAGGAGTAAATGAGGTGATGCACAGTGCCTGGCGCATAGCAAGGCTGCAATAAATGGCAGCTACTATTATTATGAAGGCCCCCAAAATACTGATAGATGAGCTCATTGTTCTAGAATGTTTTGTTGCTCTGATAGTGCCCTGCAACCGGAAACACAGAGGGGAGATTTCAGCAGCATATTTTCAAAAAGACGAACTGCTGTTTCTTAATTGTAGTGAGAAAACAGAGGGCTAGTCGAGAGTTTTACTCCACGTGTTCTCAGCATCAGTGATGGGGTCATCATAATGAGTGACCACATTGTAATCATGTCCTTGCCCTTCCCATAGTCACCCTCATGAAACCCTCTTGTCTATTTCGCTTGTTCACCCATTTGGAAAGAGGTCTCCTTCTCCTTTGTATGAAATTGGCAAGTTATTCTTAGAGTAATAATACCTATTATTACCAGCCAATCTCTCTTTCAATAGTAAATTATTATTATATACTTGGCTAAAAAACCCTTTGCTCTTGTAATTTGTAAAGGCCAGATTAAGCAGAAAATAAAATTCGAAGTAATAATAATGACATCTTGCATTTCCACGGTACATTTATTTTTCAAGTACATAGTATGTCAGCAGGCTGCTCTCTGACCTCCCCTGGCCAAGAAATCCTGGCGTTGTGCCTTTTATTCTGTTGGGAACCCTAAGTTTTCAGGTCACATGTCCCTTTGGAAATCTCTGTGCATTGCATCCTCAGGCTCCGGTGACAGCTGTGCCAGGCAGAGCCAGACCTGGTGGGAGGAGGTGTAGGGGGAACTGTTTTTCTGCAAACAGGCACCCCTGACCCCAAAGAAGCAGCTTCTTTATTGTGGCCATTTATTATTTACAACGCACTGAAGGTGTACACTCACTTTATGAGACACAAAGACAAGGTCCCTGCCCCGTGGACTGAGAGGTTTTATCCTGCATTTCATCTGTCTGAGCTAAAGGGTGGGAATGCAAGGCAAGCAGGGCGGAAGATCCGAGAGCGATGTCTGGGACGTCAGAGTGGAAGGAAGGATTTCTGACGAGGAATTTTAAATGGGGAAAGTCAGAGCAGGTGCGTGCAACTTGCAGCATCACTCCAGGATCCAGAGGAATCTTAGTGATATCCTGTGTTCCAGCCCCGGGAAGACAAATTCTGCCCCAGTGTCTTTGCCTTTGGAATAAGGCCAAAGACAACAAATGCTCTCCCAAGAGCCTCTTAAACAGCAAAACAGCATGTACCTCCCCTTCCCCAACTTTCCTGGAAGTCATCTTGTTTTCTTTTGTGTGGGGGAGTGATGGAGGTAGGGAGGAGCATTAGTCAGTCTTTTAAAAAAGAAAAAATTATTATTAATGTACTGTGTAACTTTAAGTAGATTTGTTTTCCTTCTCAAGTAGGGTAAATTTCAGGCTTTTTCCACCACCCCCTACCACTGGGCAATTACTCTTCTTCTATCTGTATCTGTCTCAGCCAGGCCAGCCCTAATGGTGCTTCCCAACCCCTGTACATTACAATCACCTACCTGCCTCATTCTTCCACACACTGAGAGGCAGGGAACAGGCCCTGGCCTGAAAAGATGAACAAGATCCTTGTCCCTAGAAGCAATAGAGAAATGGAAATGAGGATGTGAAGGACCTCACAGGGAGGCTGGGGCCAACTCTGCCATCTCCTGCAGGAGGAGATAGATGGTTTGGTGAGATGAGCACAGATTCCTTCAGGACTTTCAATCATTCACTTGGAATGTTCCTGGTTCCCACCCTCTAGAACAAGAGCTGAAATTCTACGAAGGCTTAGAAATCCAGCCTTGCCCCCAGGATCGGCAAAAACTGATCACGTCCTTGGCATGGGATTCTTCCTGCTCAGAGCTCAGGGCTTAGTCTAATACCAGGCAACTTCTGCAGCCAGAAACAGATATAAATTTGGCTGAGCAGCACGAGTGAAAATAAAATAGATTCTGTAATGTACCAAATATGCACCAGATGGCTCTACTTCCTACCAGCCCTATAAAGCTGGTTAACAAAGCCTACTGCCCTCCTTCATCGCCATCATCATCTTCATCATCTCTTATTAAAGTCGTCTGATACATGGTGTTCTGCAGAGCCCTCCAAGTCTGGATATCAAGCTGAGAATATCTCCTGCCTCCCTCCTATTTGCTTCCCAGTTGTGTCTATGGTCTGGGTCATCGTTTCCTCCATAATCCTCTCTCCCCTTGCTTCACTCCATTTCCCACCACCACTCTCACCCCATTTTCTCTTCATCCCTTCCACTTTCCAAGCCAGTGACTCTCAAAGTCTGGCCCTCACAACCCCTGCATCAGAATCAGCTGGGGAGTGTGTTAATAGTGCAAATTTTGGGGAACATTTCCACTCCTAGGCTAATTCAGAGTGCCCCGTACCAGTCTGTGGGCATCTGCATTTTAACAAGTTCCCTGCCACAGAGTTTGAGAAATACCACCCTATATGCTTTCTTTCCAACAAGAGTCAAAGACTTAGCCTTCCAGCTTCCCAGTGTAGAGAGGTACAGACCAGAAGCCAGCCCTAGAAGGGACACCAACAGTGATGTACCAAAGCTGGCTTGTACCTCATTGCAAAAGTAAAAATTTCAGGAAATTAGAAAGCTGGTTGTTAAACCATTGGTAGCTTGAAAGTTAGCCACGGGAGGAATTTTATACCACAGAAATGATCAAACACTATTAATCAAGGCTTTCACTTTTTTTTTTCCACTGCAAACATTTTAATGATTATTGTTGAGCACACATTTTGGAAATTGTTTACTTCAAATGGCAACAAGTTAAATAAATGTTTGTACTATACAAAGAAAATAAAACCAAATTAAAACTTGCTTTAAGTGTGCTTTGCGCTTAGACCAGTGTTTTCCCCCTAATATATCTTTATTTTTGAGCTGCACAAACACACTTAAGACTTTGATCTTCACAGTATGGCATTTAGGAAATAAAAATATACTCTCACCTTAAAGAAATAAAAATGTTGTGCATGATTATATGCCAAACAAAAGAGAGAACACTAGAAAACTCTGATAGTGCAGGCATCATTAAAAAGGAAAAGTAAAGCTTGAGATGCTCATTAATTCTCTATGCTTTAAGGAAGCATATTTTTGACCAAGTAGCTTAAAAGCCAGCAAAACTTTTTTTTTTTTTTTAAATTTTTGAAGAAACAGTTTACCAGCACACCACTGGACACCAAGTATCATCCAACCCCATGCTGTGATTTGCAGATGAGAACACTGAGGCCTGGAGAGGTGAAGGGACCCATTCAAGGTCTTGTGACAAGTGAGGATAAAGTCACAGCTAGAATGATCCCTGTTCCAGGGCGCATGACAGCCCCATTCCTTTCTCATAAATGCTTTGCACCTGTTGGGAGGTTGATTTGGAGGAATTATTATACAGAGTTGACTTAAGTGCCTGTCACTCTGTGAGTTGGGGTTGCTTGATTGCAAACCGCAGATTCTGACTCCCCTAAGCAGAAAAAAATTCAATTTAAGAATCTCACTGAGTTCACAGAGTAGAAAGGAAAGCTAGAAACCAGACTGAAAGGATAATTGAGCTAGGACAGCTCAGGATTCCATGGGGCAGGAATTAAGGAGTGATCTCCTTAGGGAGATGCTGCTGGGTTGAACCAACTCCAAACTCTTCTTTCCAGCCTGGCTTCACTGAGCTCTAAGAAGTCCTTGAAGAGAATCGGAATGCTCTTGGGTCCCATGCTCACCTCTCAGCCAGGGCCAGACAGGTCACATTGATTAACACCCCCAAGACTGCCCAGAACAGGTGAGAGGGGATTCCTCAAAAAGAAATCATGCTCCGTTACAATGAGAAGAGGAAATTGAAGCAGGTAGCCAAAACACTATAATGCCGTCTACGTGCTTCAGCACAACAGTGAGCTCCAGGGAGTTTGGATCAGGATCTTCACCCTCTCACCCCTAATACCCAGTGTTACACTTTATGGCCTGGGCACATCCTGCCTTTGGTTGCTGCTGGGATTGGGAAACCTGACTTGGGCTTTCTAATGCTTAACTGTAAGGGTTCCGGTCATCTTCTGTTCACCCTCTGTGATCTCTCTTAGTGTACTGACTACCATCTAAAAGCTAATGATCCTCAACTCTGTTCCAGACCCATACTTTGGGTTTCCCAGTGGGCAGAGCCATTTCTCAGGTTCAACTTACCCTTCCCTCCTGCTGCCACTGCCTTAATTCAGGTTTGCATCATTCTCACTTGGTCTTTCACACTAGCCTCTGGACTCTGTCTCCAGCTTCATTTTCTTTCCTATCCAATCCACCCTCTACATAGCACCAGGTAATCTCTTAAAAACAAAAAGATCACATTACTCCCATCCTTCAATGACATCCAATGACCATAAAAGGCTTTTGTGATCTGATCTTGACCTGTCACTCTCAGCCTATCTGCCCCTCGCTGCTGACACTCAGCTTTTGCCTTTACCACAAGGAGCCTCTCTGCAGACCTACCAAGCCTTCCCCACTCTCATCCCTTTTCACATGCTTTTCCTCTGTGTGCAGGGCCCTTCCTCAGAAACTTTCCCCAGAAAGTTCTTAAGCATCCTTTATGACCCAGAGGATAAGACAGTAAATGTGGGCTGAATGATAACACATTAGGTGGGTGGGACAGGTGGAGACTGCCTTGGTGAAGTCTTCTCTGACCTGCTCAGTCAGGTTTTATTTCTCTGTTCTCTGTGTTTCCACAACTCTGTTCATGAAGTTCCTAAAGCCCGTATTCCATTCTAATATATGTATTTGCATGTATTTTTCACCTCATCATGGACACTTACCAATGTTTTGGCCACCCAGAACCTTTTCACGTCTTCCCTATGTTTGGGGAATTCTGTTTTACAAATCCCCACATCCTAACTTAGAAGGCAGGTACTCACTCTCCCCACCTTCCTTGCAGCTAGGGCACAGCTGCATCAGAAGGACACTGAATCAGAAGCTAGCACTGCAAAGCAGCAAGAACTGGGAGGAGTATGTTCTGGCTAAGGTGGCTTGTATCTGTCTCAGTCTCAGGAGATTCTGATGAAAGCATCTGAGGTCCCACATTGGCAGGGTCACCAGTTCAAGCTGTGTGTCTCTGCTGACAAGGGGGCCAGTATGGTCTCTTCTAGACTATTCTGCAAAGCGTTTTCAGGCATTATTCGTAGCTTCATAGCTTCCTAGAGTTTTTGTGACCTAATATTCTTTAGTAAATACACTTCCTGCTTAGAGTAGCCAGACATGGTTTCTGATATTTGCAACTAGGAATCTTTGAGTCTGAAAGACCTTCAAGAGTAGGGCCCACAGTTTGTTCATTTCTTTATTCCCCACACAGTGCATGGCACTGAGAAGCTTCTCTCTACATG
The DNA here is from genome assembly GCF_008728515.1 of Papio anubis. Lineage (NCBI taxonomy): Eukaryota > Metazoa > Chordata > Mammalia > Primates > Cercopithecidae > Papio > Papio anubis. Next base: position 112,561,786 of record NC_044976.1, on the reverse strand, counting down.
TTTGTTGAATGAATAAATGAGGTTGCTTATCAGCAGTGCTCGACTTGACTTTAAGAGCTGCAGGCTGGAGTTTAAGGGCTGACCATAATGTCTATGTTACTTGGTCAGAAATCTGAGTCCTACATCTTATTTCAAGGAGCTCAGGAATGTTCAAAGAGAAATATTAAGCAATCTTTAAGATTATTTTAATTTTTTATGTAAAACTCCTTTTCTGTTTGACTTTTCCATAAAGCTCTTATACTTGGAATTTCATTTCATTTCATTTTTAAACACCACTATGTTTCTGCCTTCTTTTTGTTTCTTCCCAGCACAGATTAATGGAAGGTTTAAATGAATTTCACTGCCCCAAATGTAAAACCATTTCTCAGACAGAGTGTGGGCTGCTTGTGTGCCATCTCCTCATGATGCCCTGGAAATTATTTCCTTTCTTTGCTAGTAGCAGAGCAGAATGGTGGAGGCCTTTGATTTCGTAACGTATTTGGTAGTCACCTTACTTCCTCGAGGACAAGATAGAAAATGTGGCCTGAATGATAATGCATTAGGTGAATGGGAGAGGTGGTAATTCCTAGCTGTCCACCGAACTCTCCTCCCCTTCTTCTGTAGGAACAGCAGTGGAGCTGGTTCCTGGCAGCTAAGCTGCCCTGACTTTCCCACCTTCCCTATGGTGTGGCGCGCCTTTGTGTCTAAGTTCTCCCCCACGCGCTTGTAAGAAGTGATCCATGCCCCTGGCAGGCCAGCACATATATCTCCTCCACTTGCTCCTCCACACTCTTCTCCCACTTCCCACTGGTGGGAATGGTGAGCAGCAGAACCACTCAGAAAGCCACATGCTGAAGACAGAAGAGCTGCCATCAGCCTGGGTCCCTGGCTAATGGTGGGAGGATGGGCTACTGCCAAAGTGGGGCCTCTCCAGACTTTCATGTGAGAGAAACATAAACCTGTATACCAGTTAAGCCCCTGAGTTGTTACTGAACTTACTTACTAAACATACTTTCCTTTAATGTACGGGGTTAACTGGTGTAACAGCCAGATCCAAAGAATAGTGGCCAATGCTTAAACATCAGCCTGGAAGGGGGACACACGGGGCTCTGTCTTTGATGCTGACACAGGTTATTTAAGCAATAACTCAGACAAGGCTGTGGAAGATGTACTTCTCAGATTTAAAAATGACACAATGCTAAGAGAGATAGCTGGTCAAAATTTAAAAGATCTCAACAAGCTAAAAATAACAAGTGATATTTTCTAAGCATTTAATGTAAGCCAGGCATTAAATGCTTAGAAATGTATGGGTTAAATGCTTTCCATACATGATCTTGTTTAATACTTATGATGATCCTATGATGTAAAAATGTTATCTCCCTTTCCATGATGGGAAAACAGAAATGTCAAGAGATTAAGTAACAAACTGGTAAATGATAGCACTGGGATTTGACCCCAGACTCTGTGGTCCTAACCATTTTTTTTAGGGTGGTCCCGGGTCTGGGTTTGTTTGGACAGCCCTGGTTGTGTCTGTTGTCTCTAAGTGATTGTTAATAGTAATAATAGAACCTGTTTTCAATCTTAAAACTGTCACAATTTGTATGATAAGTTATATGATCACTTTAGTGATTCTGCCCAGTCTAAACCCTGTAAGATAATATTCAAGAGAAATCACTATGGAGCTCCATATATCAAAGATTAAAATATGGAAAACCCAATGGAAGGGGTTTATTTTCTCTAAGATTACATTGAGCTAATAGTATGATGAGGCTGTTAAAATGGCACTGGGCATTTACATATCATCATTAACAGGTGTGGTGAGCCCAGAACCAGGGATGGGATGGTTCTATTGTGCTTGGTGCTAGACAGGCTACATCTTTGAGATCCTTTCAAGGAACCATATTTTCAGAGAGGTGAACAATCACAAACAAAGCACATTCAGGGGATGACGTGCTGGTGCAATATCAGGAAACCAAATCATATGAGGACTGGGTAAGGGCACAAGGGATTCTTCTCCTGGAGCCAAGCAGACGTTAGGGACATGTGAGCTGTCCTCATATATCCCAATGGCTGCCATGTGGGGGAGGGATCAGGCTGATGCCAGGGACTCCAGATGGCAGATCCAGGACTAGGTGGAATGACAAGGAAGCAGATTCCAGCTCAATTTCAGGAAGAACTTTCTAACAATCTGAGCTGTCTGACAATGTGCCCGACTTGCAAAGGATGGAGCAGCCGGTCCCTGGTTGTATTCAAGCCAAAGCAGACTAGACCTCAGTCAGAGATGTAGTAGTGGTGGCACCTGCCCTAGGAATGGAGTTGAACTAAATGACCTCTATGTTTCTTTCTCAAATTCTGTTATTTCAATAACAGTGATAAAATAAGGTTGTGGACACAAGAGAGGGCACAGAATTTATTCAGTGTGTGAGTGGAAGAACCAATCACAGCCTAGATTTTTTAAGAAACAAGTAGACAGTGCCCTAAATCCGTGTTTTGAGTGGCCCCATAGTCCGTAACAGGCTCCGAGTTACCACGGCCTGCTGAGGCAGGTTGGGGACTTGAGGGAAGCTGGTTAGGGATGATTCTGTAAATGGGACCAGGAGGTAGGGATTGCATCTCAGCAGCCAGACAGAAGAGCTCCTGGGTCTTCAGGGCCCAGGGGAGCTGGGAGAGGGATCCCTGATGCACTGTTGTATAGGAACTGGGAGAAAGAAGTAGAACCAGCATTGTAGCACCTGCCTAGAAAGAGCCACGTGCTTATAATGCCTTCCCTGCTGGAGTTGCCAGTCCCCTGATTTCTTACCTAGAGCAAAGAAACTTACATTCACTCACAGCTAGGTGCCAGCCACTGTGCTGAGGGCTGAGGATTCAGTGGTGAATAAGGCAGAATTTAAGGTGTTTTCTTGATTGCAAGTAACAACAACAAGCAAACCCAATCTCATTTAAGTATGAAGGTAATTGATTGATCTGTGTACTTGACAAATCTAGAGGTAGCTCTAGTTTCAGGCAATGTTTGATCGAGTGCCTCAAATAATGCAACCAAGACTCCGTTTCTTTCTCTCCATTTCTTAGCTCTGCATGGCTCCATTGCAGGCCAGACTCCACCACCCCAACCTTCACCTCCATTGGTGAAGATGTTAAGCCCCTGAGTTGTTACTGAACTTACTTACTGAATACACTCTCCTTTAATGCATGGGGTTAACTGGTGTAACAGCCAGATCCAAAGAATAATGGCCACTACCTCAACATCAACCTGAAAGGAGAACACTAGCAGCATGCCACAGGGCTCTGTCTTTGATGCTGGCACAGGTTATTTAAGCATAACTGGAAGAAACCTTGGCTTGCTTCCAGTATCGCAAGAGGCTACATGTGTGGCAAGGGAGAAGAGTCCAGGGCTCATCTTTCCAGGCAGAGCCCTAAGGTGCAGCCTGATTGGCCTGGCCTGAGTCACATGTCAATCCTGAGCTGCTGTGACAGGGAGAATGGAGGTAGGGTATGCCCATTAACTTAAACTCTGCAGATGGACTTGGACATTAGCATCAGTCGCACACAAACCACGTGGCTGAAATAAAAAGGAAAGAAAATTTAGTAAACTCTTTCCAGAGGAGAGGAGGTAAATGCTGGGCTACAGATATCCAACAGGCGTGGTTCCTGATCTCAGGGAGCCTCTATGAAAGTACAGGTAATTATGAAGGCAAGCCGATGTTCTCCTGTTATACAGGAAGTCGTGGGTGCCAGTGGAGCAGGGAAGTACCTAACCCATGCAGGGGCTAGTTAGGGAAGTCTTCCCTAGGTCAGGAAGTGACATTTACAGAGACCTGAGCGTTAATAGGATTTAACTAGCTGATCAGAGGGAAAGAATGTTCTTGGTAGCGGCACAAGCATGAGCTAAGCCTGTAGGTGAGAGAGTATGACAGGTTCAGGGACTGAAGGGAATTCAGTGTGGCAGGAGCGAGGAACCCTGGGAGGCAGGTGCTCCAGACGGGTGACGTTGCTGTCAACTGCGCTGAGAAGGGAGGGGAGGCCGATTGGGAGCTGGAGCCTCATTTGTCCATCAGCCTGCAGCCAGTGGCAGCAATGGGGCTGAAAGCTCTGACTGGGGGAGAGCAGCCCTGCCTTGTCCTCTCACTGTCCCTGAGGGACAGCACAGAACTCTGAGGGAGGAGGACACAGTGTGGGTGAGCTTGGGTGAGAAGGGCAGAAACCTGGGCTGCTCAAGTCTCAGCAGGGTCTCTGGGTAGCCCTGAGCTAAATGTCACAGTTTTGCCTAAAGGTGGCTTGAGATTAAAGGTTCTGGATGGCTTTAATCTCAAGCGAGGTGGCTCACGCCTGTAATCCCAGCACTTTGGGAGGCCGAGGCGGGCAGATCACAAAGTCAGGAAATCGAGACCATCCTGGCTAACACGGTGATACCTTGTCTCTACTAAAAATACAAAAAATTAGCCAGGTGTGGTGGCAGGCACCTGTAGTCCCAGCTACTTGGGAGGCTGAGGCAGGAGAATGGCCTGAACCCTGGAGGCGGAGCTTGCAGTGAGCCAAGATCGTGCCACTGCACTCCAGCCTGGGCGACAGAGTGAGACTCCGTCTCAAAAAAAAAAAAGGGTTCTATTAAATTGTAGACTACTGTAGAGGTAGGCACTGCATTAATACTTGTCACTAGATCCTGAAGTGTGAGACAGGATCGCTATTCTAGCCTGTACCTTAGGGTTTCCTAGGGAACAGCTTTAGAAATAGTCTTATGGTGACTATGACACTATGGTGGTGAGGCCCATGCCCCGTGGGTGCTCCTGTGCACATCCTGCACAGAGAGCCACTGTCTTGGTTGCTTTATTGCTGGGGAACCAGTGTGGGCTGCAGGGTCAGACAACTGTGGGCTTAAATCTCAACTCTTCTATTTGTTGTGTGATCTCATGTGGGTTTCCTGGTCTTGCCAAGCCTTGTTTTCCTCCCCTGTAAGATGAGGATAATGAGAGTACCCACCTCATGGGATCTTTGTAAGGATTAAATGAAATTATGTTTGTAAGCTGCCTAGGATACAATAAGCCCCCCAAGTAGAAAATATTATTATTACTGTGTTAGAGATGACTTCATCTTTACATACATTCAAAGGCTGTCCAGTCACTCGCTTATTCTGGTGACATCCACTGAGACTCTTTTAAGTCCCAGGCACTGGGAATAGAGCAGTGAACAAAATAGACAAAAGTCCCTGCCCTCGTCAACCTTACCCTCTAGTCAGGGAGGAGGACAAGAAACAAACAAATGATAGACCATTTCAGATAGGGATAAGTGGTATGAGGAAAATAAAGTAGAATAAGCGGAGAGGGCTGAAGTACAGAGGAACAGAAAAAGCCCCGTGGAGGAGGTGAGAGCTGAGCAGACCTGAGTGATGGGGGAAGGAGGGCCAAGTGGGAAAAGTGCACAGGGCAGAAAGGGCTTCAGCACATTTGTGCAAGAGCAAGAAGGTTCCTGCGGCCAGAGTGGCGTGAGTCAAGTAGATGGTGGGATAAGCAGCAAGAGAGTGAGGCCGCAGCCAGCCAGGGAGCTGCAGGTGCCACTCTAAGGTGTGATAGAGGATTTGCAGAGGGAAGTGATATGCTCTAGCTTATATTTTGTGAGGACCACTCTGGTTGCTATGGGGAAAATTGACAAGGGGATGTCATCCAGGTGCATATTAAGGATGTACATGCCTTTGTTCTACTCTTGGGGAGACAGTCAACCTCCAAGTGGCCTCAATCATCCTCACCTCCTGGAAGTCACACCCTTCTGTAACCCCCTCCCCTTGAATGTGGGCTGGACCTAATGAGTTGCTTCCATCAAATTTATGGCATCATTTTTGTATGGCAAAAATGATGGATGTCGTTTCTAAGATTAGATTATTGAAAGTCTGACTTCTGCCTTGCTGGGTTTCTCTGTTGTCAGCTGCTCCATGGAGAGGTCCAAGTTGTAAGAAACTGATATCTTCAGCTAACAGCCAGTGAGAACCCGAGGTCTGTCAACAGCCACATGCATGATCTCGGAGGCAGATCCTCTTCCAGCTGAGTCTGGGGATGACTGCAGTCCTGGCCAGCGCCTTCATGACAGCCTTGTGTGAGAGACCCTGAGCCAAAGGGAAGCAGATGAGCCACACTTGGATTCCTGACTCACCGTGAGACAACATTTTGTTGTTTTAAGCCACTAAGTTTTGGGGTCATTTGTTCCATAGCAGCTGATAACTAATACACTTGATAAGAGTTAGTAAAAATATAAACCCTGTGTAGCCAGTCAGAAGCTTGAGAAGTACACAAAGATCACTGCATTTTCTCCTTAGACATGTAAAGCTCACTCACCTCCTTCAGATCTTTAACCAAAATTCATCTTTTTATCAAGGGCTTTCTTGGCCACCCGTTATGAAATGGCAAACCATTTGACAGTTTCTTTCTCAGTTTAACGTTTGTTAAGCATACACTTATGATTAGACCCAAGAATCTCAATTCCAGATATTTACTGAAGACAAATATAAACATACTTTGTATGTTTATACTTTGTAGGTTTGGACACTCCTCAGCCTCCCAAGTAGCTAGGACCACAGGGTGTTCATCACCACACCCTCCACACTCTCCTGCTTTATTTTCCTCTTTAATACTTGTCACCATCTAGTATACCATATATCTTATTTACTTTTTTTCTTTTTGAGTCAAGGTCTTGCTCTGTCGCCCAGGCTGGAGTGCAGTGGCGTGATCACAGTTCACTGCAGCCTCTACCTCCCGGGTTCAAAGCTCCAACCCCAGCATCTGGAGTAGGTGGGACTACAGGCACATGCCACCATGCTATTTTTTTTTTTTTTAGCATTTTAATTTTTTAATTTTAATTTTTATTATTTTTATTTATTTTAATAGGTCTTTGGGGAACAGGTGGTGTTTGGTTACATAATTAAGCTCTTTAGCTGTGATTTGTGAGATTTTGGTGCACCCATTATCCAAGCAGTATACACTGTACCCAATTTGTAGTCTTTTATCCCTCACCTCCTTCTCACCCTTTCCCCCAAGTCCCTAAAGTCTATTGTATCATTCTTATACCTCTGCATCCTCATAGCTTAGCTCCCACTTATGAGTGAGAACATGGGACGTTTGGTTTTCCATTCCTGAGTTACTTTACTTAGAATATTGCTCTCCAATTCCATCGCAGATTACTGCGAATTTCATTCCTTTTTATGAGTGAATAGTATTCCATGGTGTGTATGTATGTGTGTATAAATATATACACACACACACGCACACACACACCCCGCGATTTTTTTTTTTTTTTTTTTTGAGACAAAGTCTTGCCCTGTTGCCCAGGCTGGAGTGCAATGACACGATCTCGGCTCACTGCAAACTCCATCTCCCCGGTTCAAACGATTTTCCTGCCTCAGCCTCCTGAGTAGCTGAGATTACAGGCGTCTGCCACCACACCCAGGTAATTTTTGTATTTTTAGTAGAGGCGGGGTTTTGCCATGTTGGCCAGGCTGGTCTCCAACTCCTGACCTCATGATCCACCCGCCTTGGCCTCCCAAAGTGCTAGGATTACAGGTGTGAACCACCACTCTGGGCCATACCACAGTTTCTTATCCACTCATTGATTGAAGGGCATTTGGGCTGGTTTCATATTTTTGCAATTGCAAATTGTGCTGCTATAAACATGCGTGTGCAAGTATCTTTTTTGTATAATGACTTCTTTTCCACTGGATAGATACCCAGTAGTGGAATTGCTGGATCAAATAGTAGATCTACTTCTTTAAGGAATCTTCACACTGTTTTCCATAGTGGTTGTACTAGCTGACATTCCCACCAGCAGTGTAAAAGTGTTCCCTTTTCACCACATCCCCACCAACATCTATTATTTTTTGAATATGGCTATTCTCGCAGATGTAAGATGATATCTCATTGTGGTTTTGACTTGCATTTCCCTGATCATTAGTGATGATGGGCATTTTTTCATGTTTGTTGGCCATTTGTGTATCTTCTTTTGAGAATTGTCTATTCATGTCCTTAGCACATTTTTTGAAGGGATTTTTTTCTTGTTAATTTGTTTGAGCCAGCTGATTTTTATATTTTTTGTAGAGATGAAGTTTCCTCTTGTTGCCTAGGTTGGCCTCAAACCCCTGGGCTCAAGCAATCTGCCTGCCTCACCTCCCAAAGTGCTGGGATTATAGGTGTGAATCATTGCACCGGCCAATTTACTTATTTTGTTTATTGTCCATCCCTCCCTCACCTCATCCCCTCCAGCAGAGATTTTTGACTGTTTTGATCACCACTGTGTTCCCAGTGCCTAGAATCATGCATCACATAGTAGGTGCTCAAAAACATTTGTTCCCACATCGACTGCTGTGCCTGAGCAGGCAAGGTAGGAACAAAAGGAATGACAGAGTTGGCTGAAGGCTATATTATTCTGTTCAGCAGTTCTCCACTTACACAGAGAACAAAGAGCATCAATCAAAGTGAACCACAGTGTCTGGGAGGCAGTGAGAATTCCAGAACATAGAATACAAGCAGCAAGAGAGAAAGTGCAAGAGATGAGAGAATGAAAGGGAAGCCGGAAGAAGCAATATCTGAGGGCAGGTGCTGCCACAGTGAACAAAGCTGCCCTTTTGATGCCTGTTGGGCTAGTGCATTTAGCCCCCCGGCTACCCTCCCTGTGGCTGAATGTGATCAGTCCTTGGAGTTACTCCATAGGATAAGTGGGTGTTTTTGGTATTAGGGCAGCTCATGCCACTTTGAACTGGCGCCTGTGCTCTGTGCTATGCGCTGTATCATCTAAGTCCTCTTCCTCCCAATTTCACATGGAAAAATCAGCTCTTACTCTTTGAGAAATAATTCAGGGGGAGAGAAGAAAAACAAAGCATCTTCCACTGGAGTTAGGGAGTAAAGCTTTAGATTCTTAATCTTTGGTCTTTGGGGTTTATTGTTGTTTGAGACAGAGTTTCACTCTGTCACCCAGGCTGGAGTGCAGTGGCCTGATCTCAACTCACTGCAACCTCTGCCTCCTGGGTTCAAGTGATCCTCACACCTTAGCTTCCCAAGTAGCTGGGACCAGAGGCACTCAGCACCACACCTGGCTAGTTTTTTATTTTTTGTAAAGATAGGGTCTCACCATGTTGCCCAGGCTGGTCTTGAATTCCTGGACTCAAGCAATCCTTCCACCTCAGCCTCCCAAAGTGCTGGGATTACAGGCGTGAGCCACTGCGCCTAGCCTCTCTTTTTTTTTTTTTTTTTTTAAAGAGGAAGCCTCGCTCTGTCACCCAGGCTGGAGTGCTATGGTACGATCTCGGCTCCACCACCTGGGTTCAAGCGATTCTCTTGCCTCAGCCTCCCAAGTAGTTGAGATTACAGGTGCCCGTCACCATGCCTGGCAATTTTTTGTATTTTAGTAGAGACAAGGTTTCACCATGTTGGTCAGGCTAGTCTTGAACTCCTGACCTCAGATGATCCGTCTGCCTCTGCCTCCCGAAGTGCTGGGATTACAGGCGTGAGCCATCACGCCTGGCCCTCTTTGTTCTTTTGACTGATCACTGTTGGCTTCCACTTTGGGGATGATCATGCTGACTTTTCCTCCATGAAATGATCCTGGTAAATTTTTCTTTGAGGTCTTTAAAAACCCAGTTTCCCTATCCCACAGCATCTGTTTCAGGGAAGACTGCTGCCAGCCTATGGAGTGTGTAAATTCAAAAGGATACTTCTGTGTGGACACAGCTTCACCAGCACTTGGCTTGGTGGGAGCTGTTGCCTTCTTGCAAAGAAAAGGCATTCCTTCCTGCAGGACTGGAGTTCAGCCCCACTTGCCTTCTTGGCTGGGCACCTTTGCACAGCGTATAAACTCATGTCCTTACAGAGTGGCCTTCTATTCAAGTTCTTTCTTGTCACCATCTGTAAACATGAAATACCTACAGAGTAAAACCCTAAAACCAGCTGGGGCCAAAGGTGGATGTTGAATTGGGTTGTGCCAGAAGTTCTAGGATGTATTTCTAGATTTCCAAAGCGAGAAGATGAGATTCACTCCTGAAGTAATTCTTGCTACAAAAAGGAGCCAGTTCCCAGCCCAGCCCACCAGCAGAGGCAACTGAGCAGAGGCAAGCAGATGCTGATGATGGAGCAGATCAGCACATTCCAAGTAGAGAAAGGAGCCATTTTTGGGTTATAAGTAATGGACAGCAGGCATTTTGCAGAACACCTTGGACGAGGCAGCCTCCCTAGACAGCAACTGATGTGGCCTTTGTTATTTAAAAATCTGAACTTTGAGAAATTACAGATGTAGAGATTGAGAATTCTCTGCAATTAGTAACAAGATCCTTGATACAAAAAAAATCCATATGAACCCAGACCAATATGAGTCAAGAATTAGGAAGAATGGAAAATACAGGTCAGCTAGACTTGGGTAAAATCAACAGACCCATCAATTCCTTAGTTTGGAAGGTGTGGAGGTCAATATCAGAATTCAGCAGCAATTTTCCAAGTTAACAGTACAGTGGATTTTAGCCAGTCCTCATTACATAATGTGAGACTCAGTCATTCTCAATTAACCTTTGCCTTATCTTTATTAAATTCTAAATTAAAGAACAATTCTCAGTATTTTCATAAATGGAATCTGACTGGGAAAGGGGCCCCACCTAACTACTGCTGACAGGATCCCAGTGTCCAGAGTGGGCAGGGCAAATCTCACAGCCTCCCTTAGGGAATGCCACCTCTGGCAGCCTTCTCCCAGGCCAGAGGGCTGCACGTGAACGTGACACTATGCGTGGCTGCTGGCCCAGCTGGCTTTCTTGGAGCAATCTGTGTGACAGAGTTTCCACCAAGTTGTCTTTGTGTGTACCTCATGGCATCGATAATCCAGCACATCCCTTCTTGTATCTTGCAGCTTGCCTTGGGCAATCCCTGGGAGCCCCATTGCTGCTACTGAACCAGCTCCCCATGCAGGTTCATCTTTACTTTGTCTCACCCCTCTAGTGCCCATGGCAGTTGGGGTGGGAGGAAGGCAAGGACTAATAACATTTGAGTAAAAGCTATTTTAATTCTAAGAAGGGAGAAGGCAGAACAAATTGCAGCATGTTTTTTTTTTCTAGTGGTAAAATTTGTCTTTGACTGTTTTCTCACCTCTTTTCACTGCCTTACCCATACTTCCTCTAGTCCACCAGTAACAGTCTCTTTTACTTCCATCTCCGTGAACTTCCCTTTGACTACCCAAGATCCCTGGCTTTAGCCCATTTATCTTCATAAGATTCCATGCCTCCAAATTATATCTCATCTTCCTTCCATTTTCTTACGGTAGGTGTGGGGAAAGCAATCTGATTAAATCCAAAACCCTCACCATTGAGACTGGGGAGATTTTGTTTGAATAAGCCATAAGTTCTCTCTCTGTCTCTACCAGCAACATGAAGAGCTTTTGTGACTACTGTGGCACCATTTTTATACTCAGTACAATGTTGGCTATGGAATCTCTGCATTATTTTCTTTTTTGTGTATTATTGAAAATAATCATTTTTTAAGACTGTAATTTCAGCTTGCTGCTCACTCCCTCTCCTCTTCCTCTCCCCTCTTCCTACTTCTGCTCTTCCTTTTTTGAAAGAAATTACTCCAAGGAGACTTTTCTTTTGCCATTTATTCTATGAGAGAGAGGTTTTGAGTCGGGGAGAGAGACAGGTGAAAGAAAGCAGCCATTTGTCATTACACTGGGTATAACCATGGGAGATTTTTTTTCTTGCGTGTCCAACCTGGAAAAAGGCTTGATCATTACTGATTTAAAGGAGGACTTCTGCCCACAAATACCTCCTCAATTCCACTTGCAATTTCACCAAGTAACTTTTGACTTCCGGACATTCCCAGAATTAGGTTCTGGGACTAGTTACTGCCTCTCTGTTTTCTCCTTTTTTTTTTTTTTTCTTTCATCTTAAATGACAATAATTCAGCTCTAGTTTTCTGGCCCTTTCTTTTTTTTCTTTCTTTTTCTTTTACATTTTAAAAATTTGTGGTAAAAAATGCATAACATAAAATTTCCAATCTTAACCATTTTAAGTGTACTATTGCGCAGTGAATCTCTAGAGATTTTTCATCTTGCAAAACTGAAACTCTACAATCATGGAATGATGCTAATAATTCCTCTTTCCTCACCACCCTCGGTCCCACCCTCTAGCAACCACCATTCTACTGGCTGTTCCTAAGAGTTTAATTATTTGAGATACCTCATATAAGTTGAATCATATCATATTTTTCTTTCTATAGCTGGATTATTTCACTTGATATAATGTCCTCAAGGTTCATTCACATTGGAGCATGTGTCAGAATTTCCTTCCTTTTCCAGGTTGAGTAGTATTTCATTGTATACATGCACCACATTTCTTTATTCTCCCATCGATGGACATGTGGGTTGCTTCTACCTCTTGGCTATTGTAAATATGCTGCAATGAATTTGGGTGTCCAGTTAAAATATCCAGAAGGTAAAAAGAACTGAGGATAAAGCTCCACTTTGCCACACTGGAAGTAAAAAATCAGCTGCCTACTCTGTCACTCACTTAGGAAGCTACTTGCTAGTATGAAAGTTATTTTGCATAAAATTATCTATTAACTCAAAAAGCTTTCAGCTCTATTTAAAGCTTCACTTTAAAGTTTGACTTTGTTTTTAGTCCTTCAGAAGTTTTTATTGTCTGAAAGTATTTTGAAATGTCTCCATTCATCTGAGGTTTCTAGAATACCTTATTCTTGAACAAGGGTATCCTATAATTCACACTAATATGTGAGTGACTGTTGAACACGCTGCCTACCCTGCATTAGCTTTTAAAAACCAATTTATTTTTTACTTGGTGGAATTGGAAGTAGGTACTGAGGAGGTATTTGTGAGCAGAAGTCCTCCCTTAAATCAATAATACCCAGCCCTTTTTCCAGGTGGGAACATAAAAAAGAAAATCTTCCATGGCTATGCCCAGGGCAATGACAAATGCCTGCTTGCTTTAACTTTACCTCCCTCTCCCACTCAAAAAAGTACACAAAAGAATATAAGTGAACACAGTGTGTGTTGTTATAGGGATAACCTTGAATTTTCTCTTGCTTATTTTTATAACAAGATAAATCATTTGCAAACTCCAGTATTTTAACTATTAACAAAACAAATTACTTGCAACACACCTCACAGATGATTCACCATGCCACTGTGAGCACGCTGTGGTTGAGAACATTTGTCTTAAATGGTGGCATTCAGCCTATTCCACATACTGGTGTATCTAGCCTTGGAAGAGGCAATGAGAGGCGTGATTATGGTTCCCCAACTCCTTCCTTCCAACTGGGGAAGGCAGAAGAAGAGGAACAGAGCAGATCAGCAAGCTCCTTTGAGGATCCAAGGGTCTCGAATGCGTTGTCAGGCTCCCTGCAACTTCAGTTATTTTGAGAACCCTAAATGACAAGCCCAAGTATTCAGAGTTGGAGTCATGGGGCTCTTGGGGATGCTGAGACAGTGGAGCTAGCAGAGTGCTGTGGTGAAAACATGCACTTTTGTGTTGGACAAATGTGGCTTCAAGCCCAAGCTCTGTGACTTCCTAGTTTTGGAAGCCTTGGTGAGTTATTTAACCCATCTGATCCTCCATTTTCTCATCTGTATCATAGGCTTAAAGACATTCTATTTGAGGAAATCTGATGCTTCATCTTGTGGCATCCCTTCTCTACAACTTTTCCTGTAGGTAACCCATTCCTTGGGGTTCAAATGGAGCTGACCCCCACTTCATTCTCCCAGTAACGGGGGAAGCATGTGACCCAGGTACATCCAATCAGAGTATTTCATCCCACGACCACCAAGGCTGATTCAGGAAGGAGCATATGACCCCAATGGGTCAGTCAGTTCTTACTGGTGGGGTTATTGAGAAAGACAGATTCTTTTCTGATAGAGCTGCTAAAATAGGAGCATAGGAGTCAGGGGGTGCAGTTAGCTATCTACTATATGAAACAGGCTGTCCAAAGAAGGGAGCCAAGCAGAAATAAGCAGAGGTTAATACAGAAAGAAAGAGCCCTAATAAAGTCATTTGATGTCCTGGTTCTTGCCATGTCTGAAAGCAGATACATTTCTGGATTTCCCAGCTTTCTGAGCCAATAAATCCCCCCTCCCTTTTTAAAAAGAGTTTCAGTTCCTGACATTTGTCACCTAAAGTCTTGACTAGCATACTCCCTCAAGGTTGTTGGGAGAATAATGCCAGTAAAGGGATTTAAGGTTGAGTCATAGTGTTACATCTCCCTTCCCTAAGACAAGGTTGGGGCAGGCTGGGCGTCAGGCCTCCACGCTAAAGTCGGTAGAAGCCAGAAAGCTTCTCCTTCTGGGTGCTGGGCTGGGAGAGACGGAAAGGCAGAGCCACAGACTCTTTCCCCATCTCCCCTTGCTCCATCAATGTGCATTTCACCCCAGAAACACTTGTTCTGGAGGGCAAAGTACCACTAAGTATAGCTGTTTGAATATACAGGGTTAATTTACTTGCAAGTGTTACTTGATTTTTACATTAAACTCTGCTTGTGGAACTATAGAATATTAGAGCTGGGGGTACCCTACAAGAGGAAACGTCTAGATTGAATCCTTCAGTTTCACCCCCTTATGGACAAAAGGAGCATTGGGTGAATAACCTACTCCAGGTCCTACAGCCAACTCGCCAAGGTAGGTCTGTATCTAGTCTCCTGATTTCCAGTTCACTTCACCATTCAGCTTCATGGTCAGACTTTGCATTTTTAGCTTAGTCATCTGTCTCACCCTAAGAAAAACCAGAGAAAATCTGGCCAAAATACTTAATCCCCTTCCTTCCTTCCTTCCTTCCTTCTTTCTTTCCTTCCTTCCTTTCTTCCTTCCTTCCTTCCTTCCTTCCTAAGCATCTCTCCCATTGTCTAGGCACAGCCTATGAAAATCTCACAATTAGAGATTGTTTCCTTGCTCTTTTCCCACCTTCTTATACTTTGGGGGAAGGGATAAAAGATTAAGACACTTAGTAAGAATAGGTTTATTAGACATCTTCCCTGAAGATGCCTGAAAGGGAGGTGAGAGGAATGATTCCAAAGAAGGAGAAGGGCAGAGGCAGAGAGGGCTCACAGAAGGCACCCGTTGTCAACTTTGCCCCTTGGACAGGCAGAAATCCAGGCACCACCTGTCCGACATGCTCTGGGACTCAAGCACTGGTTGAACCTCTAGCTGTGGCTACTCTACTCTAGCTGGGGAGCTCCTCTGTTCTGCAGTGGAATGCCAGTCATCACACCGGAGTGCCTCTCTGAAAGGACTGCACCCTCAAAACAAGCTGGGACTCTTCTAAGCCTTGCATCCAGCCTTCTCCTCCCTCTCACAGAACACCTATATGGCACTGCAACCCCTAGATGTGCTTTACTCACAGGCCAGGCAGAGTGCTGCCCTGTCCATCTCCTGGGTGTTCTGAGCACATGGCCAAGTCCCCACCTGCTGCATGGTGGAGTCTCCCTCCCCTCCCTCTCCTCCAATCTCTCCCTCTCCTCTCTTCTCTGTCCCTTTCTCCCATGGTTCTCTGGCTCAATCTCTTTCTGCTCCTCTTACCTCCCTGGCTTTTTCCCTCTTCTTCTTGGTTTCTCCCTCACTCCTTTTCTTTCCCCTTTTCATTCTTTCTCCCTCTCCTACTCTCCCCTCCTGCTCTCTACCCCTCTTGCCTCTTGTCCTGCTTACCTGGTCTAGTTGGCCCCATTATTCCTGAGAGGTTAAGTCACAGACATGGAGGCCAATGTTCTAAAGTTAGAATTCCCAAAAGGTGATCTAATGACCAAAATTCCAATAATTGCTAATATAGGTTTCATGTGTTTAAAAAGTTAACAAATCATGAATTATCAAATGTAATGGGTAAGAATTGAAACTCAAACTTGGATGTACAAGAACTGTCATATTGCCTTATTTTCTTAAAGTCAAATTGACTGAACCTGAACCTCCAGCCTACTGGACTAATAAAAAATCCACCCTCAGCTGTCACTGAGAGTTCCTCTGATCCTGCCCTCCCCCTCCAGGGATATGACAATGTACTGAGGTATGATACAGAGTGGGACCCTCTGGGCTCAGGATAGAGTGGCGTCAACAATGGTCTCTTGGTCTAGGCCTGTGTGGCTGTGTGAAGGGGAATGGTTCTGCCGAGCTTGTGCCAGGCTTGGGTTTGGGGAACTCTGCTGAAGCCAGAGTCTCAGTACTTGGAGCCCAGCTTCTTCACGTGCCCCATCAGGTCCTGACAGCTCCACAGGGGCCCTCTCTGGTGCCAGCTTCTCCCAGAACCCCCCAACCTCTTCTCCCTTTTCATCTTGGAGAATTTCTAACTCCTCTGTCTGCTTTTGCCTTCCAACCCCACTCTCTACCAGGCAAAAGGACTTGCCTATTTACTACTCTGGGAGGTAGTAAATACAGGAACCAATTAAAGACAGGAAGAGTGTGTCAAAAAGTGACTACATAGATCTACAAAACAAATCTCTCAATCAAGAGGGTACCAAAAAAAGGCTGGAAACTTTCTCAGAGAGAAAATATTGGGGAACAAAACCTACAGTGGGAATAAAATGCAAAATATAATCTCAATAAATTGCCCAGTCATTATCAGAGCTGCTGTGCATTGTAAACCTCCAGGAGGAAGACAGAAAATAAAGTCTCTCTTGTGTGTATATGACCTGGGAAACACCTCTCTGACAAGCATCTCAAGGATTTGTTCTATAGAACATACCTTGGGAAATTCTGCATTAGAAGATGGCTGTTAATGGTTCCTAGCTCTGGCCTTTGCCTCTCAGTGTGGACCAGTGTGTGACATTATCTAGATGACACGTGAAAGGAGAGAGAGATGCTGGAGTGTAGTGATGAGGACATGGGCTGAGGGTTCAAATCTGGCTGTGCCACTTCTACACTGTGATCTCAGGCAACTTAGCTTCTCTGAAGTTGAGTTTTCCCATCTACAAAATGGGGTTAGTAATAATACCTACTTAATAGGATTGTGTGAAAGTTATACAAGATTATGTATAGGAAGCATCCAGAACAGTTTTGGAATGTAGTAGATAGTCAAAAGTTGTAGTTACCGGTGCCCTTGCAATCACTGTTATCAGTCAGCCTGAATCTGAGGGGTCTGTGAACATTGGTGTGGCCCATCAAAGTGGGCCTCAGAGACGTTTATTTGGCAGGGTCGAGGAGTGTGAATGGGGCACAGAACCTGGAAGCTGGGAGACAAGTTATTTAGAGGAAGGATGAGAGAGGAGGGGAGTGACATCTTTTCCCTGCAGAGCTCCTCAGTGTGGTGCTTTTCCACAATTTAAAGTACTCTGTTAAAATAAATAAAAAAAGTAATCCCATTTACAATAGCCACAAATAAAATTAAATAACTAGGAATTAACCAAGGAAGTGAAAGATCTCTATAATAAAAGCTATAAAACACTCATGAAAGAAATTGAAGAGAACACACAAAAAAACGAAAATATAGTGCATGTTCATGGATTGGAAGAATCAATATTGTTAAAATGTCCACAACACTCAGAGCAATCTACAAATTCAATGCAATTTCTATTAAAATCCCAATGACATTCTTCACAGAAATAGAAAAAACAATCCTAAAATTCATATTGGACCACAAAAGACCCAAATAGCTGAAGCTAGCCTGAGCAAAAAGAACAAAACTGGAGGAATCACATTACCTGACTTCAAATTATGCTACAGAGCTATAGTAACCAAAACAGCATGGTACTGGCATAAAAACAGACACATAGACCAATAGAACAGAAAAGAGAACCCAGAAACAAATCCATACACCTACAGTAAACTTATTTTCAACAAAGTTACCAGGAACATACATTGGGAGAAAAGACAGTCTCTTCAATAAATAGTGTTGGGAAAACTGGATATCCACATGCAGAAGAATGAAATTAGTTTACTATCTCTCACCATATACAAAAATAAAATCAAAATGGGCTAAAGACTTAAATCTAACACCTCAAACTCTGAAACTACTACAAGAAAACACTGGTGAAACTCTTAAGGACATTGATATGGGCAAAAATTTCTTGAGTACTACCCAACAAGGACAGGCAACCAAAGCAAAAATGGACAACTGGGATCACATCAAGTTAAAAAGCTTCTGCACAGCAAAAGAAGCACTCAACAAAGTGAAGAGACAAAAACCCACAGAATGAGAGAAAATATGTGCAAACTACCCATCTGATACGGTTTAGCTCTGTGTCCCCACACAAATCTCATCTTGAATTGTAATTCCTATGTGGTGAGGGAGGGAGGTGATTTGATCATGGGGCAGGTGTTCCCCCATGCTGTTCTCGTGATAGTGAGTGAGTTCTCACGAGATCTGATGGTTTTATAATGTGGTTTTCCCTGCTCTTGCTTGCTATCTCTCACCTGCCACCATGTAAGAGGTGCCTGCTTCCCCTTCTGCCATGATTGTAAGTTTCCTGCAGCCTCCTCAGCCATCCAGAACTGTGAGTCAATTAAACCTCTTTCCTTTACAAAATTACCCAGTCTCAGGGAAGTCCTTTATAGCAGTGTGAAAATGGGCTAATACACCATCTAATAAGGGATTAATAACCAGAATATATATGGAGCTCAAACAACTCTATAGGGAAAACTTCTAATTATCCAATTAAAAATGGGCAAAAGACTGGAATAGACATTTCTCAAAAGAAGACATACACATGGCAAACAGGCATATGAAAAGGTGCTCAACATCACTGATCATCAGAGAAATGCAAATCAAAACTACAATGGATATCATCTCATTCCGTTTACATGACTTTTATCCAAAAATCAGGCAATTACAAATGTTGGCAAGGATGTAGAGAAAAGGAAACCTTCGTACACGGTTAGTGGAAATGTAAATTAGTACAACCACCATGGAGAACAGTTTGGAGGTTACTCAGAAAAATGAAAATTGAGCTATTAGATGATTCAGCAATCCCATTCCTGAAAGCAAATCAGTATATCGAAGAGACGTCTGCACCCCTACGTTTGTTGCAGCATTGTTCACAATAGCCAAGACTTGGAAGGAACCTAAGTGTCCATCGACAGATGAATGAAGAAAATGTGATACTTATACACAATGGAGTACTAGTCAGCCATAAAAAAAAATAGAACCTGTCATTTGCAACAACATGGATGGAACTGGAGGTCATTATGTTAAGTGAAATAATCCAGGCACAGAAAAAAAAATCACATTTTCTCACTTAGTTGTGGGATCTAAAAATCAAAACAATTGAAGTCATGGAGTAGGTGGGTGGTTCTCAGAGGGTGGGAAGGGTAGTGGGGGCTGGCAAGGAGGTGAGGATGGTTAATGGGTATAAAAAATGTTAAAAATAATGAATAAGACCTAGTATTTGATAGCACAACAGGGTGACTATAGTTGATAATAATTTAATTGAAAATAACTAAAAGGATACAATTGGATTGTTTGTAACACCAAGAATAAATGCTTGGGGGGATGGATACCCAATTTCCATGACGTGATGATTATACATTGCATGCCTGTACCAAAATGCCTCATGTATCCCATAAATATATATACCTACTATGTATCCACACAAATTAAAAAAATAATAATAGTGTGTTAACAAGGCTGCTCATAAGACTGATTAAACAGAATAAAAATAGGTCTTGGAGTGAATGCAAGACCCTGAGACACCGACCCATGAACTTTTACCTTGTGTTAAAACATGGTTTCACTGCTGTGGAAGGCCACTGAGAGGTTTAGGTGACGGTTTTTAAGGATCTGAACCAGAAAAATTGGGGGAGCAGAGAGAGGTATCTCCAACATCATGGAATTAGAGCCTCGCCATCACCTTGCCCTGCCCACTGGCCTGTACTGCTCCTCTTCATCCAAGGAGGATTCAACCCAGCTTGGTTTCCTCCAGCTGGGCCATGCCGGCTGCTCCTGGTGGCAGGAATTGGACTGAGACATGGTTCAAGGCTGGCAATGGGTAGGAATGGGGATCTTATTTATTTCAGTATCCCTTACACTTATCATGGACCTTTTTCCTCCCTATGAGGACTTGGTAGGTCCATGCTGAATGGACAGGCATGAACCCCTGCTTCGTCATGTCTCTCGCTCCCCTGGCTGCAAGGCTGACAGACAAGGCTGGGGCAGATGTGGGCAGCTCTCACAGCACAGCTCCCACTGTCTCCTCCAACCCCTCCACAGTTGGCTAGGGAGCCTGAGAAAGGCAAGAACGCCGAACCAAAGTGAAATGGCTGCTCTTGTCCTCTTCCCACTCTCCCTCCACCCACACTGTCTCTGTCCTCTTGGTTTCTTTGCAGCTCAGATGAGTGGCAGTAGAAAGAGGATCTTGCTTCCTACATGAAACCATTTTCACAGACACAGCTGGTGCTGTGCTTTGCCCCCTCCTAATGTTGCACCAGGAGCAAAGTGATTTCAGCTGTGGTATTAGAAACACGCTGTTGAGTAGTAACAGCACATTATTCTTGAGCAAGTGCAGAGGTACAAGTGGCACTTGTGAGCTGAGACGTCTTATTTGTATAGAATTGAGGTTTGTGACAGCTTCCTCCCTCCATCACTCTTCATTCACCTTTGATGTGTAGAGCTATGTGGGGCTGTCTTCAACAGCTTGGCCACTGTGACAGGCTCTATAAGACATAGGGTACTGCAGGGTGGGAATGGTGTCTTGGAATCATCAAATCATGGACCCACAAGTCTATGATTTGATGAGGCTTTGGATATGGGTCTATCCTGGAGATGCCTTTTATGGCGTGGCCCTGAAACCCAAAAGCAGAGAAACTCAGGAAAGGCATGGCATGCACAGCACCAGGGCAAGGAGAATCCAGGGTTTCTGACTCCCACCTGAGTGCTTCCCTCCACCACCACCACTAGAATTTCTTCCCAGCACCTGTTGTAGTCTAGAATCTTTTCACCTGAAATCTGTCTGCGGGAGGGATAGAGCCCAGTGAGTCAGCTCTTCCTGGGGCTGGGCTGCAATGCGTTTCCAGGAATCCAGGTCCAGAGGACTGGCCTGCTCTGAAGCATCTCGTGTGCAGCTTGTCCATGGGGCCTCACTTACTGGCTGGCAGGTCCCCTTCTGTCTATTAACCCTACTCCCTCCTCACCTTTCCTCCAGCTCCCTCCCCTCCTCTCTGCCTTCAAGAAAGCACAGGGCTCCACTCCTAATGGGCAGGACCGGGGCCTTGCCTCAAAAAGCAACCACTCTTAGAGCTGGGGGAGCGAGCCCTAGAGATGATCCAGTCCAGTGATCTGGGAGGACACTGAGGCCCAGGGAGACCAGTCTCAAAGCCACACAGCTAGGGAGCATCCAGGCTGAAATCAGAACCCAGGACTACTGGCTCAAGTCTTAGAGACCTTCCCTCGCTACCCCACAGCTTCATGGAGAAGACACAGCATACTCTAGGCAGGGTTCCTCAGAGCAGGGCCTATGGACCAGTTAGCTTCAGAATCCTCTGGGAAACTGTTTAGAATTCAGGTTTCTAAGGTCAATTTCAGACCAACTCAATAGGAATTGGTGAGGTGGGGGGCCCAGGAAACCGCTTCTTATCCACCACTTTCTTAGAGAACCATTGGGGCATATGTCACAAGTAGTGGTGTGTGGTGTTGCAAATAATTGGTTACTAATAATACTTAAAGCATCCAATTTGGGGAGTGATTTACTTTTTGAATAGAACAGATATAATAGCCTGGCTGTCCTGCACTTGAATAATGATTAGCTTGTTTGACCAGCAAAGAAAGTGAAGGAGCTACAGCTAACTCTCAGAGAACAGCACATGCCCCAAAGTCTGACTTTTCAGTGCACCTGCAAATGTGTCTTACAAGTGCCCTGATGCTTTATTTGTGTTTAGGCCTCCCTTAAGCGAATGTTTAGTGAGAGAGACTTGAGTACACCAGCTTTGGAGACGGGCAAATCTGGGTTTGGATCCAAGCTCTACCATTCGCAAGCTGTTGATCAAATCTCTTAACTTCTGTCAGTTTCAGTTTCCTTACGTAAACTGGAAAGAATAGATCTTACCCCTTAGGTTTCTATGAAGGTTAAATTAAAACATCCTGTTGTATGTGTTTTGGAAAAAATTAACATGTAGACGTCCACAGCTCTCCTGTGGCCTGCAACAGGGCATTTGGGCCTTGTTTTCCCCCTTTCCTCTCTGAGGAGAAAGAACCCACATGGCCGGATTCTGGAAAGGAAGAACTGCATTCCCAGGGGTCTGTGTTAACACAGTGCTTACTCCTCAGTAAGAGCTCAATAAACGGAAGTGACAACGTTATTCCCAGCCACTGCAATCTTGACCACCTCTCACCTTCCCGCAGCAGCCTTCAGTGACATGGCTGAAGCTGGGGTCCTCTCTGCCCACCCCCGACCTTCCATCACAGAAGATTCCCCCCAGTCCTGAATCCACTTTAGTGAGAACACAGGTAGGGCAGGGTGTCAGGTGGAGGCCGGCTTCGGAATAGATGAGACACACCCCTGGCCCTTGAGAAGCTTATTCGCCAGGGGAGAAAGGCTGCTAGGCCCAAACACTCATGCATCATTACTTTAATGCAGTTCCACTTCACTCACTGGCACGTTGCCTGCTCTTCTCTGGTATGGATGGCAAAGAGATAGCAATTCCAGCAGCATGTTTGTGGATTCCAGTGGGTTGGCAAATTTGATTCCCACAAATACTTCTCTTCACATTTCTGCCCCTCCAACCTCGTCTTACTCCAGAAGTGTGGCTACCCCCCGATCTAAGCCACTTAATGGACAGCTCTTTGGCAGTTCCAAGGTATCGATATAGGCGAGTGTTCACTGATAATGACTCACAGGGAGAAACAAATTTTCCTAATCACTGCACGTGGGCCTGGTTAAGGCCTGTAGCGTCTGTGATATATCTAGAGAACACAAGCCGGGCTGGGGGCCTTTCTCAGTGTGTCAACTCCTCATAAATAATGGTGGAGGCCTAGTGGGGGCCACTGCCTTTATTAACCTGCTCCCTGATGTCACTCCTGGCACAATAAAGAAACATATTCCAAACTAAGAAATTGAAATAATGAGAGATCTAAATATGAGATCAATATTCCTCAAAGCACTTGGGAAGAGAGAGGCAATAATGGCCCCACGATTGGACCAAGAGATTGGGGAGTGCCTTAGTCATATGTGAGCCCCCAGGTTTGGTTTCTGATTGCAGACCTCAGAGAGAAGCCTTTTAAATAACAGATGCCCCTTCTACTCCCCGTATCTTGCAGACAGTGCCTTTGACTCCTATCTGCAGCCCTCCCTCCACCTGTCAGCAAAGGATCTCATTAGCACTTGCTTTCAAGACCCACATCAAAGATGACTCTAGCTGCAATTTGTAGGAATCAGGTTGCCTTTAATTATCCATGCCCTCAGGGTGGGTCCTTGGGACGTGGACAATTTTTTAAACTGCAGTTTATCTAGAAATGGCTGGATGACTACAGAAGACCTGTGAAAATATTAAAAACAGTTTTGGTGATGGAAGTAGTGTTGGGATGAGGTTAAAGAAGGGTTGGATTTCTAATCAGTCTTAGCTTATTTTTTTTAATCCCTTGGATGTACAGAGACTCATAAGTAGGGGCAACTCAGATATGCATCTGGTAACGGCAGGTAGTTGGATTTGGATTCACATCTTGCAGAACTGACTTGTGCATTTAACAGGAGAGAAGGCCACCCTACTTCCAAGCAGTAAAAAACCTTCACGCAGGGCTTAGATTAAGTTGTACTCCTTTTTTTTTTTTTTTTTTTATTGAGATGGAGTCTCATTCTATTGCCCAGGCTGGAGTGCAGTGGCGTGATCTCGGCTCACTGCAACCTCCACCTCCCGGGTTCAAGCAATGCGGTGGCTCAAGCCTGTAAGTTGTACATTTTTGTTGACATTTCCTCCTCCAAGAACTGACTACATGGCTAACCTGGCCCAGCCTGCCCCTGCTGTGTCTGGAGGAAGAGTTGGGGACACATTCCAGAGGAGCCAAAGCCCCCATCGCCTTACCCCCACACCTTTTCTAATAACATGTCACAAATGCCCCCTGGAGAACTCACCCTTCTGTCCTCACAGCCTCCACCAGATTAAAACTTCACAGACTCCAGGGAGCTTCCCTTCTGGTCCCCTAAGCCTTTGAAGTCTGGGTTAGGTACCTTTCCTTGGTGTTTCCTTAGCACACTGAGTTCACTTTTAATGGTTTTATTTAACAAACACTTGCACTGCATAACACTTGCTAAGCACTTTTAGAAATGTTTACTCATTGAATCTTCATAACAAACAATGAGGTAATTGCTATTATTATGCCTTTTATAGATGAGAAAACAAAGGCACAGAGAAGCTAGGCAACTTGTCCAAGGTCACACAGCTTGTAAGTAGCAGGGCCAGAATTCCAACCCACCAATCTTGTCATAGATTCTGAGCTCTTAACCACTATGCCATACCATATCTACCATAGCACCTAATGTTTTATGAAATACTGCATTTATAAATTTTTCTCCCTCACAACCCTATGAGTTCTGTGAGGGCTGGATTCAGTACCAAGTGCACAGTAGATGCTCCAAAGCTTCTGGGAATAACATGCCCCATGTGAAGTCCTACCCTGAGTCAGGAAGGAGCACACACCAGCCAGTCATTTTCCCTTGGCACCAAAAAGAGAGCTGTTGTGGATTGAACTGTACCTCCCCAAAATTCATGTGTTGGAATTCCAAGCCCTAATACCTTAGAATGTGTCCTTACTTGCAGACAAGGCTTTTATAAAACTAATAAAGTTAACTGAGATCATGATTGTGAGCCCTAATCAAATATGATCTGTCTTTATAAAAAGGGAAAATTTGGACACAGACAGACAAACATAGAGGAAAGTTGGTGTGAAGGCACACAGGGAGAAGATGGCCATCTACAAGCCAAACAGAGAGGTCTAAAACAGATCATTCCTCACAGGCCCCAGAAGGAATCTCCCAACACCTCAGTGTTGGACATCTAGCCTTCAGAACTATGAAACAATACATTTCAGTTGTTTAAGCCACCAAATTAGTGTAGTACTTTGTTACTGCAGCCTTAGCAAACTAATACAAGGACTTAAAATGAGGAGGGGGCGGTAGCCCCAGGTCAGGATCAGCAAGGTTACCTGGTGGTGAGGACTGTCCTCCTTGTCTCGTGCTGACTTGCCTGGCTCCTGCCTGCTGCCTCCTCCCCGCCCCCATCTGTAGACTCAGCCCCATTCCTGTCCTGGGAAGAGGGAGCACAGGGACTCCTGAGCTGGCCTCTCAACGGTGCTGCTGCTGGGCTTTCTCTATCCATGTGCCTCCGTCACAGGCACTGGACTCTTACCAGATGATGTGTTGTCCTTCAAAGAGTACCAGCTTCTGACCACCCTGGGTTCAAACCCCAGGGCCGGCACTTACTATCTATGCAAACACGGGGCAAGTTTTCAGGTCAACCCGAGCCTCAGTTTCTTTTCTGATAAATGAGCATAGCCCTACCTGCTCATAATGTTCAGGTGCTGTTTCTCAACTGCCCATTCCCATCAGCACTTTGAATTCCTCTGGGGACACCACCTCTTTCCTATTGGAAACATTTTTGACAGGGTTATAAATGAAGGTGACCTGTCCTCCCCTAGTCAAGGGGGCCATGAACCCTAAGTCAACTGGACTCCTTTTTCTTGGACTTTGAATCTGGACTAGAGTCGCACATGGATGGAGATGACCAATGGATGGTGGCCGGTGGGTGCATGCCTGCCCCTTTCGCCTGGTCTGAGCCCTGCCTGGATGTGCAGGCTCTGTAAACGCCTTTTTCTCCCTGCCCAGTCGTCACCTCTGGACTTTGACCCAAGCCTACTTGGCACTGGGCCTCTTTGGTCTGGTTAGATCTGACACCTTGACTCCCGTGAACTTGTACCACTTTTCATCCATACAACCAACCCCAAGGAGTAACCCTTACTGTGGGCCCCTCTGCTCCCTGACCTGCTCTTGCTCCAGACCTCCAACAGCTGGCATCCTGTTTTCTAGGCCTTCTCTATCCTCTCTTCCAGGAAGAGTGTCCTACTGTGTTCTCTGAGTCCGAGGACATATGCACCGAGGGGCCCAGGGATCAGGCGAGAGGCTGAACAGAGGAAAACTATTGGTGCTACTATTATCTGTCTTATACATTCAAAGAAAATATAACTTAAAAGGAAAAAAGCTCCCCTACATTAAAAAAAAGTTTGAAACTGTCATCTTGGACCTTTTTGAAGCCATCATATTGTTCCTGTAGCCCTCTAGCATTCAAGAGTTCCGGTTTGTTCAGAAATCAGTTTAATTAATATTTCCTTAGTGCCTACTCTGGAAACTCTAAGCCCTAGTACCTTGCAATGTGGCGTTACTTGAAGATAAGTCTTCTGTGCCAGGCTGTGTGGGGTGCTGGGGATTCCAGATAAGGAAACCGAGCCTCTGTCCTCAAAGTGCTCAGGAGCTAGCATATTGCTCCCCAAATTTAGTGTGCATACAAATCACCGGGGAACTTTTTAAAATGCAGATTTGTGTTGTGCAGATCTGAGTTATGGCCTGAAATTCTGCATTTCTAACAAGCTCTTAGATGATGCTATTGCAAGGTTTTATAGCATTGTTCTCAAATGGAATCAGGAGCCCCAGGCTATTTCTGCCCATGCTTTAAACAATCTCAGTGCCTAGGTCGTGATGAAATCAGAGTCTCTCCTGGAAGGATCCAAGAATCTGTAATTTTAAAATCATCCTAATGATTCCAATTAAGAACAGATTCTCAATCTGTAGCCAAGATTAAGAACCACTGACCTATAGGAAGAGACAGACTATATTAGTTTTCCAGGGATGAAGTGACAAATTGCCACATAGTGACTTAAAACACCACAAATGTATTATGTTATAGTTCTGGAGCTCAGAATGGGTCTCGCTAATTCACCCTCATTAAAATCAAGGTGTGAGCAGGCCTGCATTCCCTTCTGAAGTCTCTATGGGAGAATCCATTTCCTTGCCTTTTTCAGCTTCTAGAGGCTACTGCATTCTTGGTTCACGGCCCCTTCCATCTACTCCAAGGGAGCCTTTATCACATTGCATCACTGACTCTCCCACGTTTCTTTTTGATTTATAAGGACCCTGGTGATCACATTCGAGCCACCCACATAATACAGGATAATCTCCAATCTGAAGCTCAGCTGGCCGGTAATGTAGCATAGCATGTTTACACATTCTGGGGATCAGGACTGGGACATCTTTGGTGAGGGTGGGGGCTATTCTGCCTACCACACAGATATTGATTAAGTAGCACAATGTGGTTCTGCCTTGAAGAAGATATACACAGGTGCTGTGGCTCTTCCCCAACATTGGAAAAGGGAGAGAAGAGCGATGAGGAAGGTCTTTCTGGAGGGCACGTAGTGATGGACATACTGGCTCTAGAGAACTGGTTGTCAAATTTCCAGGAAAGCTACCTAAAATAACCATTTGTGGTTTGAAATCAGCCATGGGAGGAAGATTTATGGCATGGAAATTGACAAATGTGACAAATCAGGGGTTTGGGGTTTTTTTCTTTTCCCAGAGAGCCAGTTGTTAAAAATTTATCAGCACACCACTGATGAGGTGGCCCCGGAGCTGAGTCCTAAAAGAGTAGACATTAGCCAGGTGGATTCACCTCTGAAATATGTCTGCCAGCACCAAATATAATGTAAGCTGCCACTGGACAAATTCCAAATTTCGATATCTCTAACGCAGGGCTTTTCAGACCATAGTGGGCACATGAATTACCTGAAGATCTTGTTAAAATGCAGATCTGATTCAGGAAGTCTGGGGCAGGGCCTGGTAATCACAAACTCCAAGGTGATGCCCATGAGGCTGGTCCAAATACCACACTTGCTTGGAGCAGCAAGGCTCTAGAGCACTGGTCTCTAAAAGTGATCATAAAACAATCCATTTGGATCAAGAGGAGAAGATTCTAAAATTTTTATTTACTATATTTTATCTACCAAAAATGCCACTAATTACCATTTTTTAATGTACATTAGGAAAAATGTTTAAAAGCTCCCAATTAAACGATGGCATGCTATGGTTGTAAAATGCGTTCTAATTTCAGAGGTACGAAAACATGAAAAGAAGAATGTCTTTGAATCAATAAAATTCAATGTTTATATTTTTATAATTACAAAAAATCAGAAAGAAATTACATTTACCAATATTTAATATGTGGCCTGACACCTGAGTCCCTGCTTGCTCTGTGTGTCAGATGGTTCCAAACCATGTGTGATCTAGAGAGACACGGAGGCAAAAGTGGGAGGCCCACACCCAGAAGGGTTAACACGGTGCTCTTGTCTGTCAATGCATTTTTTCATATTCCCATAATTTTTAATTTTTATTGAGTTAGAGATTATGTAAGTTAACTCTAACTAAACTATTCTTCATAAAATGGAAAAATAACTTAAAAGGATCCCTGTGGTTTGAGCTTAACACCAATAATAATAAGCCTGAGTGAACAATAGGAAAGAGATAGAACTGACATTTCTACCCCAATACGAGCTCAGCATCTGTCACATTATGCAGTAAAAAAACGACGATCCAATCAAATCTGACAAGACACTGGCCAAAAAAAATTAGAAATTATCTGAAACACCTTTTGAAATGTGAGTTTGTTTATTTTTTTAGAGATGAATGTCACCCAAAGGACCTTGAAGAACGAGTGAATGATGGCAGTGCAGGTATGTAGTTGATAAATAAATAAACACACTTGGGGGAGCGAGTCTGCTCATCGTAGTCACCCTGGGACCCATGGTAAGATGCTCATAGAGCTGCCACCTGCTTAGTGCTCTGGAGGCTCTCACACCAGCAACTAAATGCTCCAGTCTGAAAGTGTCCCATGTTTTGTGTGTTTGTTTGTTTGTTTACAAGTTATTGGTCTAAACTAAATATATGGTCCCAAACACAAGAACAGGAGTTGCCATCTCGGCAAACAGTATTAATAACCATGACTCCTGATTCTCACCAGGTCCCCTTTCTCCACCAATCGTGCTGTCTTCTGCCCCTTTGGGGTCATGATTGTTGCAAAGCACAGACAGCCCTTGATTCTCCATGCCAGAGGAAGCTACCTGGGTAAGCCTGTTTGGCCCAGAAAAATCTTGTCCAGGCTTTGAAATGCATTAAAATATGAAGATGTCAAATATTAAGAGAAATTGCTGAGCTCTAACCAGATAATAAAGCCAAACTATGGAGAAATAATCTACAAGGGTTTAAAAAATTGCCTAACTCTCCCAGGTCAGCCCTATTCTGTGCTAGGAAATGTCAACATCCCCGCTAACCTTATGCCAAGAACCAAACTAAAGAGGTCTTTTCTCATCCTTGCCATTCTAGCTGTAGTGAGCAGGAAGAGTAAACAAAGCTGGTCATTATCGCATTGAAGGATTATGCCAAGGAGAACCTGGAAAACAAGAACCTGAAAGCAAGGCTCATTCAGAAAAAATTCCCAGTGCTGATCATGCATCTGAAGAGAATCCAGAGTTACAGAGAACATTTTCCACCTACCAAGGTTATATATACATTTTGATTTTTTAAAGGAACACCAAGTGGTATAATAAGCACAATGAGAGACATGATTTCTCCGTGACTCCATAGGAATGTGTCAGAGCTGACTTTTGCCTGATGCAAACCTCATTCACATCTAATACTGAATAAATGAGCGGAAAACAAAAGGCAGTGTTTAATTAGGGTGTAATTATTCATCCTTAGTGGGCTCCCAGCACCATGTCCTGTTTTCATTAGAGGAACATCATCTCTTCATTAGCAGCAGGAGCTGTGTCCCAATTTTACCTGCCTAGGGGCCAGTACAGTTTGGAAGGATCAGCAGCTGTGGGAAATCACCGCCATGTGTCCCAGGGAGGAGACAGCAGGATAGGCAAGGAGAGGTGAGTTCTTGGAGTATTTACAGCGAGGCTACAGGGTAGCAGCCTCTGCAGCAGACAAACAAGGAAGTCTTTGCTGTGAGGAGTTGTGCTGTGCTGAGAATGCACCCAATTTGGCCTGTTGAATTAGTACAACATCTGGTATTTTTAGATATTTTTAAAATCTAATATGAAACTTTTTCAGGGCTTAGCAGCCTCCTCTGAAAAGTCCTCCCAGAAACCCCCAAGGCTGAGTTAGGTGTCTCATTCCCGCACATGCCGTGTCCTTAACCCTATTATAGCACTGTCATGGTAAGAGTGTTTGTGTAAGCATAGTTGCTCCTGCTGTCTGCCCTAGGCCACGAGCTCCCTGAGAATGGAGGCTGTGTCTTGTTCAGTGCCATACCCTTGGTGTGTAAGCTGTATAACACATACCTTGTATATTTGATTGAAAGGATGGGTGAATTGAGTGAGTCATTTTAAGCCCTCAATTGAAAAACCCTTTGAAATACCATGGAGGACATAGTGCTGGGCTGTGTAGGCTTTGTTTATAGCAGGGATTCTTAATTTGGATCCCTTGCACTCTGTGGAAGGGGAGTGCAGCTCGTGAATGGGATTCAGAGTGGGATGTCTAAATTTGATGAAATCGAATACAATATTTTATGTGCATGTTCGTATTTCTGACGAGGGCACCCATAGCTTTTATCAGCTTTTCAAAATGATTCATGATCCCCAAAGCATAAGAAATTCATATGCGTGTGTAATGTTTGGCCTTGGCCCTGGTGAAAGAAAAGGGATGGGAGTAAATTCTCGTTTTGCAGGGCAGCATCAACCATCTGCTGGAGAGACTGGGTGGTAGACAGTCACTCCCAATCCCTTAGCCTCTGCAGATTATGTGTCACCCTGCTCAATGTTTCCTAAACACAATGAGATAAAAGTATGTCTGAATTTGAGTAACAGCCTTGAAGTACGAACATTTTGGATTTTAGAAGGCGATTTGGCTGGAAAAGAGACATTTGAATGCAACAATCCCAAAGAAGCAATCAGGGATGTTGAACCCAAGGCAGACAGGAATATTGTCTTGTGATACATTAAGAATTGTGTGCAGGAGTCTCTGGAGGGTAGAACTGGGATCAATAGATGAATGTTTCCAGGAGTTAATTTCTACTCTTACAGAGAAAGAAATTTCTTCCAGCTAGACTGCTTTAAAATGGAATTGTGTATCTTAGGAAGTAGTGAGTTCCTTGTCACTAGGGAAATTCAAGCAAAGGCTGAATGAATAGATATCAGGGATACAGTGTGGGTAACAATTCTAAGGTTTTGAGTTTTCATTTCGGTTTCTGCTTTTCAAGTAATTCAGTTCATTTTGAAAGGCAGTTCGCATTTATTAATTTGGTCCTGTAAGAGATCCCCTTTCACCAACCTCACCCATAGTTTCTACCCTTTTGTCTCCAAGCTGAAATCAAGGGCTTCTGTGGCAAGCGGACTCGAAACACACTGATGAGATTCTGAGCAAAATCCCTCTGGATAATGTAGTGAAATGTATTCTTCTAAAATATAAAACAGATACGCAAAATAGCTTTTACTCTTTGTTTTCTTGAACATCCCAGAAGCAACTGCTCTTGAAGATTGAGCCGTCGGAGTCAAAGGCTCTGAAATTAATGGAATGCAATTTTCTGCCATTTGTGATCAATTTCTGGCCCTTTTATGCATATGAAAGTCAGGCATGAACAGAAGCAAAACTACTAAACAGGAGGTTATTTTGACAAGCTTCCTCCAGCCATCCCTCTATTGTCTTTTTCTGATCACAGCTTTTTGTTTTGCACTGAATAACAATAAAATAAAAAACGAGAACAAGTGAGAGAGGAAACCAATGATGCAATTTTAATGTTCAACATTGCAAACAGAATAAAAATGTTCTTCGATTTGAGACAAAGGAAGAATAATTTGGTTAAGGGCAAAAAGTATTGTAGCACTTTATAGAAAGCAGGCATTGGGAATACTGTTACTTTTCTGAGCCACACAAAGGGGTTCATTTAGAATGTTATTTTCACTTCCCATGCCTTCTTAGGCATTGTTGACTAACAAGTCTAGTTCAGATCCTAGTTTCTTGGAGGCTTTGTTGAGCGAATTTCTCTTTCAGACTCGGAGCGCTGTCCCTTAAGCCTAGAGGAATCCTGTTCTCACTTTTGAACTTGCCTTTGTACTTCATTTTCCCTCTGCCTGGGACTTCTGACTCCCACGCCCATCTTGTTCAGATCACCTGAGCGAAAGCAGCCCACCCCCACTCTCATGGCCAGATACCATCAAGAACATCACCTTTTCATTTTCTTCATAATACTTTTCATTATCTGATACTATCTTGTGTACTTATTTATTTACTTCCTTAATTGAAATGTAATCTCCATAAAATCAGGGTCCTTGTCTGTCCAGTTCATAACTCAATCCCAGCACTAGGAATCACACACTACTTACCTCTCCCTGGACCTGGAGCTAGGGTCAGTGCCTTCATGCCTCTTTGCCACTTTCAGCCTATTTTTCTCCTCCTGCCCTGCAAGAATTGTTCAACTGCTTTGAAGCACAGGCTATCAAATTAGACACCTGGTGTCCTCCCTTTTTGCAATTATCTACAATCCTCCCAGATACTCCCCCACTCGCTGATTATTTCATCACCTGGTTTACCTGTCATGGATCTTGGTGACTTCTTTGGCCATCTAAACATCCCTGGCCTTTCAGTCCGTTGGCCTGCTCATTGTCCAGTCCTGTCCTCTCCTCCTTAGCTGTCGGCTCCTATTCAGCATTGCGTATGGTGTCATTATGCCCATAATCAGCACCTCCAAGCCACTCACTGTTACCCATTCACTCTCTATTCCTCTGCTCATGCCCACCTCCCTCTTTGCCCAGCATAGGCTCCCACATCCATCAATATAATCACTGCGCTGTATCATTATCATCAACTCTGTTGCCCCTGTCTCATTCTTGGCAAAATTCCAATCCTGATTAACTCTAACTTTCTCTGCCTGCTCTTCACCTACAATCATGGCTGGAAAAAATACACACCCACATTGATTTGTCTCATTTTAAATTCATGACCACAAACCTCAAGTGAGCCCTTGGTGCTGTCGGGCAGTGCTCCTACATTCACCCAGTTAATTCACTCTCCTGCTCTCCAAGAGGACTATTGCTTACTTTCTCCTCTCTCCTTAAACCCCCTGTACCTGTGATGCTCTCCTCACTCTCAGCTGATGGTCTAGCGTATTATTTCACTGAGAAAATAGAAACTCCCACTGCCATATCCATCAACCTGCTGATACACTGAATCCACACAGGCTGCCTTCCTCTCGTTGCAAGGAACCAAGTGCCCATGTCTCCATCAAAGGCCAAATCCTTCACCTGGGCAACGGATCTCTCCCCTCTCCTATTCAAGGCCATCAATCCTGAACTAACTCCTCTTTCTTTCACCTCATTACTTTGCCCTTCCTGTTGGATCATCCTTATCAGCATACAAACATGCTGTATCATCTGCCATATTAAAAACAAAGTTATCCCTAGACCCCATAGTTCTCTCCAGTAACTGCCTGGCAGCACTGAGAGCTGCCCCTTTATAGCAAAACTCCTTGAAAAACTTGACCTTATACTTGCTATCTCTACAACCTCACCTACCGTTCTCTCTTGCATGCTCTCTAGTCACATTTTTCTCCCAATCTCTCTGTGGATAGAGTCACCGTCAAGGTTCCCCATGATCTCTATGTTGTCATATTCAGTTGTTAGCTCTCAGGTCCCCTGTTACTAAACCTCTTAGTTGCTTTGGGTGTGGCTGGTCCTTCTTGCAACAATCATTCCACTTGGCTGCCAGGCACCACACTCTCCTGCTCCCCTACCTAATGGGCTGCTCCTTCATAGTTATTTTGTAGATCCTCTTCTCCAGCATCTAAATGGTGCCGCTGCCAGGCTCAGTTTGTAGACCTTTTCTTCTCTCTTCTCTCTCTCTCTCTCTCTCTCTGTGTGTGTGTGTGTGTGTGTGTGTGTGTGTGTGTGTGTGTATGTGTCTTAGTCTTTTTGGGCTACTATAACAGAACATCATTAACTAGATAGCTTATAATCAATAATAATTTTTTTCTCATAGTTCTAGAAGCTGGGAAGTCCAAGATCATGGGCTGGCAGATTCAGTGCTGGATGAGGGCTGATTTCTCATAGATGGCACCTTCTTGCTACATCCTAATAAGATAAAAAGGGGGACCTTTTCTATAAGGGACATTTTCTATAAAGGCACTAATTCCATTCATGAAACTGAAGCCCTTATGACCTCATCACCTCCCAAAGGCCCTACCTTCTCATCTTGGGGTTAGGATTTCAACATATGAATTTGGTGCGTGGTGGGAGGAGACATAAACATTCAGACCATAGCATCCTGGATGACCTCATTCAGTCTTACAGATTTAAAGATCACCTCCCAGATTTTTAGCTTCAGCGCTGATCTCTCCCCTGAATTCCAAACTTGAATATAACTTGTATCTCTGCATGGATGTCTAACAGACATCTCACACTTGACACACACAAACTGAATGCAAGATTTCCAGGCCATCTTCACTCCCACCAAAACCTCTCTTCCCCAGCAATCTCTAGCTCAGTGATTGGTGCCACACAATTCATCCAGTTTCTCAGATCAAAAACCTGTGAGTCATTGTTGATTCCTCTGTCTCACATACACCCCACATCTGACCTACTGGCAAATTCTTTTCAGTTCTGTCTTTAAAATATGCCCTCAAATCCACTAAATCTCACCACCTCTACCACCACCATCTGATCCTGGCCACTATCATCTGTCTTGGATTATTGTAGCAGTCTCCTAGTTGGTCTCTTCACTTCCACCCTTGACCCCCTAAAAAGTATTCTCCACACAGCCAGAATGATCCTTTAAAATGTAAATCAGACCCCTCCCAGAGTTTTCCATCATGCTTAGAATAAAATCCTAAGTCCTCACTGAGGTCTACAAGGCTGTATACCAACTCTGTCCAATAGAGCTTTCTGCAGTGGCATCCAGTATCTGTGCTGTCCAATATGGTAGCCACTGGCCATGTGTGGCTATGAGCACTTGAAATGAGGCTACACCAACTGAGAAATTAAATTTCAAATTGTATCCCATTCTAATTAATTTAAACTTAAATAGTCACATGTGGCAACTCCCACATTGGACAACACAGCCTAAATAACCTCTCTGACTTTGCCTTCTACCCCTTTCCCTTCTGTCACTTGGCTCAAGCCACATTGGTCGTTCAGAATCTCCTTGAACATTTCAAGCACATTCTCATCTCATAGCCTTTGCATTTGTTCTTCTCTCTATCTAGAATTCACTTCCTCTAGATATTCAAATATCTCGCCCCTTCACTTTATTCTGGTCAAGGGCCAAAAATTTTGCCCTGTCTCGATCTCAGGGAGTGTTACCAATGACACCAATAAAGGCATCACCTGTTACTTTCTCTTTTCTGTCTTCTGCTTATGTTTTTGTTGTTGTTGACAGTTATTGCTACCTGACTGATATGGTTTGTCTCCGTGTCCCCACCCAAATCTCATCTTGAATTGTAATCCCTACGTGTCAAGGGAGGAACCTGTAATCCCCATGTGTTGAGGGAGAGTGGTGATTGGATCATGGGGGCAATTTCTCCCGTGCTGTTCTTGTGATAGTGAGTGGTTCTCACGAGATCTGATGGTTTTACAAGTGATTGACAGTTCTTCCTTCACACACTCACACTCTCTCGCCACATTGTGGAGAAGGTGCCTGCTTCCCCTTCCGCTGTGATTGTAAGTTTGCTGAGGCCTCTAAAGCCATGTGGAACTGTGAGTCAATTAAACCTCCTTTGTTTATCAATTACCCATTCTTGGGTAATATCTTTATAGCAGTGTGAGAATGAACTAATACACTGACATCATATTATACACTTGTGTATTTGTTCATTATCCACCTCTCTCATTGGTTTATAAGCCTCATGAGGACAGGGAGTCTGTTTTTGCTCAGAACTATATCTCCTGTGCTTAGTTGGTGATTTAGTTATTAGTTGAATGAACGAATTAATGAGACAGGCTCTGGCCAAGGGTAAACACCTTTGCAAAGCGCTGTGGGGATACAAAAGAAATCCCAGGGCAGGGACAGCCATCCAGAATTTCACGAGAGATGACTTAACATTAGCAACAAGAAGTTATGTCTTGT
Source organism: Papio anubis (assembly GCF_008728515.1). Taxonomy (NCBI): domain Eukaryota; kingdom Metazoa; phylum Chordata; class Mammalia; order Primates; family Cercopithecidae; genus Papio; species Papio anubis. Next base: position 112,525,787 of record NC_044976.1, on the reverse strand, counting down.
GAAAGGGTCTGTATGAAAGGCTAGGGGCTCAATGCCAGGAGATCAAGTGTGTGGTCAGGGGGTAGACTTTGAGAGTGGTGTGGATAGCAGGTCTGCAAAGGTTGACATTGGAGAACAAGAGGTAATGAAAGAGAAGACTTCCTGAAGAAGAGCATGCGAAGGACATAATTTGGCTGAAGAGATTTGAGCAGGGTCCCCGGGCCAGGAAAACACCTTGAGCAAGGACATGGGAGGCCACAGACTGAACAGAAAGCCTTCCTCTCTACATCCATGAGGCCTCCCTGAACAGACCCACAGATTCTCCTGGCCTACTTCGCATCAATCTCCAGCGTCCACACTAGTGAAGGTTTGACCTGTTCACATCACATTTTACAAATGGTGTGGTATTTGTTTTAAAGTTTCTTGTGGACCAGGCACGTTGGCTCACACACGTAATCTCAGGACTTTGGGAGACAGAGGCAGGCAGATCACCTGAGGTCAGGAGTTTGAGACCAGCCTGGCCAACATGGTGAAACCCCATCTCTACTAAAAATATAAAAATTAGCTGGGTGTGGTGGCATGCACCTGTAATCCCAACTACTTGGGAGGCTGAAGCAGGAGAATCTGTTGAACCTGCGAGGCAGAGGTTGCAGTGAACTGAGATCGCACCACTGCACTCCACTGTGGGTGACAGAGCAAGAATCTGTCTCAAAATAAATAAATAAATGAACAAATAAAAAAAGTTTCATTGTTTTGGCTGCATCCCCATCCCTTCTCCCGTGGCTTTTAATTTAAAATCACCCCTGACTGATGAGAAGCAGGGAGCTCTTTTGGGCCTCGGATCCAAGTTGTTTTCCGCAATTCAGCAGATATTTTATCTCATTTTTATTTCTGTGTCTGTTTCTGCTTTAGATTCAGGAGATGTGACTCATTGGCCCCCTCAGCAACCTCAACACCCCCAGAATCAGTTCAAAATGTCACCTTTTCTGAAGCCTTCCTTGACTCTCAGCATATTCATGGGTTCTTCCTCCGGCTCTTGCAGCTCTTTGCACACACTTGACATGGGTTTAAAACACTGTCTCTGGACTATCATGGTACCAGACAAGAAACTTGTATCTTCTGACCTGTCTGTTCCTTGCTGGCTCCCCCAACTCTCAGCGCAGAACAGGTGCCTAATAGGCATTTAGTCAATCCGTAAGGAACAGATAGCCACAGCTACTGAGACAGGGGCAGCAGAAAGGCGTTGGCAGAGCCCCAAGCCAGTTCGGTAGTGATCATGAGAGGTCTATCCCATAGGACGGCTGTTATAATATCCCAAAGGGATATCTCTGTACCCAAGGCTCCAGGCCACATCTCCAAGAAGCCCGAGCTTAAAACAGAATTTTCTGGGGCCCAGGCCCTATCTTGGGAAAATGTAGGTTTTTCCCTCATATCCCCAACCCCTCTCTAATGACTGCCCATGCCTGGCTGCTGTCTAGGTTATCCCATTCAGTTATCAACTTTGGAGAGCGGAAGTCAGAAACTGCTATTAAAAACTAACCACTTTGGATCCTAATAAAAAATGCGCCAACTATAAAAAGACATTCTCAAATAACTGCACAACTTCAGTGTGGACAGGGTAATATCAAAGAATTATTGTTTTGTTGGTTTTGTCAGGGGTGATGAGTACTTGTATATAGGTAAGGCCATGTATATTTAGAGTCATACACATTTACAGTTTTTATCAGAAGTATGTGCAGCAGAATAGACAAGTGAAATGATATAATGTCTGGAATTTGTTTTAAAATACTTTAGGAAAATAAAGAGGTGAGAAAGACATGAAACAAGATTGGGATAATGTTGACAGTTTTTGAATCTAAGTGACAGGTATGTGGGATTTCATTTTATTATTCTCTCTGTGCATATTTGAAAATATTTTATTTAAAAAAAAGTCAACCTCTTGGTCTCGCCCATCTTGAGGCTGTAAACAAACAGCAGTCTCTCAGGCCTCAGAGGCTCACCCCCTCATGGAGCGCCCTGTGTTCTTTTAGTCTGAATGTGATTATTTCTATGTATCAGTTCAATTAGAACCCACAGATCTACTAGTGTGACAGCTTTATTAATACAGGCGGCTTCAGGTTTAAAAACAAAAAACAGAAAAAAAGCTGGATGATGTCAACAAGCTTAGAAGAATAATAAGGTGGTTCTACAAAGGTCAATGGGATGAGGGGAGCCCAAAGTGGGCCTGCCCCTAGACTAGAGCATGACCTTCATCACAGTGAGAAAATTTTCCTGCCACAGAAATAGCCACACGAACCAGGGGCGATGAAAGCAAAAGCACCAGGCCCTGGGCTTTGCTGGCTGTGAGCAGAATTTGCCCCCGACCGGTGCTAGTGCCAGAGCACAGACCACCCAGCAGTGGGAGTAATTAAACTAAGGAAAGGTCACTGATTCATAATTTATGTCCCAAGGGCTCAGTTTAACCATCAGCCCCACCTCGCCCACTAGAGCCCACCTCATCTTCAAAGAGAAGGGGACCATCTGAAGGTTTCTAGGTCACAACAACACCTGTTTACCTTACCTGGTGGCAGACTGCTCTCTGGAGCTGAGGGCAATTTCTGTTCTCTTGTGGTTAAGGCGTTCAATTGGTGACCCTTAATAGGGGATTTTATCAAGGTCATACTTTTAGATTAGAGGCCACTCAGTAAGGACTTATCAAGTTCAAATAATAATCACAGAGCTATCAGTTATTGAGCATTTACTGTATGTTAGGCCCTTTACAAGTACCATCACATTCAATTCTCCTGGCAATCCTAATAGGTGCTTGTATGATCCCCATTTTACTGTTGACGAAATGGAGGTTTGGAAATATTATATACAGAGGGAGAATAAATCACACAGCCACGATTTACGTCCACCTTTTTTTAACTTCAAGACCCATGCTTTTAACCTCCTCTGTGTCTCGCCAGTTGGAATTGTGTTGGGCTAAAAATGAGCGTCATCCAACTTTCTGAGTGACAGTTGACTGTGGCCTTCTCTTAAGTTTAAAGACTAGCTGTAGCTAGAAAGAAGGGAAGCTCTCTCTGCCTTGCCCCCAGATCCTTTACTCTTGCTCAAGCCACTCAGCCACAGAGCACACCAGAAACATCCCCCTAAAGGTAAGCTCTGAATATCCGCAAGTGTCTGCGGTGGTTGCCCTGGGACCTGACCAGCTCTGTGTTGACCCCACCACTAGCTGTCCCTGACATTCTGGGTCGGCAGGTGGAACCTCAGCTCCTTTCTCTGGTGCGGGTGGCCTTTAGCTTTTGTTTCTCTGGTATTGCACAAGTGACCTCTTGGCGGCTGCTGCAGAGCTTGTGGTAAATGTCAGGATGCCTCATTCCTGCTGCTCAGTTGGGGACCTCTGAGAACCAGCTCCAGCCCCCGCCCGACCGGGCCAGCACCCAGGCAAGATGCCTGCGATGCGGCACCTGCTCTTTCTGTCTAGAATGTGACGACTCTTGGATATTCAAAAACTATTTATACGAATGGTAATTCCTTCCTCAGTCATTCTTAAGGTTCTTTTTCAATTGCCAACCTGCCGTGGCATGCTGAGGAGAAACGAGGAAGGGGACTTTGTCTTCACTTGGGTGGGAGCAGCAAGAGAGGGAGCAATGCCCTGGAAGAACACGAAGGAGGCAGCAGGAGTCGTCAGCTGCTCCCCGGTGAAGGGGAGGGAGTGAGGCCACTGGTTCAAGGAAGAGGGTTTCCAGAGCATGGAGTCAATGAGGCAGCACCTGCCGGGAGGTTCTCTGGAGGCGCCAAGTACCAGCACCGCAGAGGTCAGAGAAAGGAGAACAAGAGGTCAGAGAAAGGAAAGCAAGGCCTCCCAGGAGGGTGGCCCCTGGTCCAGGAGATTGAGCTCTATGGGAAGATCTTGAAACTTTACCTGGTAGATCTTTTGAGCAGTTGTTCTAACCCTGCAGTTCAGGTTTTAGGAATTCCAGGTGAGAAGGGAGACATGCCCCTCTCCTCCTCTGTGGTCAGCAAATCTTCTCTTTGCTTTTGGACACTTTGTGGTTTTCCCTCCTCTCCCTGGCAAGCAGGAATTGATCTACCTAAAAATGACTCCCCGACTCCTAAACTTTGAAACTCCTATCTCAGCTAATTCACGCAGTTAAACGTTCTTGAGCACCTACTAGGTAACAGACAACATAGCAAGGGCTGGGAATACCAAAGTGAACAAAACAGAGACAGAACTTGTGGTCTAGTTCCTGACGTATCTGTCTAGGAGATGGGTAAGTAAATTAGCAATTACCATAAAGTCTGAGGGCAGTGACAACAGCAGAAATGGAGGGCTCAGGGGGCATCTAACCCAGATTAGGAAGATGGGACCCTCCTCCCAAAGGAGATGCTCAAAACAAGGCAAGGCTCAGTGTTGGTGTCTCTGGGCCTAGCCTGTGGGGGAATGAGAGGCTCTTCAGAATTGAGGGAGGCTCACCGAGGTACTTTCTTGTCTGCCTGAGGGTGACAGAGGAAAGCATTACCAAAGTTCTGCTCACAAACCCGAAGGCAGAGTGAAGCCACCGTGAGCCTCCCAGGGCATCTCACTCACCAGCTCAGTTAACAATTAGAATGGCTTTCAGAGATAACAGTGGACTTCCATTTGTTGTGCTGTTTGGCTCTAACAGTTTAATCCAATGAATAGTGAAAAGCCTTTGCCGTCCTCCCTACCGCCCCCACCCTAGGTTAGCACAGCTGTGAGGAAAGTGATTGGTTTTTGTCAATTTTCATGCGCAAGAATCATACAGAACTGGATGACAGGCAAGCCAGGCCATCCAATCCACTCCCTACTGGGGCCGAGGCATTCGTGCTCTGTGCTGTCCACAGCTTCCCTGAGCCATGGAGCTGGGACCCTGCGGTCATCCCCAAGCCTGTTCTCCTTGCAAGTATCCTCTGCATCCAAGCCTGGCTTCAGCAACTTCCTACCCCTGAACCCTCCTCCTGGAGCCACAGACTTCACTATTGCCCCTCCTTCCTTTTCCTGCTTCCCTCATGGGCCTCTTCTGCCCACCCTCTTCCCCAGGCCGGGAAGGCTGGGCTCCATCGGCCACAGCTGACTTCTGCTCACCAGGTCCGTGGGCGACTCTACAGCCTACCATGGAAATGCCTACTCAGGAACAGAGGCCTCAGTGAGTTCCCTGCCTCCCCTACAAAATCTTCCTGGCAGTTTTTAAACTCTCCATCTTACAAAGGCTGCTGAGGTTTCCCAAAAGCTCAACAGCCACCTGGGAGGAGAGCCTGTTAGAGAACCTGTCAGGTGCTTCCAGGAGCAAGGCTGAAAAATCCCCCTGGGCGTGTGTGTCTGAATACGGTCTATGTATGTGTGTCTAAGAGTGTGTGTGTAGGGAAAATAATTACTCAGAATGAAACAAAATATGTTCCCCATCAAGCTTAGCTGCTGTTCCCACCAGCAACCTAAACAAACACAGTATCACCCACCCACAGCTCTGTTACCTAGCCCTGGCACTGGGCTGTCTCCCCACTGCTGGAGAAAATTCCACTATTACCAGGGCATTAGACAAAGTCTGTAGGGTGACAGATCACTGCCGCATACCCTGAAGGGTAAGTTGCCATCCCCCACCTCCCCAGGCTACTGCTGCCACCCTTATTTAACTTTTTTCTTCTTATTTTTTTAGAGACAGGTCTTGCTCTGTCACTCAGGCTAGAGTACAGTGGTGCGATCATAGCTGATTGCAACCTTGAACTCCTGACCTCGGGTGATCCTCCTGTCTTAGCCTCTGAAAGCGCTGGGATTACAGGCAGGAGCAACTGCTCCCAGCCCCTTGTTAACTTTCTGGTGCCCAGGTCAAGGCCAGCCTCTCCGTCCTCTTCATGGGCACCCCTTGGTTCTCTGCCCTCTCCCAGCTACCTGGACACTTTGCTAATTTGGGAGCCTTGAGAGTCAAAATCCAATGTCTGACAGTCTCAGCTGGGGCCCTCCCGTCTCCCACTACCAGCTCTGTGGTTGGAAAGGAGGGGTGTGAGAAGAATGTGTGTGAATCGGGGAGAAAAGAGCAGAGAGAGGTAGAAAGGGCGGGGGAAGGAGTGGGAAGCAAACTTTGCATTCCTCATTAGCAGCACTAATTGTGCAGTAATGACTTGGTGTTATTATCAGAAATTTATCCTGGAAAACAGTCAGCTGCCCCAGCAGACACACGCGTGCTTCACAACAAAGGCTTGACATGAGAAAAATGAGCAATTTCTTTTAAAAAATTATTTATGAATTTATTTTTCTCCTCAATCAACCCTTTGGTAAGCAATTTCTTCGAAAAAAGAAAATGTTCATGACCCTAACTCTGGAGTGTTTGCAGAGGAGTATTGACTGGGTGCCTCCCAGCTTCCTGTGGCTTCACTGGAATCTCCTTGAAGGCTAGGGCTGGGCCTCCCTCTGCCTTGGCCTCTGACGCTGGAACAAGCCCAGCTCTTGATAACAACCCAGCTGAGTAAGATGAGCATCAGAGCAGTGAACTGGGATTCCTGAGGGTCCAGGGTCCTCTCTCGCCACTTATCCTTGACTCACTCCTTCCTGTGAAATGCTTATTTTTGCCTGAGCTCCCTGTGTCACAGGTGTCCTGCAGCCTGGAATGAAGGTGCTCCCCTATTCCTTCCAGTTCCAGACAAACTACTCTAATCACAACTCTACTCTTCCAAGAAGCCTTCCCTGACTTGGCCTGTGGAACTGTCCTCTGGGATTCCTCCTGCACTCACACACTCACTTCGTGTTGCATTACACTCACACATTCAGCCTTCTTCAAAGTGACAGACATTTGCTGTGTGTGGATCAGGAGTGAGGCCCTGCGGGTATAAAGATCAATGAGAGACATACGCAGCTCAGCAGCTCATGGCCTAGTAATAGTCAACAGGATAGTTTGTTAAACTCTGTGACAAAGAAAAGCATTGGGTGCCATGGGCTGTCAAGAAAGGGAATATCTGAGTCAGCTCTGGAAGTCAGAGAATGGGATATTCTGAGTGCTTCGTTCGTATCAACTCATTTAAACCTCCCAGTAAACTAATGATTTTATCATCTCCATTTTATGGACAAGAAAACAGAGGCACAGAGAGGTTTAGTAACTTGCCCAAGGTCACACAGCTACTATGTCAATCATTCAATTGGATGGCAGATCCAATATTTGTACCAAGCAATCTAGCTGCAAAGCCTATACATTTTTTTTTTCCTCCAACTTTTGTTTTAGGTTCAAGGTGTACATGTGCAGGTCTGTTGCATGGGTAAATTGAGCATCTCAAGGGTTTGGTGTACAGATGATTTTATCACCCAGTTAATCAGCATAATACCCGATGGGTTGTTTTTCAATTGTCACCCTCCTCCCACTCTTTACCCTCAAATAGACCCCAGTGTCTATTGCTCCCTTCTTTGTGTCCATGTGTACTCAATATTCAGCTTCCACTTACAAGTGAGAACACGTGGTATTTGGTTTTCTGTTCCTGTGTTAATTCCCTTAGGATTATGGCCTCCAGTTCCATCCAAGTTGCTGCAAAGGCCATGATCTAATTTTGTACAGCTGTGTAGTATTCCATGGTATGCATGTTCCATATTTTCTTTATCCAGTCCACTGTTGATGGGTATCTAGGTTGATTCCATGTCTTTGCTATTGTGGATAGTGCATACACATGCATGTGTCTTTATGGTAGAACAATTTATATTTCTTTGGGTATATACTCGGTAATGGAATTGCTGGGTCAAATGGCAGTTCTATTTTAAGTTCTTTGAGAAATCTCCTGACTGCTTTCCACAGTGGCTGAAGTAATTTAAAGTCCAACCAGCAGTGTATAAATGTTCCCCTTTTTCCGCAACCTCACCAGAACCTGTTATTTTTTGACTTTTTAATGATAGCTAGCCATTCGGACTCGCATGAGATGGTATCTCATTGTGGTTTTTATTTGCATTTCCCTAATGATTAGTAATACTGAGTACTTTTTTTTCATATGTTTGTTGGCCACCTGTATGTCTTTTGAGAAGTGTCTGTTCATATTCTTTGCCCATTTTTTAATGAGGTTGTTTTTTGCTTGTTGATTCATTTGAGTTCCTTATAAATTCTGGATACTAGACCTTTGTCAGATGCATAATTTGCGAATATTTTCTCCCGTTCTCTAGGTTGTCTGTTTATTCTATTGATAGCTTCTTTTACTGTGCAGAAGCTCTTTAGTTTAATTAGGGTCCCAGTTGCCAAGTTTTTTGTTGCGATTGCTTTTGGAGTATTTGTCATGAAATGTTTGCCAGGGCCAATGTCTAGAATGGGTATTGCCTAGACTGTCTTTTGGGTCTTTACAGTTTTAGGTTTTATATTTAACTCTTTAGTCTACCTTGAGTTAATTTTTGTATATGGTGAAAGAGAAGGATCCAGTTTCAATCTTCTGCATACAGCTAGCCAGTTATCCCAGTACCATTTATTGAATAGGGAGTCCTTTCCCCATTGCTTGTTTATCTTGGCTTTGTCAAAGATCAGATGGTTGTAGGTGTACAGCTTTATCTCTGGGTTCCCTAACCTGATCCATTGGTCTTTGGGTCTGTTTTCATACCAGTACCATGCTGTTTTAGTTACTGTGGCCTTGTAGTATAGTTTCAAGTTGGGCAGTGTGATGCCTCCAGCTTTGTATTTTTTGCTTATGATTGCTCTGGCTACTCAGGCTCTTTTTTTGGTTCCAAATGAATTATATATATTTTTTTAATTCTGTGAGAAATGTCATTAGTAGTTTGATAGGAATAGCATTGAATCTGTAAATGGCTTTAGGCAGTGTGACCATTTTAACAATATTAATTCTTCCTATCCAAGAGAATGAAATGTTTTTCCATTTATTTGTGTCAACTCTGATTTCTTTGTGCAGTATTTTGTAATTCTCCTTGTAAAGATCTTTCACCTCCCTGGTTAGCTATATTCCTAGGTATTTTACTATTTTTCTGGCTGTTGTGAACGTGATTGTATTCCTGATTTGATTCTCTGGTTAGATGTTATTGGTGTATAGAAATGCTACTAATTTTTGTACATTGATTTTATATCTTGAAACTTTGCTAAAATTGTTTATCAGATCTAGGCGCCTTTGGGCAGAGACTATGAGGTTTTCTAGGTATCGTATCATATTGTCTGTGAAGAGAGATCGTTTGACTTCCCGTCTTTTTATTTTGATGCCTTTTATTTCACTCTCTTGCCTGATTGTTCTGGCTAGGACTTCCAGTACTATGTTGAATAAGAATGATGTGTATGGGTATCCTTGTCTTGTTCTGGTTCTCAACAGGAATGCTTCCATCTTTTGCCCATTCAGTATAATGTTCAAAGTCTACAGTCTTATCCTGCATGTGCCACTGCATCCAGTAGGAACAAGCTGGGTGATGAGGAAAAGAGGGAAGGTGTTTGGGGCAGAAGGACAAGCAGTCACAAAGTTCTAGACTCTAAAATGGAAGATAAGAGGAACTGCAGGAACAAAGTGAGCAAAAGTGCAGAAGGTAGGGTGGAGAGTGAGGACAAGGGCCAGGAATTACCACTCTGTGACCACAGCATAGGTGGCCCACAGGGGATACCCAGGAGTGTCTAGAGAGAAGGCTACCTAGGTGGACAAAGGCCAGATCTGGAAGGGCTTTGTTTGCTGTACTGGAGGGTTTCAACTTCATCTCAAAGGTCCCAAGAATGCTATGAAAGATTTAATGGAGAGGGTGACATAATCATATTATCCCATAACGTAACTGCCATGATCTGGAAGAAGGATGTTGGGTGCTGGAGCTAGGGCAAGGACAGTGAATCCAAGGATGAGGGGGCAAGGGTTCAAAACACTTGAGAAATAGAAACAACAGAATTCAGTCATGGACAAATGCAGGTGAATAAGGGAGAGGGAAGCATCAAAGAAGGCTCTGAGATTTTTAGTTTGAGCCACTAATTTGGTTTGGTTATAGCCTTCTTTAAGAAGGTAGAGCAGGTTTGCGAAGGAAAATATGATTTCTGTCTTTTATGTATTGGATTCAGAAGGTCTAGGGTCAAGTTGTTCAGAACATGAATTTATAAATGCACATGGAGAAGCAAGGAAAGATAGATGAGTCAGAGATACAGAATTGGAAATCCTTAGGGTGGGCGCTGGAGTGAGACTGCATGGGTTGAAATTCTGGCTCTATCATTTGGTACCTGCAAATTGCAGGCAATAATAAGATTGTTGTGAGGATTAAATTATGTTATTGGTGTATAGAAATGCTACTAATTTTTGTACATTGATTTTATATCTTGAAACTTTGCTAAAATTGTTTATCAGATCTAGGCGCCTTTGGGCAGAGACTATGAGGTTTTCTAGGTATCGTATCATATTGTCTGTGAAGAGAGACAGTTTGACTTCCCGTCTTTTTAACTTTTAAGCAAGCAGCATGGAGCCTGGAAAAGAGTAAGTGCTCAGTAAATGTTTACCATTACTATTAATGTTGGCATTGTTTAGTATTTGAAGCCCTATAAGTGGATAAGACCATTCAGAGAGAAGGTGCTGAGATAGAAGAAAGAAAAGCTGAGAGCTGAACCCTGGAGAAAGCAGAGGGTTGACAGGAGGCAAAGGAGAGAGTGAAAGAGAGAATCATGTCAGAAGAGAATTTCACAGTTCATGTGGGTTGTGCAACTGTGTATCAAGGAGGTAGAAGAACTCATTTTCAATCAATTTCACACACAGCCTCTTTACACAACTGGTGATGTGCACTCCCTCAGGACAGAACCCATATGCTCAGGGCTCTGTATGCGGTGTGGCTGAAGGCCAGTGTATACAGGAAACAGCACAGGACTGCATCCCATGTGCCTGGCACAGACTGGGTCTTAGTAGGACCTCAATAAATGTTGAATGAGTGAACGAGTGACATGAAAAGACAAACTCGAGCTCTGGCTCGGCCACTTGCTAGCTGTGAATCCTAAGCCAGTTATTTCTAGCCTCTCTGAGACCTCACCAGTGAAATGAGAATAATAATGTCCACTCTCAGGGTTGTGTGAAAGGAGATAACATATGTAAGACTGTTGTGTAAACTGTGCCACGCTTTACAAAGGTACAGAAGTATTAATAAAGGTTGGGGGCTGACTCATTAAAACCATTTACTGTGGTTCTAGCAAACAGCAGAAATATATATAAGGGTTGGGGGCTGGGGTAGAAAAGGGTTTTTATTCTACCAATTGGATGGAAGCTGGAACTTGATAAACAGATTTGTTCTCTCCAGGGACTCCAGCATCTCAGTTCCACAGGGGGCTTCAGTCCACTGACCCAAAGTATGCTCTGTTGATTCTTCCTACCTGAATTCTGTTGAAATCAAGAATTAAGACTTCCTAGTTTTGACAGGGCCTTTTCGGGTTTGTCATTTTAATTAGTTTTGGCATTTTATCTGGTTTCCTTTCATTAGTGGAATAGCCAGAGACCTAAGATTGCAAACTCTCTCCAGGCTCCTTGGGGAGACCTCCAGTCTTTGAGGTCCTGGTCTTACAAGAATCTTGACTTGGCCCTTTCCTGGAAGCAGGACTCTGACCACAGGACACAGTCCAGGCACAAAGACACCTCCAGCTGCTCTCTGAAGAGTCCCACCTCTGTCAAGAATGAAGCAACCAAGCACGTCTGGAGCCATGAAGCTGGCTGGCCCCAGCCCCGTATTTTATCAATGACACCATCTTTCCTCTAGACCAGTAACTGGGTCCAAGAGGCAACTGAAATGGCTAGGGTCAAAGAGCCAAGAGCATTGCAAAGAGGCACAGGAAAAAAATCTTTCACTGCATTGCAATTTATTTCTAAATTTTTTATTTATTATAAAGGCAATTTTAAAATATTGTAAACTTTTGTAAGAAAATAAGAAAAAGTATTCACATCCCCACCATCTTTCTGCAGCATGGTAAAGAAGGAAGGAGGGCTGATCTGCTGTCTGAAGGCCTGAATTCCAGTTATCTGCCATCTCCTTGCTTGTGGACTAGGAACTAGGCACTTAATCTCCTCTACTAGATGGACCATTAGGATCCACCCATTCTGCCTCTTAGTGTTTTTGTAAGAATTAAATGAGATAAATTCCTTCTGGAAAATTTGCAGAGACTTGCCCCATGGAAGAATACAGGTTAACCTCCGAATAGTACACCTGCTAAATTTTCCTCTACATTCTGAAAAAAGGAAGGAAGGGGACAGGAACCGTCTTTTGTTTAACACTTGCCACAGATCAGTCACAGTACCTTCGCCATTTAACCCAACTTATGTAATCCTTTCCTTGTACACTGTGAATCAGGCCCTATATGTCCCATTTTACAAATGAGGAAGCTGAAGTTCAGAGAGCTAAAGTACAGGACCTAAAGCAAGCCAGTTGGTAAATAACAGACCCAGGATTTGAACGCAGATCTGTCCAACTCCAAAGCCCGTGCTGTTTCTTCTGTACAAGGTCAGTGAGAAGAGGACTATTTGGCTCCCTTCCTAGCCCTTCCCCTCTGACATCATCTTCACTTCTCAATAATGAAGACAGACCCCAACCCACCATGGTTAGGCCTAGCTCTAAAGTTGTTTGAAGGATGATACTGCCTTCTGACCTTCAACCTGTCTCTGTTTCCCCAAACTCCAGCCTGCTTTTGTCCACAAAGCCAGGCTGGATGCAGAAAACATTGTCCAGTCTTCCCAAGTCTGATGTGGAACATTGTGTGCTTGAACAGAGAGCACAGGACAGAGATGAGACCACTGAAATGGGGGAGGAATGGGAGAGAGGCAAATATACCCTGGTTCAGGATGTTTGAACTTCCAAGCAGATTTCTTGGAATAAAAGCAAGAATGGACTCTTTCAAAAAGCACCTAGGCATTGACCCTGAGCTCTGCAATGTCTTCTGCATCTTCTCAGGTAAGGAGGAATCCCTGAAAACTCTGATGATGGCTTGGAACGGCATGATTTGCAGAAGTCACCCAGCTTTGGCTAGATTTACTATCTTGGTATGGGGTCTTGGGGAGAGAGTGGAATCTGTAGGAAATACTAATAAAGCTGTTCTAGCTGAAACCCCATAGGGAATCCATAGTACAGTTTATTCCAAATAATGATATAAAGTTACACCCTCAAATACAGGACCTCAACTTGATTCTCCATTGGCAGTAGATTAGGTTCAACTGATGTCTGTTTTCTTGAGTAAATTAACACTTCTTCAGAAGGCAGCTACAAGCCTCAGTAAGCAGAGGACGGGGGAGGTGGGGGGGAAGAGACCAGGGGCCCTCAGGGTTGGGTCAGAGCCTCCTTGGCTTCTATCCACATGGCAAAGCTGTAGGTGTGCTTGTGTGTCTATTCCTCCGTGTCTCTCCCTGCACGTCAGACAATCCAGCTTCAATCGTCAGACTGCTCCCTTTACATTTCTGCTGGGGACTTGGAGGGAGGAGGGAATGGGGAAAGGGCTCCCTATTTAGAAATTGCATTGAGATGAAAAGACAATATGACACATCGGCTCATGTCAAAGGAGCTCATTCTTTCCGCCTACAGCATTAGCAATTTCCTACCAAGGTTCAATTTTTTGAAAGAAATTATTATTTGGTTTTAATTTATTTTATTTGCAACATAACTCAACAAGACATTCCTGCTCAGAGCAGAGTGGGAGCCTGCCCAAGGGCAGAGACTTAAGTTGGAGGGGATGGGCACATTGGCTATTTCCGAAGAGAGGAGGGCATAGGAGTGGGAGCCCTCTGATTTCTGTCTCAAACCTCCTCTTATTCTGCCTCCCATCCACCCCAACTCCTCTTCCTGCATCTGAGCAGTCTGGCCTGGGGGTACCCAAACTCGGGATGCTCCATCCATGGCTGTAGATGCAATGAGAACAATGGGGGAGGGGGAGCTGAAAGTGAGTTGGCCTCTGTAAAACCACCCTCAGCTTCAGAGCCAGGAAAGGCTGCCTCCCTCCTTCCCTCACCCCAGCCTCCTCCTTTCTCCCTCATGTAAAATCCTAGAGTGCTGTTGCCGGAAGGAGCCTCAAAGAGCTCCTAATCCAACTTCGGATAGGCACACTAAGCCCCAGATAGGGGATATGACAGCCTCATGGCTGCTTTGGTGCACCAATCCTGAATCCCAGCCATCCCAGGCCCTGTCCAATGTACTTATTTGCCACCACTCCATGCTTACTATCTCTGTTCCTGCTTCTCTCCTCCCCACCCCTAAACCCAAACTCAGAATGAACGGGGTTTCTCTGCGAGATAGAATTGAAGGGCAACAATTCTACTTCTTTCCACCTCTTTCCCTCTCTGGGTTTGAGTGGGACCCCGGATCCTCCCTCCCAGGTCTTGGTGGGACCCTGGGACTCTGAATTTGATCTCTTCATATAGGAAGAAGCAAAAGTGTGTTTTGGGGTTGGGTTTGCAGGGCAAAGGGGTTTGAGAGACAAAAAAGTTTCCATCGTTACATGAAGAATTTTTTTCTGCTTTGTGGCTGATTATGTGACCACAATGGTATCAGCAATTGACCTGGTGGCAGGCTAAAGAGGACAACTAGGGTGAGGCTTTATTTTAGTGTTAAAAATACTTTTTAAATGTCTCCTTCTGAATGTGTGTTTCTTTATCTGTACAGCTGTCTCTCTGTCTGTTTCTCTGTTCTCTATCTCTTATAACTGTTTCTCTGTATCTCTATCTCATCCTCTGTCTCTCTTATTTTTATCTGTCTCTTGCCTCTATCTCTGTCTCTGTTTCTTTCTCTTTGTCTCTCTCACACACCCTAACTCCTACTCTTCAACTTCAGTAGCTAATGACTGACCCAGGGGCCCTAACCTGTTTCTGCAGCCCTGTCAGGGCAGCAGCTCCTTCACAGTGTTAGATTGAGAAATGCCAGGTCCAGAGCTGCTGCCGGGGCGCCAGAGGCGCTGCAGAACCGCCTGCCGAGTGTGAAGGCTGAATCCGGGAACAATGAGAAATTATCTGTTAATTCTCGGCTCCTGCCACCTGCTCTGCTCCAAACGAGCTCCTTTACCTTCGGTTTAGATGCAAATTCCCCCACTCGATATGAGCAAAATATTGATTTCCCTGCATCACAGGTCTGGGCCCTTGGAACGGTCCTGTATTTTTTCATTCCCTGCAAAGGCAAAACAAGGCGCTTTGTTCTGTGAATTTCCCCAGGAACTCGCGAGGGGGAGGGAGAAATAGCAGCGGAGTGACAGAGTTGCCATAAACACGGGCAAAGAGCAGTTCTCCATTTGTATTTTACATAAACACAAACCTGCCACTTGGGAAACTGCTAATAAGCATGTAGCCAGAGGCTCTCCTGGGTGCTGAGATCTGCATCGGGTGATGGAAAATAAGTTAATGGGGCCTCTGGGCTCCTCAGGTGGGTTTTCAGAAGCACCAGGAAGGAGAATGGGGATGCCAGAGTCCCACTTGTTCTTGGAACAGCAACCAAACACCTCCAGCAGGAAGGCAGCCCGGATTGCACAGTATCGCCTGCGTCGTGTCTGCCTGGTCCCTGCCTGAGTTCCTAACCTTCTCCTATCACAGGCACAGGGGTCAAGGTGGAAGCTGCGAACCTTCCACAATTGCCTCTCCCTCGTCCCCTAAACTTAGGCCCACGCTATGGTAGCACCAACTGGGTCTTCAGCACCGTGGACAGAGCCAGGGAGCGCCTCAAGGTGGAAAAGCCGTCTGGCTGGGCCAGGGTCCTCACAGGCCTCGCCTTAGCCCTTGGTGGCCAAGGCACTAGCTGCTAGAGGATAGCAAGTCTAAGGGCCGGCTGGCACAGATGGCGAGCAGTGGAGACCGCCAGTAGCTAGGGCTCCGAATCTCCTCCCTCCGGAACGTGAGTCACTGCTCGAGTCACTTCCTACAAGCGTGTTAATGAAGAGGCAAGACCCTCTTCCCTCGCCAGCCACTCGGACATACACCAACCCAGCGGTTTCCAGGGGCTTCAGCTAAAGTTTCCTTCCCAGCTCCGGGAGAGCAAATGGACTGGAGTCTGGGGCTTCAGGCGAGCCCCTCACAGAAGGGGCCCCACCGCCGACAAGTGGAGATCAAGAGACTCCCGTGATAGGCCCCCCAGCAGGGCGCTGGTCCCCCGGCCTCCCTGACCATGGCTCATAGACTTCCAGCGCTGAGTGAGGAGCCTCGAAGCCCCTCAGCCAATCTGTTCCTGGGCCTCACTCCACAGTTTCTGAGGGGATCTCTGCTTTAAGTCTAGCCTCAATCCTCCCGTTTAGCTTTCTGTCTTTCTTGTTATGCTTGGCAGAAAGATACATGATCTCTGGTGCTGTTTCACAGAAGCAGGGAAGTGGGTCGGCGGAACTGAGCGCCCTACGCCCTCTTGAAATGGCCCCCCATTCCTATTCGCCAGAAACTTTCCCCTCCCGTTGCCATGGAGAGAGACCGCCGCTGCCTCCCGTCGCCATAGCAACATGCGGGTACCGCTGACCGCAGGATTGCGGAGCTCGGAAAGTCTTGCAGTTCGCATCGCCCGCCTGTCTTGGGGTCTTCTACCTCCGAAGCTGGGACTCGGGGACCAGTCTAACTTCTCCCTTCAGGAACCTCTGCCAAGGTCCCCCCAGACCCAGCCTGACCGTCGCTTTTTCTGTTACGGGGTTATCTATTTCCCTGTCATTCGTGCGGCATGTGGCAGTTTCCCCAGTGTTATCACAAACACGATCTTTCTGTCCCCAGGGAGCCCGTGAAGTACTTAAAATCATTACACCACCTTTACGGAGAGGAAAATTGAGGCTCAGAGACGTCCAAGGTCACACCAGGCAGTGAATGCGGAGCGGGAACCCGGACTCCTTCCTGGCCTTGCACCCTCTGAGATTCGGGACAGCCCGGCTCCCCGCCTCGAACCCCCTACTCCCCGGACTCAGACCAGTCCCTGAGTGTAGAGGGGGCGGCCGCCAGGCGCCAGACTTGCCAGCTGCCGCGGGATGCCACGTGAGGGGCGGGGACCCTGCGGGGAAGTGATTAAAAGCAGAGCGGAGCCGCAGGGGGCCGCTGCAGGGAGGGTCTTCTTGGGGCCGTCGTGCCCCGCCCCAGTCCGGCCGCGGCGCGGGTTCGAGCTGCTGCTCGGCAGGCCTGGGTGTCTGGGGCATGAGCGGGGTGTGGGGGGCCGGCGGGCCTCGGTGCCAGGAGGCGCTAGCGGTCCTCACCTCGCTGTGCCGGGCCCGGCCGCCCCCTCTCGGGTTGGACGTGGAGACTTGTCGGAGCTTCGAGCTGCAGCCCCCAGAACGGAGTCCCAGCGCGGCAGGCGCAGGTAACGGGAGACCCAGGGCCCCTTCCCTTCCTGGATATCCGTCCTGAGGTCTCCCTTCCCCAAAGTCCCGGTCCCAGGAGCCCCAGAACCTAGAGAGAACTCTCCAGCTAGGGATTCTGGATTGGGAGCCAGCCTCGTCCAGCCCCCCGACCCATCGCTTGTACAGCCAGGAGAGACCCGAAGGGGACCGGGGGTGGGGGTAGAACCCCCCTGGCCCTCCCGTATTACTACTGCCGACTGCGGGGGACCCCGCAGACAGCCAGGCTCCCAGGACCGGGCACCCTCGGAGCTTCAGTTTCCCTCGCATCTCCAAGCTCGCTCTGCGGGCAATCTGCCAGGAGAGGGGTCCATGGAGAGCGGGAGACGAGGGGCGCCCGGCTAAGGAAGAGAGCTCGCCTCCTAGCAAGTGTCGAGGTCCCGGGGTCCGTGCGTCGGTCTGTCGGTCCGTGTGCGTGTTCTCGCGGTGAACGCGGGCGGACCCCCGGTCTCTCCGGGAGAAACTTGGGTCTGCGGCTGGCACGAGGTCTTTGTGTCCGGGTGTCTCTCCAGCTGCGAGTGGTTTTCCGCGTCTCCGCTGGGGGGCGGGGGACGGGGGGCGGGGTGGGGGAGGGTATGAGGGTGTTGCGGCGTCCTTCCCCCACCCCCCCGCCCCTATAACTCGCTCCCTCCGTCCCTCTCGGACTCGGACTCGGGGCGGGTGCGCAACTGAGCGGGCGCCTCTCGCCGACTTTGCCAAGAGGGCGCCTCCTGCCCAAGCCGCGCGGACCCTGCGCCGGACGCAGCCCCAGGCGGCCGCCTAGCCGAGGCGGGAGCCCGAGCCGAGTCGAGCTCGCCGGAGCGGGTGAGTCCCGAGCCCGATCCCCGCCGGGCTGGACCCCGGCGCGCAGCTGCGGTGTCTCCGGGGAGTCGCGACAGCGGGAATGGCGTGTCGCGCCCTGGCGGCGGGAGCTGCGGGAGGGTCGGCGACGTGGCGGCCGGCCCCGGGTATTTACCTGCTGCACCAGTGCCCTGCAGTCACGCTCGCCGGCTGCCGCGGGGCTTCTTTGTCCCGACGTCTGGAGGGTCCTGGGCGGGAGGGAGTACGGGGTCGTGTCCCCTCCGTGGGGGAGGGGCTGGGGGGGTGAGAGGCCTGGAGAGAATGCCGAGTGGGGGTGGGGAGATCCTGCAGGGACCAGGGCACCGGGGTTCCAGGAGGCTCTGCGGGCTCCATTCCTCCTTGTTCCCCGACCCCGACTCCAGTAGGGCTGGGCCTAGGAGTACTCGGGAGTTGCCCAGTGGCTCCGCATAGCTGGCGCGGGAAGGGGAGAAAGGGACTGCCAGAGGCGGGAATTTGGTCCCCACGCCCTGCTCCAGGGACGAGATGCCAGGGACCGGCGGTTCCAAGAGCAGGTACAGGTGGGGTAAACTCCCCAGCGGCTGCAGGTCCCAGGGTCCTTTCACTTGAGGTTAAAGGTCGTATATAGAGGTAGATACCCGTGAGGAACAGTTCAGGGGAGGGGGCAGTAGGCCAAGGGGAGCCTTGGGTGTGTGAGGGGGCTGTATCCAGCCTTGGGGTGACTGGAGCCCACCTGAGCCCCCTGAGGGTCGTAGGAGGCGCTGCTCTCCCTAGTTGTGGCAATGTTTAGTCAATGGCTTGATCACTGCAGCAGAAAGGGACTGAGGTTAGACATAAAGAAGAACTTTTAGAGGGTAGTATGGAGATGGAGGTTGGGGAAGTTGATTCCCTGCCTTGGAGATTCACAGAACACGTTAGGCCTAACAAGTTATTATTATAAGACTCTGGTTCTCTGGTGCCATCCCCTCACACACCACCCGTTTCCCCATACCCACCAGACACAGAATTTTCCCTATCAGGGAGTCTCTTCCTGCCTCTCCCTACTCCCCAGCTCCCTTCCATCTTTTCCACCAAGGATCCATCTCCAGCGGGGCCTTAATGCTGGTCCTGACCCTCAGAGCCTACAGGGTGAGAACATACCTGTGGAGTTCCACCTGGGATGGAAGCTGCCTCTCCTGTCTGTTCAGGGCAGAAATGCCAGGTGTGAGGGTGGAAGTTGCTGGCAGTGGGGCAGGGCTGTATGTACGCAGGACATCTTGGTAGGGGGAGGCACTGGTGTTCTGACTCCAGAGGGATACCCATCATCTGCAATGACAGGTGCCTGGATGGCCAGGTTGAGGGTGAGAAAAGCCTGAGGGGTGAGAGTCAGCAGGCCCAG
Organism: Papio anubis; assembly: GCF_008728515.1. Taxonomy (NCBI): domain Eukaryota; kingdom Metazoa; phylum Chordata; class Mammalia; order Primates; family Cercopithecidae; genus Papio; species Papio anubis. Next base: position 112,506,407 of record NC_044976.1, on the reverse strand, counting down.
ATGAAGTACTATGCCTTCCCTGCAGGCTGTATCAGAAGATGAGTTCGAGTTAGCTCTGGAAAACTTTAACTTTGGCTGCTGAGTCACAAGTCCCGGGAAGCCCAGGGTCCAAGTTGGGAGGCTGAAAGGGATGTGGGCAGGCAGGAGCAGACCCTTTGATCATAGCAAGAGAAAGATAGTGGTTGAGAGTGGCCTTGGGATCTTGAGAATTTAGGTGACCAGAGGGTCTGGGGAGATGCCATGGAGTTCAGGACCAGGCCCCAACTGTTCCACCTCCCAGCCTGCTCCCTGCATCCCAGAGCCACTACCTGGGTCCAGATTCTCCAGCCAGCAGAATGCTAGAGTTTTTCATTTGTTGTAGTTTTATGAAAAATGCAAGTGGCTAGAGCATGCCCAGCTCTCTTTACCATTTTATGTTTTCCCTTGACTTTCTCCTGTTATAAGTCTCTAGCTTACAGATTTCTAGTAACACCCTGGGATTCGACAATTGAGATTCAGACTCCATTGTCATTTGCTGAGACTCCTCTATAGGCCAGAGTCTGTGCTAGGAATTGCACAGGAAGTCTCAGTTAATCAGACCCTGACTTGGAAACACCTGTACACAAACTGTTCCAACTAAAAGCAATTTTCCCCTTTTTCTTTAAAAACTCTGGAGCCACAGCCCTGCTATTCTCCTTAATACATCCCAAGTGAACTAACAAGCAGTTCTCCACCTTTCATTGTGTCATTTGCCTTGTGGAAATGAATGAACTTTTTCCATAAGCCAAGTTGCAGAGGTTTAGGTATGGTCAGCATGGGTTCTGTACCTACGGTAGCAAGCAGAGGTCCAGAAGTGCTTCAGAAAATGCAGAAACCTGACAGGAGACCTCAAGCTTCCCTGCTTTTCTTAGGCTGGCAGCTGGGAGTGGTTAACTCCAGTTTTCTTGTGGCCATGAGATTTATGTGATGTTTGTCCTTCTCACTGGAAGGATGGAATTCTGCAGATTTGGCCGTTGTTGAGGAAAGGTACAATGCACAACCCTTTAGAACCCAAGGAGATGATATTCTTATTAGTGTGTTTTGAGCTTTAGAGTTCTGGAAGCAGGGTCCAGTATCTAGGAGTTGTAGAGCCCTTAGATTTACAGTTCTAGAAGTTCTCTTCTCTCTCTGACTTTGATGAGAACGTCAAGTAGGGATGGTGGTTTCAGTAGGTGTCATCCCTCTAAGCTCTGTACAAAAGACATGTTCTCTTCTAACTGTCTGAAGCTTATCTTCCCTGTCCACAGAGTTAGGGGTATAACATGTGGCTGCAAATAGTGAGGAGTGGCATTGAGGCATCTGGATCAAGCCAGGTTTCTTTACGGTCTGTATAGGGTTGTCTGGAGTAGGGAAAGCATGCTAAGACAAAGTCCTGACTAAACTAGGTGGCATCCTTTCTAGTCTTGCTTAGGAAAGGAAGCCTGTAAGGACAGAGTCACACTTAGGAACCGAAATCAGAGGAGTCTCTGAAAGTAGAAATAAATAGGGGCATCCGGATCTGGGCACTCCAAGTATAATGACACAACTTCATCCCTCCCTTCTTTCTTCTAGGAGCACTGCACTCTTTCTTGCTCCCCGAGGACCCAGGCAGACCCCTCCTCTCACTAGTTGCAGGTACAAACAGGGAGAGGAGCATAGAGGGAAAAGAATTTCTGACTGTCTGCCCCCAACCTCCATCACTCCAGCCTTGATCCCACATTCAGAAGGCCCACATGCCCTGACCCCTCAGGCAGAAAGGTACAGTTACCATCCGCCAAAATAATAATATTAGTAATTGCTAAATTAGTGCCAATGCTCTCTTAGCTATAACACTCCACATTCGTCTCCAATTTAGCTCTGAATCCCCTAATGATGGTGGAAGCGAGCGCCCAGTCATAAAGCTTGGTGCGGCCGTAATTAGCTTGGCATTGTCTCTCCTCATCACAGCTTTTTCAGGAGCATTAATTCCTTCTCTGTTTGGACTCTGCTAATTATCCCCATTGGTAGCTCAGGCTGGATCTCTGAAAGAAGGAAAGGAAGCAAAAGCCCTCTGCTCCCCTCCCCCCAGCCCTGAATTTTAATTACAACGGCTTCTCCTAATAAACTTACAAGCCCTGGCAGAGCTTATTATTAATGGGCCACATATGAGCCTCAGTACAGAATAGCTCTGTTCTCCTAACACACACACACACACACACACACACACACACACACACACTCACTCTCACTCTCTCTCTCTCTCTCTCTCTCTCTCAGATATTCCTCAGGGACACCTTCTCCAGAGGCCACTGGTTACTTGCCTGGTGGCTGGTGGGCAACCTGAAGTGTCAGCTTTCCAGGGAAGAAGTAAGATGGGGCAGGTGGTGACCAGGCTGGTCATAATCTGAGTCTCTGGGGCTCTGTCCAGGTTCATAGGGTCAGGCCAAAAAGTGGGAGTATCCCTGCCATCCTCTCCTGAGTACAACTAAGAAATGCCTGCCCCCTCCACCCCCTGCCAACTTCTCTGTCCAACCTGGGACTCTACAGCTCAATCTGTAGTCCTCCTAGATATCTGGTTCAAGAGCCCAGATTTGGGCATCAGAAAGTCCTAGGTTCAAATCCCAGCTCTTCTCCTTAATGCACTGTACCCTTGAACAAGTTACCTGGTTAACATCTCTACACTTAGTTTATTTATCTTTAAGCGTGAATATCAATTTCTTAGGGAGGGTAAAAATGTTAAATCAGATAATGTAAAGGGCATAATGCTTACTATGTAGAAATAAATAAATAATATTATTAGTATTTTATGAGTGGTTCTGCCAGAATATCTTCTATTCCCAGGCTAAACACTGTTCTTCCAAGCTCCTGGGCCTCTGCGTCACTTGCTCCCTGGCCTCTGGGCTGTGCTTTGTCCATGTCTCTATCTGTGTCTGCACGAGAGCTCCTTGGCAGAGGCAGCTCCTGCTCTTCCCAGCCTGAGCGCTGACCATTTCTGAGGGTCCACCACCAATTCCAGGCCCTGAAGCCAACCTTCTCTGGCTTTGGGATGAGCAGGGAAAATGGTTCTTTCTTTTTGCTTCCTCTTCCCAGTTTATCTCTTCAATTACAATTGGTTAGGAAGAATGCCTGTTACTGTTACAAAATGGATTTTTCTGACATGAGAGCCCATTAGAAAAATGGGAACAATAGCAAGCGATAAGAGTTGCTGATGAATTCTAACACTATGGGTGGAGAAGAGGAGAGGGGGCACTAGGGCTGTCTTTGGAGAAAGAAGTGTCAGTGGGGGAAGATAAGAAAGCCCTGAGCTGCTAATTAATAACCCAGCGTTTTCTGGAAGAGGAGGGAGACCATGGGCCATCATCCCAACAAGACAGTCTCATTTAAGGTGACAAGCAGATTCTACCCTGATGGCCTTGAAGGGGATCTCAACTTCCCAGGAGAGAAGAGGGGCCTGACACCCCTCGGATGCTTTGTCCTCTGATCTGGTGTCTCCCTTCCCTGGCTCAAAGACTTAGCTTTGTGTCTGTTCTGTATACACAGTCAATTATTATCCTCCACCAAAAAACAAAACATGAAGAATAACAGCAGCTTACATTTTGGGGACATTCACCATGTACCAGGGCCTGTGTTCAAAGTCTTAGCTTATTTAATATTCACAATGATTCTGAAAGGTAGGAATAATTCGAATCCTGACTAAATAAAAGAGAAAACTAAGATTTGGACAGATTAAATAACTTGCTCAAGTTCACGCAATTAGAAAGCAATGAGGATGGTACACGCTATGCTGTCATTCATTCTGGCACTGCCACCCACCTGAGATGTCCATCCTGTGTCTGAGCACCTGTGAGTCCAGTTTCACAGCCAGGGCTAGGAGCCATGTGCCCCTGTACTAAGGCTATGTCACTCGGGTGATCCCAAAGCCTAGTTCCATAGCTGTTTTCTCTCCCATAGGGCTGCTGGATAGCTGGCTACTATGGTTTACCAAATCAGGTGCCCATGAAATACTAGAGCTCTTCTGATGCCTGAATGAAAACATTTCACAATGAATATTGGCTTCTTTTCCCCAAATTTCAAGAAATTTTTCAAGAACATAGGATGTTCTCAATTACAGGTTTTTCTTCCATGATCTTCTTACTCCTTTGGAATTCATTCCTGTTCACCAGCTGGCTGGTGATGGTAACAACAAAGCAACTGAGGAGGCAGCAAGCAAATGAGTATTAGCAGGAAAGCCTGGAGATGTGTGATCTGAACCATGGTTTTGTTATGTCTCAAGATACAGACAGACCTGGCTACATCCGAAACTGTTATATTATTTCTGCTAGTCAGATTGTTCTTGGTTTGTGAAGACAAGGTTAAAACTATCTCTATTGATTAATGTTCATGGTTTGCAGGTGTTCTGCCCACTAAACAAATTTCAAAACTAAGGACTGTTTCAAATTGGGCTGGGCGTAACTAATTCTAATAAAAATAGGTCATATTTATTTTATTGCTTATTACATCTTAGGCACTATCCTCAACACTTTTGGTCTCATTTAAACCTTACAATGACCCTATAAGGTAGATACTATTATTACCCCCAATTTATAGATGAGGAAACTGAGGCTGAGAAATGTTACCTAGTTTGCCAAAGGCACACAGTTTAAAACTAGTGGAGGTAGACTGTGAGTGAGCCCAGTCTGACTTCAGGGCAATGCTTCCTTCTCTCTAAGCTGAAGAGGAAGTAAAGAAGAAGACAGCGAAGAAGAATCCAAATACCTAGGAAGTACTTTCTCTTTTTCAGGGCTGGGCTGAGCCCTCTCTCCCTTACTGGAGGCTTACTTCTCACTTTTCCTGAAGTGAATGCGTGGTGTAAATTGGAAGAGCACTGGATCAGGACTCAGAAACTGGTGGAGTTGCCCATCAAAGTTCTAGCTGCCTCGAGGGGTCAAAGTTCAAACAAGATGTGAATGGGGAAAGGATTTTGAAGTCTCTTTCTGCACCTGTGATTTCCTAGGGGACATGTCCCAGTGGGTTGGCCCCAGCAAACCCAGAGTGGGAAGGCACACAGCTTCGGTTATCTGGGCAGCCCTTAGGCTGTACAGAAACCTACAGCCCTTTCTAACCTCCATGTACCTTAAACTAGGAGATGAGGGCTGTCTGAGTTCAACGACACATATAGCGATTTTAAAGGGGGTAAATCCTCTACAACCACCTCCTCCCCGCTGCTTGCTTCTGGTCTTACCAGCCTTGCTCACCAACCTTGCATCTCCTGTGAAGATGAACCCACTCAGTGTTTGAGACCTAATTCTCCTTGCACTGCCTGCCAGTGAGATGTCGAAAGCCCAGGCTCCTCTAGTCCTGGAAGAAGATTCTTCAGGCACAGGACGGGCCTCCTGGTCTCATATAACCACTATTGGGTGCTGATTCCAATAACCCATGCTCTCTGCCTTCCCTAATCACAGCTCTGAGGGAAGAGCAGCTGGGGGTCATGTGGAGAAGCAATCTAAATAGCAACCACACGGAGGAAAACCTCAGTCTCCTGCCCCACCCCCTTCTCCTACCTCTCTTTTCATTTACGAATTCAATTTTTTGTCAGGCTGAACATTTAAATGCACTCTATGCTCTCTAGATTCCCCCTACCCCCTTCTCATTAAAATTCTAATTATCACCAGAACAAGTAAGATGTATGATCAAAGGAAAGCAAAGCCCTAGAAACACCTTTTGTTTTGAGGTGAGTCATATTGCAGAGAATGCATCCAGAACAGCTGTAACAAAGAACAGATGTGAAGGGCTAGAGATGGCCAGATATGTAGAATAAGGACACATATAGCTGTGGTGACTTTCCCAGTGAACCCACTAGGATAAAAGCCTGAAGAAACAGTCTCCAAATTATTTAGATCATGAATTCATAACAGGTTAAAAAAAAACAACTTAGTGCCTCCAATATATGTTTTTTTGTTCCCAAGTTACATACATGTTTCACAGAGGTGATACTTCAGAACCAGACTGGCTGGGTTGTAGCCCTGTTTCACCACTCACTAGTTGTGTGACCTGGGTAATCTATTTAACCTTCTGTGCCTCAGTTTCCACATCTGTAAAATGAGGATAATAATCATATCTTTTTCATTGGAGAGGATTAAATAAGTGAATAGATATAAAGCTCTTTGAACCTTAGACATAGGAATGTTGAATGCATTGCCTAAATCTAATAATAACATGTTATTATTCCTGTCAACCTGTATATTAAAATTTTGATTTCTTTTAAAGATTATAAATATTAAAATGGCTTGGTTTTTTGTCTCTTGTGTCCCCCCTGCCCCGAGGTTCACCCCCATTGGAGACACCACCACATTGGAGACCTTTAGTATAGAAGTTGACTTAGAATGAGCTTTCCTGGTGTCTAGCAGTCTCAGGTGAAGAACTAGCTCCAGCTCCTTTGGCCAGGAAAAGGCTCTAATGTCTCTGTGCAGGGAGCCAGGCGTTGGGAAGGCTTGGGAAGTGGGTGGTGGAAGGTGGCTCAGGACTTGAGGATTCTCTGCTATTATTCCCTATTCTCAGAGGTGACAGCTGATCTAGGCAAGTAACTTGCAGCAAAGGAGTCAAAAGGCAGTGCTGGCTTCCCAGAGAGAGTGGCTGATATCCTCACCTCCTTCTTGGCCCCTCTGATGTGGGATCTCTTTCCCTGGAGCCTATGTGCTGTAGGAGTACCTGGATCCCCTTAGGAGGGGCCTCAGCATCTTTGTATACCAAGCCTAGCCCAGAACTTGGCACATGGCAAGTACTCAGTAAATGTTGCTTGAACTTAATTGAAATGAGAGCTAATTACAGCCTCCTCATATATCATTCTTTCATTCACTCATTCATTCCATGTACCAGTTTCTATGCGAGGCTCTGAGTCAGACAAAGAGGCAAAACATGTGTCAAAGTAGCCTGCAGTTTAACCAGAGACAGACAGGCCAGGGCAGAGGAAAGAGTGCCAGGCTGAGTGGTGGACATCTGGACCCTAGTCCAGGTTCTGTGTCTGACCAACCTGTGACTCCAAGCAAGTCCCTTCTGTGGACCACTGCTCCCATCTTTAAAGGCACAGCCTGGACTCAGTACTTGTGGGGTCAATTCTCACCTTAAATAGTAATATTTTTAAGGCATTTGGACAGGCTAAGACAGAGGCTGCAAACTTACAGGCTTTCACGGGCCAGACAGGGAACAGGGAGTGGAGGGTTGAACTGGTGAGGACATATCCTTACAAAGAGAGTCACCAGTTCCCACTATGTGGGAGCCCGTGTCAATTACAAGTCATTCGTCTTTCCCAGTGAAGTCAGAAGTCTGGGGTGATGAAGATGGTGGAATTTCTTAACATTTCAATCATCAAGCAAGCCAAACAAAACTCCTCTGCTAGCTTGTCCACAGTAACGTTTTTGCAAACCCTGCAAGGTATGCCCTTGGTTCGGAGCCTTCTGACTTCTCTACTCTGAGCAAGAAGAGGCCTTGGACTCAAAGGTTCATTCCCAAATTTGGAGAGGGAAGTGGGATGGGAGGTTTTCTTAATAATTTCTCACAAAGAGGGGCATCCCTCATAGGGGCATACCCTTTTCTTGGGATAATGGGCATCCCTGGGGTTAGGGGTGGGCTGTGGGTGGGGCAGTGAGTGCCCACCTCCAAACCAATCACAACATTTAAAACACCATTTTTATAGCAAAGCTCTTGAATAGCCACAGGAAGGAAGAGGACAGCTCTAGGAATCATTTGTACATGAATACCTTGGAGATATTGTAGGTTCAGTTATAGACCGCTGCAATAAAGCATATATCAAAATAAAGCAAGTCACACAAATTTTTCGGTTTCCCAGTGCATATAAAAGTTATATATATTTACACACACACACATATACACACACATGTAAGTTATATATACTTATATGTGTATATATACATATAAGTTATATTATATATACATATAAGTATATATAACTTATACATATATACATATGTATGTATATATAGATATATATAACTTTTATACTACACTTTTATACTATATATGTATGTATATATATACACACATAACTTTTATACTATGCTACTTTTATTCTATATATACATATATGTATATAGAACTTTTATACATATAAGTATTTGTAATTTATATATATGCATATGTAAACATATATTTAACTTTGTGTAATTCTATTGTGCACTTAATAGGCTACAGTATATTTTATAAAAATATTTTCTAAAAATAAATAGAATTATTAGAATAGCATAATAGAATTAAACAAAATAAATATACAGTATAAAATATGCATATATACAATATAAAATATACTGTAGTCTATTATGTATATACAGTATATACATATATGTGAATATATATATACAGTATAAAATATACTGTAATATACTGTAAATATAATGGCATCAAGAATGGTGAATCCTATTCAGATGGTTTTCAATTTACTTTGACCAGATCCATCAGAGGAATCACTATCCATGGCAGCTAAAGCCTTACAAAACGTATACAATGTAATATATATACCTATACATATATATACATGTATACAGTGTAAAATATACTGTAGCCCCTTAAGTGTGCAATAGAATTACACCCAAAAACAATATATATCTTAATTTTAAAAACTTGATTGCTAAAAAATGCTAACAATCTGAGCCTTCAGTGAGTCTTAATCTCTTCTTGATGGTGGAGGGTCTTTCTTCGATGTTGATGACTGCTGACTGATCAGTTTGGTGGTTGCTGGTGGCTGGAGTGGCTGTGGTAATTTCTTAAAATAAAAAAACAGTGAGTTTGCTGCGTCAATGAACTTTTCCTTTCACTAAAGATCTCTCTGTAGCATGCACCGCTGTCTGAGAGCAATTTATCCACAGTAGAACTTCTTTCAAAATGGGAGTCAATCCTCTCAACCCCTGCCACTGCTTTATCAACTCACGTTATATAATATTCTAAATCCTTTGTGGTCATTTCAACAATGTTCACAGCATCTTTACCAGGAGTAGATTTTATCTCAAGAAACTACTTTATTTACTCATCCACAAGAAGCAACTCCTCATCCATTCTTCAGGCTCCACTTCTAATTCTAGTTCTCTTGCTATTTCCACCACATCTGCAGTTACTTCCTTCACTGACGTCTTGAACCCCTCAAAGCCATTGATGATGTTTGGAATCAACTTCTTTTAAATTTCTGTTAATGTTGATATTTTTACCTTTTCCCCTGAATTATGAATGTTCTTAATGGCATCAAGAATGGTGAATCCTATTCAGACGGTTTTCAATTTACTTTGCCCAGATCCATTAGAGGAATCACTCTCTATGACAGCTGAAGCCTAAGATTTGAAAGTTGAAGTTACTCCTTGATCCATGGGCTGCAGAAAGGATGTTGTGTTAGCCGGCATGAAAACAACATTAATCTCCTTGCACACCTCCATCAGAGCCCTTGGGTGACTAGGTGCATAGTCAATGAGCAGTAATATTTTGAAAGGAATCATTTCTTCTGAGCAGTAAGTCTCAACAGTGGGCTTAAAATATCCAGTAAACCATTCTTAAACAGATGTGCTATTATCCAGGTTTTGTTGTTCCATTTTTAGAGCATAGGCAGAGTAGACTGAGCATAATTCTTAAGGACTGTAGGATTTTTGGAATGATAAATAAGCATTGTTTAAGCATCTTAAAGTCATCAGCTATGTTAGCCCCTAAAAAGAGAGTTAGTCTGTCCTTTGAAACTTTGAAGCCAGGCATTGACTTCCCCCTTCTAGCTGTGCAAGTCCTAGATAGCATCTTCTTCCAATATAAGGCTATTTCTTATACACTGAAAATCTGTTTTTCAGTGTAGTCACCTTCATCAATTATCTTAGCTAGATCTTTTGAATCACTTACTGAAGTTTTTACATCAGCACTTGCTGCTGCTTCTTTGAACTTTTACATTGTGGAGAGGACCTCTTTCCTTAAACCTCAAGAACCAACCTCTGCTAGAATCAAACTTTTCTTCTGCAGCTTCCTCTCCTCTTTCAGTCTTCATAGAATGAAAGAAAGGTACTGTCTTGCTCTGGATTAGGCTTTGGCTTAAGGGAATGTTGGGGCTGGTTTGAACTTCTGTCCAGACCACTAAAGCTTTCTCCACATCAGCAATAAGAGTATTTTGCTTTCTTATCATTTGTGTGTTTGCTGGAGTAGTACTTCTGATTACCTTTGAGAACTTTTTCTTTGCATTCACAACTTGGCTATGGGGCACAAAATGCCTCACTTTTGGTCTGTCTTGGCTTTTGATATGCCATCCTTACTAAGTTTAATTATTTCTAGCTTTTGATTTAAAATGAGAGTCACGTGACACTTTCTTTGACCTGAACACTTACAAGTCAAAGTAAGGTTATTAATTGGCCTAATTTCAATATTGTTGTGTCTCAGCAAATAGAGAGGCCCAAGGAGAGGAATGGCCAGCCAGGGGAGCGGTCAGAACACACACAATATTTATCAATTAGGTTGGCCATCTTACGTGGGTGCAGCTCAGGACGTCTCAAAACAATGACAATAGGAATATCCAAGATCACTGATCACAGATCATAGATCACCATAACAACTGTAATAGTAATTTAAAAGTTTGAAATAATGTGAGAATTACCAAAACATGACACACAGACACAAAATGTGCACATGCTGTTGGAAAACAGCAAAAGACTTTTTCAAGGCAGGGTTGCCACAAAGCTTCAGTTCGTAAAAAACACAGTATCTGTGAAGCACAATAAAGTGAAGCATAGTAAAATGAACTGTGCCTGTATTTAGCTTTGACGTACTCTGTGTAGATCAGATTCCAACTTAATAGAAGTATTTATTGAGCCTACTATGCACAGACTTCTGGGAGTACGGAAGAACATAATCCTTGCCCTTAAAGAGACTATGCTGACTCTCATTCACTTGAAGTCAACTCAATGTTTATTGAGTTCCTGTCTTGGGCTCAGTGGGGATGGGACAAAGAAGAAAAGAGGATGAGTTAGCCAGTGTCTGCCCCCCAAGGTATCACAGCCTGTTAAGGAAGTAGGCTGTAGACAAAAATGACTAGGTCTGGCCATAGTAGCAGCTTTAATAGAAATTCAAACAGCGTCTGAACATGCATGCTTCACGAATTTGCACATTTGCTTAGGCTACTATTTAAATTACTTTCCTTTCCCTGTGCACATGCCAATAGGCAGTAGAGAAGACAGGCCCAGGTGCTCCCCAAGCTGGCTGGGGGGTGGGGGTGGGGGCGGGAAAGAGGATGATGCTGGAAGAATCAGATTGAGGTGAACACAAGGCTGCAGATATTCCACGAAGTGGACAATCAAGAGTCAACCCTGAAACCACCTCTCCCTCTGACCTGGCAGCTTTCTCATGACCATTCTTCTCTCTTCTTCCGTCTTTGTCCCTTCTGTGTGCCCCCTCCTCCAACACCCTCACCCGCTTCTCCCCGCCTCTGTCTGTCTGTCCCTCCCTGCCTGGCTCATGCCGAGGGCAGGCACCTCTGTCAGCCTCCTCGCAGTTGTAGTTATTGTGTGTGGCGTGGCCCTGGTGGCAGTTTTTCTCTTTCTCTTTTGGAAGCTGTGCTGGATGCCCTGGAGGAACAAGGAGGCCTCCAGTCCCTCTTCTGCTAATCCCCCCTTGGAAGCCCTCCAGAGCCCCAGCTTCAGAGGCAACATGGCGGACAAGCTGAAGGACCCCAGCACCCTGGGCTTCCTGGAGGCGGCCGTGAAGATCAGCCACACATCCCCAGATATCCCAGCTGAGGTGCAGATGTCGGTCAAGGAGCACATCATGCGTCACACGCGGCTGCAGCGGCAAACTACAGAGCCAGCCTCATCCACCAGGTGAGGAGTGGACCGCTCCCTTCCCTGATCCCACACCTCCACACTCCCTTAATATATCTGTGGGATTCCAGCCTGTGAGGATCAGAGATCGAAATAATAACACATATCCTTTGATGGAGAAATATGTCAGAAGATGTGATCCATGATGGGCGATCAATGAGGAGGAAAGACTTCACGAAAGGGAAACCTTTGAGGCTGGTTGCTGTACATGTGGTGTGCACTTGGGGTATGTGTGGATATGAGGGGAATGGAATAGTGGAATTGGGGAGTGTCCGATGTTTGGAAGGAAAGGCTTCAGGCAGAAGGAAGAGAACGGCAAAGGCCTAGAGAGGTAAGAGTTCATGGTGTGTTTAGGGATATGTCAGTAAAGCCCGATAGCTACAGTCTGCAGTGCATGGCAGATAAGGCAAGAGAGTCTTAATAGTTTGAGAATGAGGATTCCTTTAAAGCCTTTCAGAGTTCCCTGTATGACAACAATTGTAAATACATACAGCATCCTTTAACTGAAAATAGCAACAAGAAAAACGTAACTACAAAAACCTACCCCAAATTCAGAAACACTTTTAAAAGATGTGGTGCAAGCATGCGTAAGGCATTGTATTTACTCAAAACTTAGGGCTCTGATGGATTCCTAGGTCCCTGCAATGGCTCTCCAGGCCCTCAGGGGACCAACCAAAGAGAATGAGTCCTGATCTTCAGACTGGAGGCCAGGAATGAACATGCTGGGGGTCACACTGACAGTTTGTCATATGGCCTTGGGCAAGTTCCTCACCTTCCCTTAGCCTCGCTTTTTCCAACTGTAAAATAAGGCTGATGACTTTTATATGGCAGTTGTGAGGAGCCAATGGAAGAATGAATGTAATCGATAAGGAGAGCTAACACATATATTGCTTATGATTATGCTTGGCTCTGTTCTAAGCACTTCATATGTAATCAATTCATTTTACTCTCACAGCAATCCTATGTGGTCGTTACTTTTATTATCCTCGTTTTTATGGCACAGAGAGGTTAAATAACTTTCCCAAGATCTCAACTGGAAAGTGACAGAGCCAAGACTGACCTATGCAGTCTAACTCCAAAGCCCATGCTTTTACCACTCCGCTGCCTGCTGTATAGCAAATGCCCAACAAATGGAGATACTGATGATGGTGATGAAGGGGGTGCCACATTGATGATAAGAAGGGATGGTCCTTCTCTTAAGGGATCTCATGATTTAATAAGGAAACCAGAGTTTTGTCTACTAGGAAGTAAACCTAAAAAGCAGGTAACAGAAAAGCAGGAAAAAGTGATTATGATAGCAATGGCTAACATTTATTGAGCTTACTATATATCAGGCGCCATTCCAACTACTTTACATATATTAAGACATGTAATGCTCACCACAACCTTGTACACCAAATGTGTGCAGAGGAAAAGTGGGGTCAAGAAGAGGAAGGAAGAGGGGGCTCAACAAGGGATACAATGAGCCAGGGCTTCCAGGCTCGTGTCTGCCTTCATCCCCCTTCCCCTGAGCCCTGACCACACTCCCTCTGCCCCCTCCTGCCCTCTACCAGGCACACGTCCTTCAAGCGCCACCTGCCAAGGCAGATGCACGTCTCCAGTGTAGACTATGGCAACGAGCTTCCACCAGCAGCAGAGCAGCCCACCAGCATTGGCCGCATCAAGCCTGAGCTCTACAAGCAGAAGTCGGTGGATGGGGACGATGCCAAGTCTGAGGCCACCAAAAGCTGTGGGAAGATCAACTTCAGCCTACGTTATGATTACGAGACGGAGACCCTGATTGTGCGTATCCTGAAGGCTTTTGACCTCCCTGCCAAGGACTTTTGCGGAAGCTCTGACCCTTATGTCAAGATCTACCTCCTGCCTGACCGCAAATGCAAGCTGCAGACCCGGGTGCACCGCAAGACCCTGAACCCCACCTTTGATGAGAACTTCCACTTCCCTGTGCCCTATGAGGAGCTGGCTGACCGCAAGCTGCATCTCAGCGTCTTCGACTTCGACCGCTTCTCCCGCCATGACATGATTGGTGAGGTCATCATGGACAACCTCTTTGAGGCCTCTGATCTGTCTCGGGAAACCTCCATCTGGAAGGACATCCAATATGCCACAAGTGTGAGTACAGCCCTGTTCCTTGGCTTTTTGAGGATTAGTGGTTCTGGGTTGGGTTGGACATGTCCCCAACCCCTCATTTCCTAGAGACAAATGGGCCTTTTCCCTTTGGGATATGAAGAGGGACTCTGGAAACTGCCCAGTGGCCCAGCCTACCCTTGCACTCTGCCCCAGGTTGGAATGGCAGACAGCAGAGTCCCCATGTAGCTAGGAAGGGGAGGGATTTTTTATCTGTGGCTTCTGGTTGCATGTTCTGGGATGGTTCTTTCTACTGAGAGTACTGATATAGAGAGTACTGATATAGATACAGAAACCTGGCATAGGCAATCGAAACAGGCCATATCAATTAGGCTGAACCAGGCTATGCTGCAGCAGCAAACAGTCTGAGGATTTTGTGGCTTTAGACAACCAAAGTTTATGCCTTGTTCATGTTTTGTGTGCTTTGCATCTGGGCTGGGGACTCTACTCCACCTTGTTACCGGGGGACCCAAGCCAACAGACGCTGCATTTAGACACGGGCCCCCACAGTTAAACATCAGGAGGAAGAGGACGTGGCAAATCATGCACTATTTATTAAAGCTTCCACGCAGAAGTGACACATGTCACTTCCACTCCCATTAGAACAAGACACATGGTAACTCCTAATATCGAGGGAGAAGGGGCAAATTAATCCTACCGAGTGCCCAGAAGGAGAGCTGGGCATACCTAATGAATAGCACGAATGACGACACAGAGCAGAGTCCCTTCGCTTGGGCATTGTTTTCCCAGTCATGTATGGGAGATGGGGGAGGCCAGCCCAAAAGGAGACCTGACTAACCCCTACACAGGAGGTGGGTGCTGGGCTGTTTGCAATCAGCTGGAATTAACCAGGGAAGGTTTCAAGGAGCTGGGGCTCAAGTTGGCTTTTAAGAGAAGAGAGCACAGGTTTGGCACAGAGAACTGGAGAGGGCACATCTGGAGCCCTTCGGTCTGGCATAGCCCTTCGCTCCAGTCCCGAGTTGAGGAAACCGTATAGCTGCGTCCTGCAGGTATAGCTAGTGTCCTCTCTCTAAGCCACCCCCCCACCCCCAGGCAGCTAAGAGCTCAGTGGGGGCGTTCCCTCCAAGCTCCAGTGGCCTTGCATCTGCTGTCTTGAGTGCTAACAGGTTGAGCAGCAACCTGGATATTTCCTGCGCTGTATCTCTGAGGAGGGGCGACCCCACTCTGTCTGCAGACTCCCACTCAGATAGTCAATACTCAATATCTCTGTGTTGAGCCTGTGAAGAGAGGGGCTGGGAAAATCAGCCCTGCTCTGGCGTGCAAAGGGTGTAAATCTTGATTTGTTCGAAGTGAGAAAGCTTGGTGGGCTCTGCTTACACCCTAGGAAGAGTCTGGGGGACACCCCATTCTCATAACTTGTGCTGACTTTGACCAGTCCAGCCCAATGGCCCAGTGCCTCCCCCACCTTTGCTTTCCTGAAATGTCATCCCTAAGAAGAACATAAGTAGCCGGCTGGCTAGCAGGCAGACGGGGCGGCAGACGGGGTGGATCAGAACAGCAGCTGTGCGGCAGCCCCGGGCCCCAGCGCTCCACCCCATAAATCACTCTGAAGTTTACATCTGGTGCAGCTCTTCCCTGTGGTCTCCTTAGGCTGTGGTTTCATTATGGTAACTGGGCAGGTAGAGAAAAGCAGCTCAGCCCTCCTCAGAGTGAGGCTGCCACCCAGGGAAGGGTGTGAGGGCCAGGGGCCGCAGGAAGCAGAGCTCAGCTCAGCCCTTCTAGGAGCCTCCTTTGCTCCTTGCCAGAGTCCACCATCTGGTGTCTTTGGCTCTAGGCATGACTGGAAGCCTCATGCCTGGGATAAGCAGTCTGTCCCCAAGCACACTTCTCACCTGGATACACCTTTCCACATCCGAGAACCCCGTGGCTGTCCTGCCCTTGTCCCATCACCACTTCCCCAGCCTGGCTTCTGAAAAGGGCAGATCAACCAAAGAGCACGGAACAAATCACCACCATCCTCATCATCCTCAACTATTATCATTATAGCCCCCCTCCCTCTCCTCCTCCTAAGAACACTATGCCAGGCATGGGGGTGAGGGGGGCCTGGGGTAGGAAACCCTCTTTGACCCACAGAAACTTGTCATCTAATTACAGAGACAGGAAAAGTCCATGCAGTAGCTGGCAGTGCAAAGCAGCAAATACGATCCGCTGTGTACGGTTGTAGGAGCCTTAGAGTTAGGACAGCTGGTGAAGGTCTCCTGGATAAGGAGAACTAAATCAGGTGGGGAAGGACAGTCATAAATAAGTCAATAGCCCAAGAGGAAAGGACAGCATTCCAGCCAGGTGCAGAGGGAGTCCAGGTGCAGAGCGAGTCCAGCTGCAGGAGTTTCCCAAGCTGCAGAGCCCCACCCATGCTCAGCCAGTCTGTCTTACTGTCTGAGCTGGATGTTTCTTCTCAAGTGAGTCCCCTGCCACCCTCCAACCCACAGCCCCACCAGCAGATAGAATTCTCAGGAGCAGGTTCATCACCCTGCCAGGCAAGGACTCAAGCAAAAAGAGGGGGAAGAGGTGCAAGAAGGCTGGTGCTTGTACCTATTTGTGGTGCGGTCATATTTTAATTATTTGGGGGCCAGGGAGGCCCAAGTCATCATAGTCACCAGGAATGACAGAGCACTGGGTGTATATGAATTTCCACAGCCAGCACAATGGGGAGCAATACTGACGAGCTGAGCACAGCCAACAGCCAGCTCCCATCTCTCCCATGTGTCTGATTCCATTCCCAGAGCTGCCCTTTGGACCTGAGCTCAGGAATCCAGCAGCTTCAGAAAAACACCTGACATTTCTGCCTCTTGCCTTTGCCAACAAGTTCTCCATGTCAGGCAGGCCTGTTCCCACCTCTCTGCCTGGTGCAAACCAGTCCACCTTTCAGAGCCTAACTGCCGTCATCCTCCATGTGGCCTCCCGGTCTCACAGCAGCTGCCTCTCCAGTGTGTTCTCTGTATCCCCAAGTTATATCCTGAGTCATATTCTACCTTGTAAAGTCCTTCCAATGGCTCAGGAATGGCTTGTGACCCACATTTGACTTTCTCTTGTATTTTCCCTCAGGGCTGAGTGTAAGAACCCAGTACTTTCTTGTTAAATGACCAGTGGCTTACTTAATTCAATTAAAACTATATATGGGTGTCCAAGGAAAAGACTATTAAAGAAGCAGTTGGAATTGAATAGAGTTAACCTGGGAAGGCTTCTTGGAGGAGAAGCAGCTCAAGTAGTATTTAGAAAATGGCTTAGAGCCAGGCTTGGTTGGGAGAGACCCAGCCTGTGCACTTGTTCAGAGGTGAATGGGATGGTTTGTGTCTGGGGTAACCAGTCAGATCAGGTAGTCTGGACCAAAGCAGAGGGTCCGTGACCCACACGCTGAGCAGAAGGAAAGGTGCCATGAGAAAGAGGACTTGGAGGCTGCTCTGTGCTCACCAAAGTGATGTGAATGCTGCCTGTGTTGCTCCCTGAGTTTGTGCAGGAGAGTCAGATTGAGCCCTGGCAGGTGGCACCAGGCAGGTCCCTTGTTCCCGCCCCCGCCCTTGTGCTTGACTTGAAGTACCAAAGCCTGAAACATTTGCATTGTTTTCTCACAAACACAGAACCCTGAGCTCAAGGCTAGTGAAGGGGAGGTACACATCCGGGGAGTCTAGCTCTTTGTTAATTGCAAATCTTAAGCCTCAAGGGACACTCACCTCCCTACCCTAGATTGTTCCAGAGGGAAGTCTGGGCAGCACAGCAGCTCATATGCCCCACTGGCTGGAGAGCCAGAACAAACCGGGCCTGCAGGACAGTCAGAGGCCTCTTGCATTGCGTGGAATTATGAAACTCAGGCCTGGGATGGAAATTTTGGGAGTTCACCACACCCATTCGAGCCCTGGGAAGCGCTGCCCTCCTGCTTCCCCCATCTCTCCTCCTGCCTGGCTTGCCCAAGGGCCCCTGATGGTCTCTTGGGCATACCCAGAGCTTTGCCACTCTCTCTAACTAGAGCTTCAATTGGCTAAAATCACCATGCTCTTCCCTCCTAGCGTCTTCTGCCCCCAGTCTCATTATTTCTAAATAAAGCTGTAGATTTATCATTATAATAGAGCTGCTGTCACCCGGGTTTGCTAACATCTCTAATCTTGTAGTTATTGCTACAGAGGACTCAGACCCCACCGCACACAACTATTCCTGTGGCTATTCCCTCTCCTTCACTGTAGTGGGAGATGAAGGCTGTAATTGGGGCCATAAATACGTGCTGTGCTTGGTGGTGCTAATGGATTCAGCCATCTTCCTGCCTTACCAGGTCCCTACTAGTTTAGAGTGTGCGTGTGTGTGTGTGTGCATGTGTGTTGTTTTTGGACTAGGCTAGAGTGTGTGTGTGCATGCATGTGTATGTGTATGTTTGTGAGTGTGCATTTGTGTGTGTGTGTGTTTTAGGGGTGATGAAGTGTTCCATATACTTCCAGAGAACCTGGACTGAGGGTATGCAGGGAGGAAGGGAGGCCTTAAATGGTAGAATAGCCTCTGGTCGGAAATGAGCAGAGCTGTGCAGAAGGAGTGCAGGCTTTATTGTCAACCCACCCTGAGTTGCATTCTAACTTCCTCACTTTCTAGCTTTAAAACCTTGGGACATTATCTAAACTGTGCCTCAGGTTTGACATCAGCAAGACGGGGATAATAATGGCTTCTAGTCCTATTGGTATTATATGTAGTAAATGAAACAGAGTACACAGCCACCCAGGACAGCACTGTCACAGAGCAATTGCTGAGCCCTATTCCTCTGGTGCCTTCCTGCTATAACACTCCCAGGCCTGACCTTCCCCTTCAGTCCAGGTCACCTGTTCTGACTGGTTGTTGGATATTATGATTCCTTTTTTATTTCTTGTCTTGGCTATGCCGTGTGTTGTCTGTGTGACCTTGAAAAAGTGACTTTCCATCTCTGGGCTGCATTTTCCTCAGTATTAAACCATCTCTAGAGGCCTGTGATTCTCAGCTCCTCCCCCCCTAGGAAGTTCTTGGCTCTCATGCTTTCACAGAACAGAGCTACCCATTCTCTGGAGTGTGGTCTCCATAGCAGAGGCCTAAACCGCACAGTGATAAGCCACCGGGCAGAATTTCCAGACATCTTCACTCTTCCCTTAAATGTCAGTAAGAGTCAGGCCTCTCTTCAAGCCCTTGGGGAATGTCCTCTAGGAGGTTTCTGCCACAGGGGAGGCCCCATCAGCAACCCATCCTCCTCCTTTTCCCATGAGCCACCTTCCTATGCCGGCACTCAGCTCCCTCCCTCCCGTTTCCTTCCCAATCCCCATTTACTGGAATGTGCCGGTCATTACTTATTGAGCTCCTGCTGGCTACCAAGGGCACAACCTGCTTTGCCCTGTTTCATCCTCACCACAATGCTTATGGTGATCCCCTGTATGTAAATAGACAAATGAAGTTTGTTTAAGTGACTTACCCATTGTCACCCAAACAGAAATAATAAAGCCAAGATTTGAACTCATGATCCTTATACCACCAGAGGGAAGCATGGTTACATTGTTTCTTGGGACAGAAAATAAACACCGAAATTGTGCAGCTCATCAGGGGATCCAGAAGAGTGTTTTGTTCTGTTTTTTCTTTGTGGGCTGCTTAGGTTCTCTCACTCATCTCAAAATCTGGTCATTTTGGAGAGTGGGTTTGGTGCTGACATTGGATTCCTTTACCTTTTCCCCCATTTCCTTTCTGTGAGCACTAGGTTTGACGTCCTTTCTCTTTAGTTTAATAGCTATTCATTGAATGCCGACTATGTGCTGGTCAGTGCATCATTGGTCACTTGTTGAATGCAGAGCCATGGGCTGGGCTATGGAAAGGAAGGCAGAGCAAGAGCCCTCCACATCAGGGTGCCCAGGCTGATGGGAACTGTAGGAGATGCCTGTGCCCCCCAGACCCCAAACCCCTCATACACAAGGCACACACCTGGGGACAGACCA
Organism: Papio anubis; assembly: GCF_008728515.1. Taxonomy (NCBI): domain Eukaryota; kingdom Metazoa; phylum Chordata; class Mammalia; order Primates; family Cercopithecidae; genus Papio; species Papio anubis. Next base: position 112,486,528 of record NC_044976.1, on the reverse strand, counting down.
GTCCAGGATGCTTACAACACAATTATGCAAGCTGCTGCACTGCAAGCCATGTGCAGAGGTGTTAGGAGACGTGAAGAAAAGAAATCGGAGTCAGATGAGATTGCTCTAGAAAAGCTGCTTCTAGAAAAGAAAAGTTTTAGGCCAGGTTATGTTGATGACAGTGAAGGACAGAGCATGATAAAAGAGGAAGTCAGAGGAAGGCGAGTATGTTTCTTTGTTCTCTTTGGACTTAGGGAAGGATCTAGAGAGAACTTCTCTCTCATAAGATTGGGTTTCTTTTCTTTGTATAATAACTACTTGCAGAGTAATTACTATGTAGCAGGCACCAGGCTGGGAATATGACTTCAACTCCAGTCCTGCCCTGAAGACCTTGCAGTCTGATGGGGGAGGCAGGAAACCAGTTCTGTCGTCTTGGGGACATGCAGGTCCCTCACTGGCCCAGCATGTTGGGGGAAGACAGGCCTCCTGAAATGAAATTGCCTTGCTTGCCTGAAAAAATTTTCTGTTGCATCCTCTTCTCACGCCCACACACTCAAGTCAAATGAGATCCCAGAGTGGCCACAAAAGGCTTTTTCAAGTAGAGCCAAAGAATCAGCTAATTGATCCACTGTGACTCATTGAATCACCCGGGGATGAAGCCTCCCAAAGCTTCATTGACCGGCAGTTCGATACAACGCCTTCAAAGTGTCCACCTTGGATCTCAGGTTTCTAGGTCTGTCCTGGGCAGGAGATGGGCAGGAGTAAGAGGTAAGCGTATTGAATCTTCATCCACTAAACAGGTCTTCAACGAGCCCTCAAAGAACATAGTTGGGTCCTAGAACAACTAACTGGGTATTGAAGGGACGAACATAGTCCTTGCTTTCAAGGGACGAACATAGTCCTTGCTTTCAAGGAACTCACAGTTCAACAGAGGTTTCAGAGCAAGTAAAATCTAATGAAAGGAACACAATTATTTAAATTACATTAAAAGGAAAAAGGGGGAGATTGAGGTGAGTATTGAAGTGAGAAGAGTGAGTGAGTGGGATGAGGGATACAGATGGCTGAAGGAGAATTCAGGAACAAGAACTGAGCTTTGGGAACGCCCACAGCCAGGATGAAGGAGAAAGAGCGGCAGGCAGCAAAGAGCACCGAGCAGGAGGAGATCAAGAGAAAGGGAACAGAGGAAGTCAAAGGAGGAATCACTTGGGAATTATTCATTCAGCAATGACCTGTTTAAGCATCTGCTAAGTGCCAAGCATGGTCCTAGATGCTGAGGATGCAGCAGTCAACAAAGTCCCTGCTCTCGTGGAGCTAATGCTCTAGTGGAGGAAGGCAAATGACTAAGATAAATAGTATGTCTGAGAGTCATAAATGACATGGAGAAAATGAAGCAGGAAGTGTGATAGGAGAGTTGGGTTGGGAAGGGTAGGTTGCGGAGGGTGGGCAGGGGAGACCTCCCTGAGAGGGTGCCCTTTGCGTAGACCTGAAATATGGGAGAGAACCCTGCAGATATTTGCAGGAAGAGAGGTCCAGGCAGAGAGAAAAGACCCTGCAGTGGGATGGCATCTGGCATGATCAAAGAACAAGAAAGAGGCCAGGCACATTGGCTCACACCTGTATTCCTAGCACTTTGGGAGGCTGAGGCAGGAGGATCGTGTGAGGCCAGGATTTTGAGACCAGCCGCTGGCAAAACAAGGAGACCTCGTCTCTACAAAAATTTAAAAAAAAAAAAAATAGGCATGGTGGTGCATGCCTATAATCCCAGCAACTCAGAGGCTGAGGTGGGACAATCGCTTGAGCCTGGGAGATCGAGGCTGCAGTGAGCCATGATCACAGCACTGTGCTGTGATTCATCAGACTGGGCAACAGAGCAAGACTCTGTCTATAAAAAAGAGAGGGAGAGGAAGAAAGAAGGAAGGAAGGAAGGAAGGAAGGAAGGAAGGAAGGAAGGAAGGAAGGAAGGAAGGAAGGAAGAAGGAAGGAAGGAAGGAAGGAAGGAAGGAAGGAAGGAAGGAAGGAAGGAAGGAAGGAAGGAAGGAAGGAAAGAAGGAAGGAAGGGAAAAAAAGAGAAAAACAAAGAACAGCAAGAGGACCAATGTGGCAGAAGCACAAACAGGGCTGGGGAGGGGAAAGAGTGAAAGATAAAGTGGGAGAGGTAAGAGGCCCGAGAGGTTAATATGGTTCCACAACCAAAAGTTCAAAAGGATCACTGCAGCTGATGGGCTGGGACTAGACTACTGTACACAGTCAGAGCAAAGGCAGGAAAGTTAGTGGGGATGTGATTGTCCTGAAAAAGAGATGACAGTAGCTTGAACAAGGATGGTGGTAGGCTTGCGCCTCTCTTTGAGCAGTCCAAGTGAGCCCAGCAGTGGCTCTCCCAGCTGCCTGGCCCCCACCCACCTGGATCAGAAGCCACCAGGTCCTTGGTAGGGCTGCAGGGCTCCCTTGTGTGTTCACTGCTCAGCAGGAGCTGTGCAGCTCCCCTGTTGTCTTTGCTGGATGTTCATTTGCCCCCATGCTCCCCTGGGCCTGGTCTCATAATCCTTGTTATTCTCTGACACCCCCTCCCTTAGACCAATGGAAATGTCCAGTGCATCCTACTCACAGTTTATTCCTTCCACCCCTGCCAATGCAGAGATGGATGGGACCTCTCCTTTGTACCTCTCACCAAAGCAGGGGAGGCGGTGAAGAGCCTGGCTGCCTCCCTGGAAGGATTTCTTGGTCAGATGGGAACATCAAGCAAGGAGCAGCTTTTCCTGCTCCAGAATAGTAACAGCAGCCCTAACCTCAGACCTCATGTCCTGTAGTGACTAGGAGGAAATTGGAGGTTGGAGGGTGCAGGGAGGGGTCCCTCCATGCTCAAAGCTCAGATCCTGAGAATGTGCCTCACTGTGTCCGGTCCCAGGTTCTAAAGCCAACAGGACCTTGACTTTTCTGGGACTGCCCAGGGGGCCAAGGCTCCTCTAGAGAAGGATTGCTGAAAATCCACCAAGAGCCCAGAAAGGAAAGAGGAGAGGTGTGGGTTCCACACTCCATCCCACGGGCAGCCTTCACTAGGGCCTCCATGGTCAATCCGGGAGTCGGGTCACACACTCCCACAGCTGAGCAGCAGCAGGTTCCTTCCGCCACAGGTGAGGACTCCAAGTCCACAAACGGTTCCTGCTGCAGAGGTGACGGATGTGCCCCTACCCTTCCACACTCTCTCACTTGAGCCAAAATTAGGACCTGTAGCTGTTCTTGGTTCCAGGGGGCTAAAGGTTTCCCATGTGATGCCGGAAAACAAAGCTAATGGTCCAGACAGGGCTCTGACCTGCAGTAAGCAGAGCTGCTCAGCTCTGCTGGCCTTGGGTGTTCTTATTTAAGTTGTTTCTAAACTTGGCCTTTCACAATAGGTCCTTCTCCGCTGCTTCAGAAGAAATGGCCTTACAAGGCTGCCAGAGGCCCAGACAGTGGAGACAGTTCCACGTTCACTCTTGATGAGTTCCCTAGCCTCCAGACAGCCCCATTGCCCACTCAGGCCAGCTTCCTGTAGGGCACAGCTCCCACTGGCAACCAGACCACAACCCTGTCTTCCCTCCCTCCCTCTGCTCACAGCCTGCTTCAGCACAGAGCTGGTGGGCAAGCCGACCCTGCCCCCAGCCCAATGTGCCCCTCATTAGTATGCTGTGCCTCTGGATGGAATAAATATCTAATCTTTCCTTTACAAGAGGATGAATGGGAAATCATTAGGCAACGAGCTCATGCATCAACAAAAAGTGATTTCTCCAACACAGATGTACCTCTCATGCTTCCCCCGACCTTGCTCCCAGAACATATGCACTTGCTTAGTGCTTCCACCGCCTAATAACACACAATGACATTTTCTCCTGGAGAGAGACTATTTGGTCGCAAGGAAAGCAGCAGCCAAACATCCCCTCTGGGCACTGTCACAGACTTTCGAACTCCAGGATTCATCCAGGAGGAAGGGAATGCAGTTTTCTAGATCAGCAGCAATTCAGAGAGACTAGGGTCATGGGGTGTAACTATGACCAGAATCGCAACCAACTCGGGAGAATTGGAGCAGTCCCTGAGGGGCTTCACATTTTCCTGCGGACCACGGTGTTATGACTCCATATTTTCATGGACTTGGGGGTGGTCAGAGCTAGAAAGAGCCTCGGAGATGACCTGGCTCAACCTCCTCCTGCCATAGATGAGTAATCTCAGACCAGAGAAGTCTCACACCTTGCTTGGGGTGGTTGGGAGTCAATGCAAATCTGGGCTCCAAAGCAGGTCTTATGAGACCCAGCCCATGCCCTTCCTACTGCCTTCCTAGTTTCTGGATTTTTATAGGAAATTCTCTTGCCTTGTTTTTACTCTTTCCTTCCCAGGCCCCTGCCCACTCTCTGCCTTCATCCTGTGCCCATGAGCCTCTCTCTCCTGTAGGGAAGAGGTGAAAGAGAGAATTTGGAGTTAAAGGCATGAAATGTCAAAGGGCACAGAGCAAAAACCCCCTCCCCTATCCCAAAAGTTAGTCTTTTCCATGCAAGGAAGACCTAAGACCAGAAATAGGCAAACCAACAAGCAACATCAACAGGAAAATCTAGGAAAAAAGAGGCCATTTATCAAAGTGTTTTGACCCTGAGCCAATTAACTCCCACCCAAAATCTCCCCATGGTACATAAATATTTCTATCTTAGAGGAGGAAGGAGACAAGGTGAGCCATAGAGTATAGGTCAGCCTTGTCCAGTTGCTAGCATATTTTATAGTGTTTTAGTGTCAGCAGCAATACAGAAAAATGTGGTCTCTACAGCAGCCATCCTCCCCCTCCCTCCAGCCCCCACGCCCCTGCCAACCCTGAGCCCATCTGGCCCTCATTCATCCTCATCAGCCATCCACTGTAGCCACATTTTCCTCTCATGTCTGAATTGACACCTACTCATTCTCCATGAATATTTAATATCTTCCTTTCTGGACAAAGTCTGTGAGACCTTGAGGGCCTCTCTAGGGCTGCACTGAAATCTGGGTAGAAAGCTTTCCATGGAGTCCACTTGGCCTTGGGATGAGGGAATTAGGGTAGAGAGACAGCCCCCGGACAGGATGAGCCACAGCACGATGTTCACCCATGTCTGGCCAGCACAGGCTGGCACTGCCCTCTGTCTTGATGGACTGAAAAGCACCAATGATTGCCTCAAAAGACTGTCATTTAGAGCCCTACCCGGCTGATTGTCTGGATGTGACACAATGTGGAGTTCACCAACATCCTTGACCATGGGTCGGGTTTCCCTAGAAGCTAGTTTATCTTTTCTTCACAAAACCCGTGTCTGATATATTTGAAGTGGGAGGGAATGGAGGTGGGATCAGGAAGGGGTGCGAAAACAAGCCTCAGATGACAATTTATGTGCAGAATTCCAACTGCAGGTTAAGCAGGGTGTCCACCAGAGCTTCTTGGCCTCCTGTGTGCCAGGCTCTAAGTGCCATGGTTTATTCATTCCTCACCCCTGCCTTGCAGGGTCGGTACTGGTGTTATCCCCAGTCTTCAGATGAAGCAACTCAGGCAATCTGCTCAAGGTCACCAGGCCGGTGAGCAGCAGGGGTTTACCTGGCCAGCCGGCTGCATGTGCTCCAAGCCCTCCCCATCTTGCCTTCTCAGGAACTGGCTAACACAGGCTCCCTCCATGTGTCCTGCCTCTTCCTGGGGTGGGGAAAGCATATATGAGCATAGTCTCTTCTGGCACCAACGTTCCAGCTCTTCCTAAATGTCATCCTCCTCTTGGTCTCTGATGGCTCTTCCTTTATTGACCCAGTCACGGAACACGGGCCTAGCGCCAGCACACCCCAAGCAACACAAAGTGAGGAGCAGCACTTAACTGCAGTTCTGTTGTGATGGAGAGTACCACTTCCCAGCGGCACAGCAGACTGCTGATGGGCACCTGCCCCCAGCTCCCCACCGCTCCCATCATTCTATTGTCTTCCCTCTTCATTCCCCAAAAGTTCCAGGCCTCACATCCAAACAACTACACATCCCTCTTTCAATTGCCTGACTTCTCTCCAGCCCCAGCCCCAGCTGCGGCTCAGTTGCAGCCCCATCTTCTCACATTTAAAACCCAACAAGGTTGCTAATTGAATAACTGGCCATCATTTCCAGGAGCAGTGGGGACCCTAAGATTGTTATATTGCCTTTACCAGGCTCCACCCTCCATAGAAGGCTTTTATGGTTTCAAATGGCATTTGCTTTCTCTGTTTCCTAAGAATTTCTATGGCCATTGGCATTTCTGTGGGGCTTATAAAGCCATTTTCCTATATATGCCGAGAGAGGCCCCTCCTTAGGGCTTGGCTGGAGTTGCCACCTGAGATAGGAAGGCGGAAGCCACTTCCATCTCAACCCTCCCAGTTCTGCAAGTCTCCTGAGAATGAACCAGTCCTTCCGTCCAAAATGAAGCCTGAGAAGAAGGCCCCAGCCAGGTGGAAGAATTGGATGGGGTCTCAGCCAGAAAAGAGACAGAGTGTTAGAGATAAATGTCCATAAAAGAGAGGATGCCACTCCACGGGGACAGGCAGAGAGCTGCCAGGGAAAGACGTGAGGAGGGGCCTGTGCAAGTGTCCTGGCCACCTGGGGCTGGAGACCCTGAGGCAGTGTCGTTTGCTTTGTCTGTGGCTATTTCCTTTTGTTCACCTTTAGTATCTGAAGTTCTTTTTTATACTACCAGCCTCTTTCAAGGATGTGATGGGAACCAGGAGCAGGGTTTGGGGCTACACTTGGGTTGGAGCTTTAAAGAGAATTCAGGGACAGAACATGAAGGAGCACCTAGAACCAGAAAGAAAACCCAAAAGGAAAGAAGGGGAATGTCCAGGGGAAGAGACAGAGGGTCTTTCTTCAGCCACCCTGGCCCCCTGCCAGCCTTCTCCAGAGCTCCTCTCTGCTGCCCCCAAAAGGCTTTGCACCTTGTTTGAATAAAAGAGGTCACCGCTTTGTAGAAGGAGAGGGGAGAGGACAGCCTCTCACGCCACCCCTGCACCCACGGGAACGGCACTGGCGTGGGGCTCTTTCCCAGGGTGAGTCGGTCTCTCCTCGAGCCTTTGGTTGACTCACATCTCTGTAGTGACACATTGGACCATGTGCTAGGAAGAGTCCAACTTCCAGAGAGAAAAAAACAGCTCTGGCGGTGTGTCCTGACAACATGATAAGCACTTCCCTTCTTGAGAAGTTGGGGACAGGGCTAGCTTTGTGACTTGAGGCACCTGCTTGAAAATGCCTCCTCCACATTGTCAGAGTCATCTCCAGCTGAGTCACTCCTGCAGGGCCCTGTAAGAGCGACACTGCTGGGAGCCCTGCCCAGCCCCTCCCAGGATCGATACATCAGAGGAACTAGCTGAAAGTCAGCTGGAAGCAAAAAGGCAGGAAGGAGGGCACACGGAACAGCCAAGCTCAGAGTGCCTCGCAGGCCCTGGAGACAAGAAGGTGTGAGTCAGGATTCTAATGCTGACAAGCTGTGCTGGGCGGGCAGGCCCTGGACAGGCATTTTGAAAGTGGGGGATTAGGGCTCAAGGTGACTCTTATGGGGGAAATTATGAGAACCAATATTTCTTTGTGCTGCTGGGCCTTTTTGGTAAGTTTGTGGAGAACAAGAGGCCGGGGGAAAGGCTGGCAGTGAAGGCCTTTGTAACTCCGACTCCTGCTGGCAGGGTGTTTTTAGTGAATCCTATCCAAGTGCAGGCAGCCACCCAGCTCTTTTTAGGGAGTGGGCGTTCCCTAGGAAAGTATTCCCCCAACCCTATTTGGAGAATTTTTACCAGAGAAACTCTGGCTGCGCTCCTGTCTGCGTCCTGCAAGAGATAAGGAAGCAGAATCTGAGCAGAGCCCTCCGCCACCCACCCTGAGTCTTCCGCCACCCACCCTGAGTCTTCCGCCACCCACCCTGAGTCTGGCCAGACCCCAGGCAGCCCCCTGTGTGTGTGTACATAGGCTCATGTACACACACACACACACACACACACATGCACACGCTGTGTCCACCACACGCCAGGGAAGCAGCAAGGGGCCTGTTCCTGTTCCATCTTGTTTAATTGGCTTTCTGTCACTCCTCCTCCCCACAGAGGACTCCAGTCCCAGGGACATTTTTTAGTTCCCCTAAGAAATTCTGTTTGGAAAAGAATTTCAAGGAGAGCTCACAGCCTGAAGATGATGTGCCTTATGAATACCCTTAAGGGTGATTATAATAAAACCCAAACCACTTCCATGTCAGTTTGTGTCTCTCACGTGTTGAGAAAGGAGGACAAAGATTCTCTCTTCATTTCACTCACAGGGAAGCTGAGGCCCTGATAATGGTGTAGAGCCTTCAAGGCCATGGAGTCAGCTCTGGGCTCTCAGTCAGGGTCCATGAGACCCTGCAAGGGGCATGGATCCAAGGGCAGACTCGGTGCCAGGCCCCAAGAGCCTGCAGCTAAGCAAGAGTTGGAGTCAGGAGGCTGGGGCTTGAAGCTGGCCTCTGCTGTGTGGTCTGTCAAACCACTTCACCTCTCTCTTTCCTCCTTAGCCAAATGTGGACAAGAATCTCTACCACAGGGCTGTGACTAGGGTGCAATACGATTTCCATGAGAAATGGGTTTTCCATTTCCATGGGTTCTTGCCATGGTTTATGGCTCTTGAATCCAACAACAATAACTAATGTGTTTATAAATGAATTTCCAAGGATATATTCTTATTTAACCTCAATACAGGAAGGTATCAGTATTTCTATTTTACAGATGGGGAAAACTAAGGAAATTCCCTGAAGTCACACAGTTTTAAAATGATAGAGCAGAGAACCAAAACTGAGATCATTTTCTTTAAATGCTCTATAACTCATATATTTTACCGTTCTTTGCCTCAAGGTAAAGTATTACATTCTTATTTTAGATATTTTAGAAAATGCAGAAAGCCACCAAAAATACATTTCACTAGAAGCCCATTCTCCCAAGAATACTGCAACTCACATTTTGATGAGCCCCCGAGTCCCCCTGTTGCTTAGAAAATGACGTGAATGCAGTGAAGGGCGGGGACTACCCTGCAGACTGTGAGGGGTTGATGCACTGGCTGGGTTGGGCCTACAAATGTCTAGGATTAAGGAATTTTGGAGGAATGCCGGAAAGAAGGGAAGATGTGGAGTGGAGAACAAGAGGGAGGAGAGTGCGAGGTGTGCAGGGCCAAGGCTCCGAGGAGGGATAGTGAGGACAGGCCTGAAGATCTGGCAGGCTCCAAGCCAGCCTTCTCACCAAAGACCAAGGCCACTGCCCATCTCATATCAGCAAGTCCTTGAGCATTCTGAGATGTTAGGAGTAGGAGGGGCCATGGTCTTCTCAGATGATGTTGAGATCCTAGAAGACACTCTGGAGAGTCCTACAACCTCACAGGGACTGCCAACCTCCCCCTGGGGGGGCTTGGGGGTTATGCAGACATCGCCTGTCCCTCTCTGGCCAGTTAGCTGCCCAGTGGGCAGGGCAGTAGGGACAGCTTCAACTAAGGCCCTGACTCTAGGCATGGACAGCGTGCGGTTTGATGCAGCTCTGTTCTCCAGCCAGGGCAGCATCAGTAGCTCCTTCAAGCCACACAACCCTGGGTATCTTCCCCGTGACGTAGGAGTAGGTCCCAGACAGCCATGCCCTCTTTACCAATCCCTGAGTGCAGGTGCCCCAGGGGCAGGAACCCCATCTCGTAACTAATAACAACAATATTAGTAACAAGTTACCTTGCCTTTATATAGCACTATTGAATTTACGGAGCCTTTTTGCACACATTGTCTCATTTAATCCTCAGCAGGTAGGAGGAATTATCCTAATTCTGTAGATAGAGAAAATTAAGCTAAGAGAGGCTAAGTGAATTATCTGAGGTTGCACAGCATGTAATAAAAACATTTATTTATTTTGCTTGTCACTTTGTGTTGCTCCAGAAAAGATTTAACTAGCTTATAGGACATATGACAAGATTAAAAATAAGTTTAAAACATCATTAAAGAGTAGCAAAAAATAAGTGAAAGAAAGTAAAATTCTGGAGCCCAGAGAGTGCCCTACACAATGTGTACGCCCTGCCGTCCAAACCTGCCCAGAGGCAGGCCACATGAGTGACTTGAAGCATTCTGGCAGATAATACAAAAAGGGAAAGATAGTCACAGAATTCAGTGTCCATTAAGTAAAGACAAACCAGAGGCCTAGGAAACACAAAGCTATTCCTGGTTCTAGGACAGGAGAAAATTTTCTCCTGAGGGCATCACATGGTGAACAGCATCACGGGGGCGGATCATAGCGTGGTCTTTGAATTCTGAGACCTCCTGAACACCTCTATGCCTTCGGTTCTTCAACTGCAAAGTGGGGGTAATTATAAAACCTAGCTCACAAATTTGTTGTAACAAATACATGAGAATCTTTAAAAGAGTTTTGCTTTTTTGTTGTTTTGTTTTGTTTTTTAAACGGAGTTTGGCTCTGTCGCCCAGGCTGGAGTGCAGTAGTGCAATCTCAGCTCACTACAAGCTCCGCCTCCTGGGTTCATGCCATTCTCCTGCCTCAGCCTCCCGAGTAGCTGGGACTACAGGTGCCCGCCACCACGCCCGGCTAATTGTTTGTATTCTTAGTAGAGACGGGGTTTCACCATGTTAGCCAGGATGGTCTTGATCTCCTGACCTGGTGATCCGCCCGCCTCGGCCTCCCAAAGTGCTGGGATTACAGGCATAAGCCTGGCCTAAAAGAGATTTTTAAAAACAAGTTACTGAGAGAACGTGTAAAGCTCCGTCAAACCTTACTCAGTCAGAGCTCCAGAAGCATTGGGTGAATAATTCTCAGGGACAACCTTTCAGAAAATCAAACTGGCTTGGCATGGTGGCTGAGGAAGACCCTGGGGTCTGGCTGCCTTTGTTCAAGCCGTATCTCCACACTCTTTAACATAACATCTCCATGCTTGTTCTCTCATCTGTAAAATGTGGGTAAAACTTACCCTTTTCCATAAGGTTGTTGTGAGGATTAAAGAAGAGAATTCACACAAATCTCAGCCAAGTGCCCATCGGCACACAGCAGGAGCTCAAGGAACGCCAGCTATGTGTAGTACCTTTAAAGTTCTTCCTTATCATCATCCAGTGTTAGAGGTAGGCAGTCCCTGGAATTTGGGACTTTCCAAATTACTGGAGCCCTGAACCCTGGCCTTGCATCCAGTAAGTACTCAATTTATACTTGTGGGATGGAATTGGAAAGTAAGAGAAAGGGATTCCAGCTTAGTCTAGGAGCTGGAAAACTCCAAGTAGAATCACCAGGGACGCACAGCCCTTCCAAGCCTCTGTTTTCTGATATGTGAAACGAGAAGGAGCCTTTGCATTCTCTGGGGACCCTTGAGCTCTCACACTGATCCCCAGAGAGGTCTTTACACTTCAACTACTAACTGCAGAGGGGGCTTGGTTGGGAGTTCTTTAAAGAGAGGCATCAGGTCGACTTGATTCCCACCTTTATCCCTAGGAAGGACTGGGCTGGGACTGAGTTGCTGGATGCTCTGCAGAACTGTGGCGTGTGCGGAGGGCAGTGATCACAGAGACATAGGAGCCACCCCAGGTCCAGGAATCTGTGATTTCCCGCTGCTGGGCCTGGCAGAAAGGGGCTTGGGTATATGCCTGGGAATGGGCTATTTCCACTCCCGTTTAGGACCCTGCCCCCTTGAGGAAGCGTTGCCTCAGCTGACACCGACAGGAGATGGCTCTGTCTGGTGTGAGAGGAGAGGCAGATGGGGGTGGGGGAGGATGGAAGAGGTGAGAGAGGAAATGCTGACTGCTGTGTGGGAAGCCAAAGAAAGCTGGGCATCGCCTGGGGGAAGGAACCCGAGCCGTGGGGACAGCTGGGGAGCAGCAGGCCCCTCTGCAGCAGCAGCAGGAGGCCCAGGGACACCCCACCTGAGGGCCCGGCATGGCCTGTGGGCTGTGGCCTCCTCTGGAGGCCAGGCAGCGCTATTCCTGAGCAGGGAGGTCTCCAGGTTCACACAGTGCAAAGAGACAGTTTCTCTAAGCTAAAGGGAGGATCTGCAAACTTCTGTTGTGGTGCTCAGGCGACCCTTGGCATCAGGACCGTCCAGTGCCTCGGCTTCTCCCTGGGCCTCTCTCCTCCCAGCCTGAGCCTCACTCTGTTTCTGCCACTCTGCACTTGGTGCCTGGAAGGGAGGCAATAACTATTAGTGTCACCTGCTTACCAATGGGAGACGTTAGCTGGCTCTGGCAGAACATGTGGCCTATAATTTTTGGAGGAGTTACAATAATGGAGCTAATTTGGTGCTTCATCGTGGTGCTCCTGGGTGAGCAGGGGGAAGGGAGGCCTGGGGCCTGGTTTAGAGGAACCTCCCAGCAAAGAACTCTGTACTTCCTGGGGAATCTCTGGGATCCTGGCCCCATGTTCCCTCCCTCCTGTCCCCCTCTCCCACACCGCTTGCTTCTCCTTCCAGTGAGGCATTGTCAGGATGCAGTTTGGAGATGGCTGAAGCCAACCCACCAGCGGCCAGAGGCAGCTCCGCAGCGGGATGGAGCAGGAAGGGGCCTGAAAGTGTCTGAGGAGTTTGCTCTGCACTAGATCCCTGCCAGGTGTCTTCAGTGCATACACTCACTGGGCTTCACAGTTCACCCTATTTCTCTAATGAGGAGGCGAGGTCATCTGGTACAATGCTCTCATTTTACAGCTGAGGATGCACAGCTCAGGGAGGCACAGTGACTTGCCCCATATCATTCTACTGATTCGCAGCAGAACCAGGATTTGAACCCAGGCCTCCGAGAGCCAGCTTAATTTTTCCCTTAAGTTCCCTTACTGGGAACATCTGAACTGAAGCCTGAGAAGACACAGGATGCCCTCCCCAATCCTACTGATTGAAGGTGCTGCTGGGTAGGGAAGCCCAGGGCTGGGAGGGAAGACAGAGCCAGCAAATCTACTCAGCTTCCATGGGGTCCTGCAGGCAGGAGCTGGGACCTCTGAAATCCAGGCTAGAAGATGTCTCATGCCCACCCTCTACCCAGGAACAACTCCAAGGCAGCTGCCTCTTCCTCCATCTCTTGCTGGCTTAGACATCCATGGGGCATACCTGGCCCCTCAGCCCACCAGGCAGGCAGGGGGGACAGCACACCCAGTGGGCTCAGTGCCACCACCTGCCTCCATGTGGCGGGAGAATGACAGGCTTACAAACAGATTGCATTCTTGCTACATGCACGTCTTGGTTTTCCTACTAGCAGCTGGCCACACCCTCCCCATGGTTTCCTCTTATGCCTCTGAATCAGGGCAAAAGACACCTGCCTCACAGGAGCCACCTCAAGCATGACAATACTGCCCATCGTCAGAAAGAGTCAGAGACGTTCAGTGAGTTTTACAGTCACACAGCTGGAAAGCAGCAGGTCAGGGATTTGAACCCCAGGTTCTGCGCCCAACTCCATGCATCGCTCCTTGGATCTGTTTATACTAAAACTCCTGTAGCTGACTCATGGTTCTTCCCTTCTGGATCATGAGTCAGGAGTTCTTCATCGATGGTTAGTTGTGGGTCTAGATGAAAGGCCACCAAAATGCCTAAAACATTATGAGACCAAGGGAAGGTTCTCGGTCTTGGTGAAGAGAAGGTAGAGTCAAAACTCATACAGTCTTAGAAGGCATAACCTCTAAATTATGATGTAATAGTAGGTAGGAACTAGGAGGGAAGACATAGATGCCCCAGGCACTGGGTCAGCCATCTGGGAGGACTTTCTGAGTTCCAGGAGGGGATGGAACACTGGAAAAGAGGCATTGATTGTTAAGCTGAATGTGGTCTTGCTGGGGAGCTGGGACTGGATAAGCTGGCTGATCTCTTGGAGCCTCTTGCTTCCTAGTGACATATGATTGGAGTTGCTTTGCTCTGATCCTTAAATATCCCACACCAAGGGAATGAGTTTTGAGATCTGACACCTTCAACTCTCCCAAGAAGCCTGTAGGGACTACAGACCATCTCCTCACCCCTCCTCAAGACCTAAGGAAGCAAGGAAATAACAGTGAGGAATATAACTACAACTTTACAGGAGACAGGGGAAACACTTCACCAGCTCAAAACTTTTTCATATATAAACTTTTTCCTCCTCCTAGTCCTGGTGGCTGCTCCCCAGAGAACTCAGGTACAAAGATCTGTGCAGAGAGGGCCCAGGGTTCTTCCACTAAGCTGCCACGTTGGGGACAAGAGCTTTGGCCCAGGTGTTCTGTCCCTGCTGGCCTAGCTTCTCCCCCTCCCTCCTTCCCCTGAGGCAGTGTCTGCTGCAGCAGTTTGGCACTTGGTGAGACAATGACACAACAAGGACTTTCGTGAGAAATGACAGGCTGAGGCCAGGGTGCTGCACTAGCAGGTTTAAGTGAGTGAGATGGATCCTATCATAGTCTGTAATGCAGGGTGACACCATCCATTTGTCTTCTTTCAAGAGGGGCAGGTGGGGGCAGGCAGAAGGGAGGTAAATATTCTAAGTCTCCGAGCTTCCTCTCTTGTGCTTCTTGCTTCCAGAACACCAAGAAATTTCACCTTCAAAACCTACATGGTCCTCGGCAGCCCTAACCCTCAATAACCAGGGACAGAAGATGGGGTGGAGTGGGGTGGAGCATGGACAGTCCCAGAGGAGGCTGGGTGGGATGGAAGAGAAGAGCAACGCCTTCAGAGTCAACAAAGCCAAGCTTGGCACACAAGACCCTAGGCAAGTTACTTAACCTCTATGATTTTCAGTACAATGTAGAGATAATTATGTGTTCCTGCCAGGCATAGAGTATGAGTAAAATGAATTTAGTATGTGTTAAGGGCTGGGCGCGGTGGCTCATGCCTGTAATCCCAGCACTTTGGGAGGCCAAGGGGGATGATCACGAGGTCAGAAGTTTCAGACCAGCCTGGACAACATGGTGAAACCCCATCTCTACTAAAAATACAAAAATTAGCCAGGCATGGTGACATGCACCTGTAATCCCAGCCGCTCAGGAGGCTGAGGCAGGAGAATTGCTTGAACCCAGGAGGCCGAGGTTGCAGTGAGCCAAAATCGCGTGCCACTGCACTCCAGCCTGGACAACACAGCAAAACTCTCAAAAAAAAAAAAAAAAAAAAAAAAAGTGTTAAGTACCCAACATAGTCCCTACGAACTAGTAGATGATCCATGACTGTTAGTCTCCTCCCCTCTTGACTTTGGCTTTAATCACCAAAATAAGTAGATTCAAAGAAGTGGAAGACTCTTCAAAATCCTGGCCAGAGTACGTGTGTTCAATTGGTTCTTCCAACTAGATAAAAGCAATGGTTGTCAGTTCCTGAGACTTCCCTGGGGCTTGTTAAACACAGAAGTCCCTGCCTTCTGGTGAGGGTAGCATCCAAGAATTTGTGTTTCTGATTATTTCCAAGTGATGCTGACCTTATTGGTCAGGAACACATCCTTGGAGATCTATTGCAATAAGGAATATTTACAGAATGGTGTCAGATATCTTTGAAACACTGTCTTTGCTTAATACCTAATTTTCTTAAACCCTGAAAATTTGGATGAGTCAGCTTCTTGCTAAAATATAGCTACCGAGTGTGCCTTGTGGTGCACAGGAAAAAGGCAAAGGGAAGTGGTGAAGGCCAGGACCAGTCCAGCAGCCCACATGGCTTCAATCCTTCGGAACCCTTGCTTGTGCCTAATAAAAGAGAAGAGGCCCTTTCATTCCTTAACTTTTGCTTGGTAGCCCTGATATTTAATGACTTCGGTTGCATTAGGACGTGTTCCATGTCACAGAGATTCTAGTAGGGTCTGACCTGGGGCAACCTCAGAATCTCTCGCCTTATGTCACGAACTGAGGCTATGTAACATTCACCTGGGAAGCCTGTCAATAATGCAAACATCCAGGCACCCCCTCCAGAGATGACGACTCAGTAGATCTTGGGTGCAGCTCAGGAATCAAGTCCCCACCCCCCAAGCTTCTAATGCAGGGAATATTCAGCCCACCCCCTGAGGAATACCTATGAGTCTCCACCCTGAAACCATCTCAATAACCACAGCAACCCTCCTGGGGAGACCAGAGGCTGAGGTTAAGCAAAGGCCTACTCTTGTCAGCCATTCATTTTGCCACTTTAACCAGGTGAACCCCCACAAAGCTGAGTTGCTCATTAATTCAACAAATACTTGTCAGCATCTGTTATACACCAGGCACTGTGCTCAGTACCGAGAATACAGTGGTGAGTAAAATATGGGGTTGAGATTTGGGTGAGGCAAGTGAAGTACCCAGGAGGCAGAATGGAAGGGGGCACTCACTCTCGGATACACGCATGAACCTGACAGTGAGCACCTCCTTCACTTTTGTACCTGGGCACCTGCTTTGCCTCACCCTCATCCTGGCCCTGGCAAAATAGACCCAGACCTGTCCTTTGGGAACACAGTTGGCAGCAGAGGGAGGAGCTGAAGGAAGTGGCCTGAGATGAGTGGGTCTCTGCCATGTGAAGAGCTGGGGAAGGAACGGTCAATCAGAGGAAGAGAAAGTGCAAAGTCATGGGGCAGGAATAACCTAGGGCATTTAAGGAAGCCTGTGAGGAGAGCCCTGGCACAGGGGAGGCTGAAGAGTCAGCCTTGTTGTGGAGGGCCCTGTAGATCTTGGTAAGTGCTTTTGTTTTTATTCCTATTGCAAGGGGATGCCATTGGAGGTTTTAAACAAGGAGTGGTACAATCCATTTTCCATCTGGGGAAGAGCACTCTGGCTGCTGCGTGGAGAATGGGGCGGGAGAGCAAGGGAAGCAGGGAGGGCAGATAGGAGGCAGCTATATGCGGGCGGGGGTAGGCTTTGGCCTCCGTGTGGCACTGGAGATGGAGAGAGGTGGGTGGACTTGAGATGGAATTTGGAGTTAGAATTATCAGGGCTTGATGATGACCTAAATCCAAAAGAGGAAGGCAGATGTCCACAAAGATGTCTCATTTCTGGCTTGAGCAACTGGGTGGATGGAAGGGCCACTTACAGGTTGGGGAAAATTAGAGGAGAATGTAAACAGAAGATGAAAAGGGCAACTTTGAACCTCTGAGAAGTTCTAGATTTCCAGCCACATGGCCATGTCATTTTGGATATATGAGTCTGGAGTCTAGAAGAGATGTGTGCAGAAGGGCCATAAACTCAGGAACCATTAGTGTGGAGACGGATATTGACATTACGGCTGAGTGAGGAGAGGAGAGGCTTAACAAACCCCACTGTTTAGAGGCAGGGATGGGAGAAGAGGCTGGCACAGGAGACCTGAAAGAGGCAGCCAGAGAGGTGGGAGAAGAATCCGAAGGAAGTGTAGTTTTCAAGAGTAGGGCAGTCAACTCTGTGAAAGGTTGGAAAGAGCTTCTCTACGGAACACCTTGCCATGGCAAGACCCAGAGATTCTGAAGTGTGGGGAGCAGGAAGTGGGGAAAGACCTTAATCTTCAGGGTGACTGTCCCCAAAGAGATGGTGAAGCTAAAGCCACTGTCACGCAGTGTAGGCATGTGCCTTTGGCTGAGACCAAAGCCCTGCCTATTTGGCACCCCCCTCAGGGCACTTGTTTGCAAGAAACATTCCTCAGCTGCCCCAGGAGACTCCTTTGGAAACCAGGACCAAGGCATCTCCCCTCCTGCCGAGAGTCCCAGCCCCCACAGCCCTGCGAGGGGCAGATAGCAGATCTCTCACCACTGAGATGCCTGCCCTCTCCCCAGGAGAAACTGGCAGCTGTTTGACAGCCATGTGGCAGGACAACTTGTGGCAAGAAATTAAGATGGATTCTCATCATTAACTTCATTAATGTACCATTTACTACCCCCACCGCCCCTGAGGTTAATGAAGATGACAGTGGAAGGACCAGATCTGAAGTGAGGTCCTCGGCTCTGGGCTCTCATGCACAAGCACCCTACGGCACAGACTTCCTGGCTTGACCAGGCATTGCTGCCATCTCTTCTAAAACTTCTCCAAACTCCACTCCCCTCAAGCTCCTTTCCAACCTCTCATAGACCCTCTTCTTCTCCACCCACCTTTTAAAAAGTCATTAGGAAGAGATCTGCACCTCCCAGTGTGATTCTGACTCACAGATATTTGCCCAAAAGTAATGGTGCATGTGAAATACTAAGCCTCTTTTCAAGGGCAGGTTCACGAAGGAGAGGCTGAGAAAAAGTTTCCTAAATAAGACCATCTGTTTCTCCGAAGATGCTCAGATGCAGAAACATTTGCTTCCCGCTGGTGTGCTTTAGTCTCAATGGGTCCCTAGGACAAACCCAGACTCAAGGATCTCACCCACATCCTCCGTGCACTGCTGCTCCACACCAGCTTGGGGGTGCCTTCACCTCCACGGGGCAGTCCTTAGCCCTGTGTCCACACTGCAGAGTGAAGTTGGAGTATACTGAGTTCGTTTAAGGAGCTTCGATTCTGGTTGATCATTTATTCATAATGCTGCAAGGCCCTTGGGGCAGAGAAGCACTTGAGAGTAAAAGCAGTCATGGAACTCAGAACAAACAGAACCTGCCCCAGCACCCAGCAGGAAGCCCTGAGCGTCACAACAGACACATCCCGCCCTTCCACCCCAGCCACCCCCAGCATTCTTGCTGAAGCCCTAGGAGCCCAGGCCTGAGGAGGAGCAGGGAATCAGCTCACGTCACCCAGGCTGGTGTTCACAGCAGGGGCCCCCTCTCGGCACCCTGGGAAGGAGTGCCCACTCCCACAGCTCCTCTCTCCCAGGCGAGAGCTGAGCCAGCCATGGGGACATGGGGCGGGCAGAGCATCAGTCTCCACTCTCCTCCTGCAGCCCCTCACCCGGCAGTTCAGCACATCCTGCCGGGTTCCTCTCGGAAGTCCGGGCTTTGCCTTGGGGCAGTTGTGAGATTTCTCCCTTGGCCTTTACCACCCAAGAGCAATGGGAGCACAACCCCAGGCCAGACCAAGGGACTCAGAGGAGGTGACCCAAGAGGAGGTGACAGGACAGCTGGCCTGGAAGATAAGAGTTGTCCAGGATGGTCAGGGGGATGGAGAGGTTATTTCAGGCGGTAGAAAGAACAAGACGAAGGCATGAAGGGGGGAAAGATCTTGGAGCGTTTAGTGGGGAGGTGTCATCAAGAGGCAGGATGGTGTTGTGGCTGAAAGTGGGGACTCTCAAGCTTCTGTCCACATCTTGGCTGTGCCATTTAGTAGCTGTGTGCCCTTGGGCCAGTTGCATAACCTCTCCATCCTTCCGTGTCCCCAGGTAAAAAATGGGGATAACAATAGTAGCCATCTCGTAAGGCTTGTGTGAAGATTATATGGCATCATACATAGGAGCACTTAGGGCAGGACGGCGCATAGTAAACACTCAATGTTATGGTTATTATGGCTGGAGTGTAGGGCACCTGGGGCAGAACAGTGGAAGGTGAGGCTGGCTAGAAAGGCAAGGGCCACCCTGTGAAGAAGCTTGAATGCCATGTGATTCTGTGAATTAGTGGTTTTTCATGCCGACTCCTGAAAGTTCCGAGGAGGTAGCCCGAGGGGTTGAAGGTACTCTGGGTGCCCTGTCTCTGAGCCACTCTTCAGCTGCTGCATGTGATTGGGCTTTTGGAAGATACTTCATTTGAAGAAGAGGCTTTCTAATTACAAAACAAGTGTGAAATGAGAAGCCACTGCAGAATTCTGAGCAGGACAGCAACCTCCTGGTTACAGCAAGGACGGTGGATTGAAGGGGGTGGGCAGGGGGAGTTAGAAAACTGCAGGGATCTGGCAGAGGTGGTGCAGGCCAGAGCTGAGGTAGTGCAGGGGGGATGGGAGGAGAGGGCCTCAGAGTTTGGGGACACTCAGAAGCGAGAAGCTGTGCAGCTCGGGCACTGAGTAGCCGTGGAGTGCGTAGAGCATCTGAGCTCACGCTCACTTTCACCCTGCCCCTGCCACTCATTCTTTACAAGCTGCTGAAGTCCCAAACTACTGCAAGTCCTCCAAGGGCTCTGCTTTTCACAGGAAGCAAAATCCAATCACTTCCAAGTCCTCCCTTGACCTCCCTCTTACCCTTTGCTTACTCTGGTACCACAGCCACCATCTGCTTCCCCCAGCCAGACCTGCAGCACTCTTTGCTAGCCCCTCTGCTGAGAGCTCTCCTTCCACTCTTGGCTGCTCCTCCCCATCTTTCGGGACCACTCTGAGTAAAGTGGCGCCACACCCACTCACTACCCTTGGTCAGTTCCCTGGCTCCCTCGCTGCCCTTGGGTACCATCTTGCTGAGTGTACTTTTGTCTCCCTCCCTTAGATACGAGTTCCTGGAGGGCCTGGACTTTGTCTGTCTTATCATTACTGTCTCAAGATCCTCCAACATTTAGTGGTTGTGTGACAAATGAATGACACACATGAAAATGGTCTCTGGTGTGGGTGTCTGGGTTGAAGGTGACACAGTGGACTGAGTAGGAAGTAGAGAAGGAAGGGCAGGGGTAGACCCAGTCTCCCATCGTCTGCAGAATCATGGACAAACTCCCAAGTATGGGCTACTAGGCAAGCAAGGTTGGCCCTTGCCTGGGGCCCTGTTTCTAGCCTCATCTGGGAGCTCTCCGCCCCTGTCATCACCATGCTCTCAGCCCCTGTCATCACCATGCTCTCAGCCACAGGGAACCTCTCATGCGCCCTAAACACTCCCTGCCCTTTCCATGTCTTTAGGCACTGTTGATCCCTCTCCAAAGAAAAAAAGCAAAAGCCCTTGCTTGTTTTTTTCTGACAGAAATCTACTTTTACTCACCTTTCTAGATCCCACCAAATATCACCCTCTTTGGGAAGCCTAGCTTGAAATCTGGGACTGAGTTCCTTGTTCCTTGCTCTGCATGCCCCCATCTTGTCCACACCTCTATTACTGCACCGATCAAACCAAACAGTACTACCTACTGATATGCCTTTCTCTCCCCTGCCCCTGTTCCAAGACCATGAGCGCTTTATAATAGTAGTAATAATTATGATAGTAGCCAATACTTACTAAGCACCTATTCTGTGCCAGCCACTGTGCTAAGTAAGCACTTTGCACAAATTACCTCATTTAATCTCTAGGGCAACCCTAAGAGGTGAGTCCTATATTCATCCCACTGTACAGGTTAGGAAGCCAAGATTATGAAAGGTTAAGTAAGCCACGCTACTCTCTTAGGAGTACTTAACCTCTCATAGTCTTGAGAGCTGGAAGCTGGATCTGACTGACCCCAAATCCACATTCTCAACCATTGTTCATTAACCAGTATTTGCTGAGCACTTACGACACATCAGGCACTGGGCTACACATGAGAGGTATAAGGATGAATAAAACCAGACCCCATTCGTGCCTTCAGAGAGCATACAATCTGGTGAGAAACACAGGCATTCATCATGTAATCCCCAGATCAACATAAAAGTTATAGTTGTAGTGTGTGCTTCAGCGAGGAGGCCTGTGTTGCTATGGGAGGAGATATCACGGGGGCTGGCTCAGGTCCACGTATCTGGCTTCCACATCTGACTCATCTCTGTGCCCCCAGTACACAGCCCCAGGCCCATAATGCGGGGTTGCTCAGTGAATGTTTCTTTAGCCATTGGAGTCCAGTTGGCTTCCACCCTGTCTCTCTTCCAGCCCCCCTACCCTCCCACAACCCCTGGGGAACTTAACAGCACTTCCTGCCCAGTGCTTCTGAGATCTTTTTAGGTCTCCTTTGGCTTTCCTGAAAGTGTAGCGGATGCTTCTCTGCTGATGATGAGAGATTCAGACAAGCCACTTAATGACTAAGAGACTAGAAGTGTTCTGTAAGAAATGGGGAAGCATTGTTCTTGCTTTGCTTAGCCTGCATTCCCAGGATGGACTCAGAGGCACTGACGCCACTCACTGCTTATTCAGGAGGAAACATGGCTGGCCTTGGAGAAGAACAAAACGTTTGAGGGGCAATGGGGACTAAAAAAAATGGGAGCATTTGGATTTCAGAGTGAAATTGCTAGACTCCTTGAGACAGGCAATAGACACCACTTAAGCATCCTTGGGTCATCTCAGTTGGTGATGGCTGATAGATTTTCCAGTTGGAATCTTGGGTTCTCATGGCTGGCAGGGACCTTGAGGATAGAGCATCTCATCTAGAACAACCCCTACATTTTATAGCCCGAGGACCAGAGATGGGAAACGATTTGCTCAAGGTCTCACAGCTAACTGGGGGCAGAGGGTCTAAAGTCCAGGTCTCCTGATTCATGGTTCACTGCCCTTTCATGGGCAGCCCACAAATAGGATATCTTTTTCTATGCCCTGGACTAGGTGACTGCATCAAGGAGAGAGAAGTGCTTTAATCGGTTGTTGCAGAGGGGCCTCTGGGAAACCAGGGAGTGCAGTGTTGGGCTATAGGTAGGTGAGCCTTTAAGAATCTTACTGTCCAGACACCCTGAGCACTGCAGCCAAGGAGAATGCTACTGTTATGGGCAGTGACATCAAGTGTACAGGTTGCACTGAAGGACAGATTTCTCCAGAAGCCAACATCCTGGCTCCCTCCCTTCAGCAGGTCCACCTCCTGCAAGCACTAGCCAAGACTTTCAGCCAGTGCTGCTGAGCTCTGATCTACCCTATCAGCTTCTAGGTTAGCAGTCTAGAGGGCTATGCTGGTTTCTACTGCTTTCTGGATAGCAGTGACCTCTCCTGCACCAGAGAGCTCATTACCAGTTAGGGGCCCTAAGGCAGCCTCTCCTGACGGCAGGTGAAGATGAAAGCAATAATGCGCTAGCTGTTCTGAAGCCCCTGGTCACCCATGGTTTTATTGAAGTCCAAAGTCTCAAACACCTCTAATGAGGATAAAAGGCTGGTAAGCCATGTGGGATCTGACTGAAACCTCCTGAGAGAGGGTAGTTCAGAGAGAGGACCTGGTGAGGGCTGAGCTGGGGCCTGGCTTTCCAGAGAGAGACAGTGACTACCAGGAGTTGCTGACCCTCTCTGTTTGCTTAGCTCTCATCTCTTATTTACTCAGAATTAACCTGCTTATTTTCCCTTATTAAATAATCCTGTCCTCTGCTGCTTGTGTGTGCAGGAGAACAGTGAACCAAGAGCTGCTAACTTGCCACCAGGCCCCGTGAGGGCCAGCCACTCCCCGAGGAAGCCTCCAGAGCCAGGCTTTTGTCTTCTGGCCCTGGTTTCCTCCCTGCCTCCAGGTCATAGTGGGATCTTGGGCCAGTCCTTTTACCCGGCTGTGCCCATGGATGGAGAGTGCAGTTCACTTTTGGGTGCAGGGGCCACACCACACTGCAGACTCAGCACCTGCATGTCGCCAGCTGCCACAGTCCTGTGAGAAAGAGCAGGGGTCCTGCAAAAACCAGGAGGTCTGCGGTTCACTGCGCCCCTGGAGGGAGCCATCCTTGACAGCAGTTCATAGAGCCTGGGGTGATGCTGTTTACCCTGAGGGACCTCTCATGCCCCCAGGCAAGCCTCCCAGGTCCATAACGAATAAACTCAGACTCCCCCAAAGGAGACAGCCTGTGAAAGTGCAGGCAACTCCGCATCTGTAGGACATGGTGGTGGGGAAATGGGGACAGCAGCCTTTGTTCGCTCCCTCTCAGAGGGGCCACAGGAGCTTCCAGAGTTCTTCCCAGGGCCCTGACTCGATCATAACACTGCACGAAGAACCACTCCTTCCAGAGTTCTTTTACTAACATGTAAGCGCCCCTTTCTGCGAGCATTTCTGTAGCTGCTTTTGTGTCCTTCTGGGCACGCTGAAGCACAAGCAGGTGCAAGGCAAGGACCCTGTCACAAAAGGAGCTCTTGTCACTCGATGCTGGGGGACACAGCTACAGGGAAAAGGAGACTTGGTGACTCCTGTGAGCTGTTCGAGGACAGGAAGCCCTGCAGGGGTGTTGAGGAGAGATGCTCACTGTGGCCTGGACCCTGGGCGAGGGTCCATGGGGGTGTGGTGTGGGGGCGTGATGTAGGTATAGGAGTATCCAAGCCAAGAGGAGAAGGGGAGGCATTTTGGCAAAAAGGACCAAAGATATACCAGCCATGTGGAGCAGAGGGTTGGCATAGAGAAGGGAGAGAGCAGCAGGTGAGGAGGTAAGACAGGGCCCAGTTGCTGAAAGCCCCAAGTGCAAGAAGATGAGCCTTGATCCCAGAAGCCAAACAAGGGGAGCCACTGAAGGTGTTTGAGCAGTGGCACTGATATATGAAAATCTCGCACCAAAGTGCTCATTAGTCACTCAGCCTTGGGCCGGTTATTTAACTTCACCAAACATGAATTTTCTCCTGTGTGCAATAGGGATGATGAGAGAGAGAGCACCTAATTCATAGGGCTGAGGTAAGACTCACCAAGATAGTCTAGCCAAGTACTTAGCAGAGGCCTGGCACACAGTCCATGTGCAATGGGTTGGTTCCTAGTACTGTGCTCACTGAATCTAA
The DNA here is from genome assembly GCF_008728515.1 of Papio anubis. Lineage (NCBI taxonomy): Eukaryota > Metazoa > Chordata > Mammalia > Primates > Cercopithecidae > Papio > Papio anubis. Next base: position 112,462,251 of record NC_044976.1, on the reverse strand, counting down.
AGGGTTTCAGTAACTTGGGGCTTGAGAGATTATTAAGGGAAATAAAGGGGCTTCTCTTTATACCTCGGTGCCTCTGTGAGACATGGAATATTTAGCCAGATGTGATGCTGATCTGCCCGCTGCCGCAGGACCCATGCCAGGGCACAGGGCACTTGCTGTGTGTGTCTCTTTTGACTAGGGGTCTAGGGAGCCAGGAGATGCACCTGAGCAAGATGGGGACTCCAGCACTTTCTTTTAACTGGTTACGCCCCACTAGACCATCTGCATTTCGAGAGTGGGGACTGCATACCCTCCACAAAGCATGGTGCCTCTGGCAGGCACTCTGTAAATATGAATGGAAACACAAATGAACAAGTGGATGGAGTGTACGCCAAGGTGCAGAAGGGTGAGGGTTCCCTTGAGCAGCTTCCTAGGTGAGCTGGAAGGGCATTGCTCAAAAGTGGAGTGCAAGGACCACTCTCCCGAGAGTCACAAGTCCAGGCAGCTGGCAAGGCTTATAAACCTGAGCAAGTTCTTCGTCTGTGAAATGGAGGGGAAAATGCCAACAAGCCTGCCTCACAGAGTTGCTGAGAGCCTCACAGCTGGAAGTGATCTTCATGGAGGCGCTCCACAGGGGCTGGTGTGGGATGGCTGGCTCTGTGGAGGCCACGGGGTTCTGTGTGCAGGAGGGGTGGCTGTCTCCACAGTGTGCCCAGCCCTGGCCCCAGCCAGGCCCTTCTTGGGAAGCTGGGGGTATTCACCTTCTGCTGTTCCTAGAATTTGGTTTGGGGGGTGACTTTATTTCAGGGGTGTGGACAAAAAGACAAATCTAGGGCTAGGAAAGAGGTGGGGTGTCAGGGCCGCCTAGAGGAGAGTGTGGTGAGCACAGGCTCTGGAGGTAGGGGAGACAGGGCCTTGGCTTATTCTCCAAGGGGACCAGGCTGTCGGAGTCTCCAGGAGAGGGTGGCTCTTTGCAAGGAGAATGGACCAAAACCCTGGTGTCACCCTCAACTCTTCTCTTTCCCGGAAGTCATTACCTCCTTAGAGAGGCCTTCTCTGGCTAAAAATTCAACAACTATAGCCTCCTGCTGGTCATTTTATATTCCCCTTCTCTGCCTTTTGTTCTCCTTGATACTTTTGACTAACTTATGTACTTACCTCTTTTATTGTCCTTTGCCCTAATAAAATGTAAGCTCCACTCGTAAAGATGACAACAATAGACACTGGGGACTACTAGAGTCGGGAGGGAGGGAGGGGGCAAGGTTTGAAAAACTAACTGTTGGGTGCTATGCTCACTACCTGGGTGGCAGGATCATCTGTACCCCAAACCTCAGCATCACGCAGTATACCCATGTTACAAACCTGTACATGTACCCTCTGAATCTGAATCTAAAATAAAAGTTGAAATTATTTTTTTAAGTTGAAATGTGTTTTATAAGTTCCAGGAAGGCAGGGGTTTTTGTCTGTTTTGTTCTCTCCTCTATCCTTAGCACTCAGATCAACACTTAGCACATAGCAGGTGACCAATAAATATTTGTTGACTGACTGAATTACTGAGTGGATGGATGGATGGATGATGGATGGATGGATGGATGGATGGATGGATGGATGGGATTGGGTGGTGGGTGGGTGGGTGGAGTGGATGGATGGATGGATGGATGGATGGATGGATGGATGGATGGATGAATGGGTAGATCGGATGGATGGATGGTGGGTGGGTGGGTGGATGGATGGATGGATGGATGGATCGATGGATCGATTCATTCGATCGATCGATGGATGGATGGATGAATGGATGGAATGGATCGATTCGGTCATTCGATTCGATGGAATGGATCGATGGTGATGGATCTGGATGGATGGAATCGATGGAATGGAATCGATGGAATTGGAATTGGAATTGGAATTGGATGGGAGAAGTGGATAAATTGGATGGATGGATGGATGGATGGATAAATTCGGATAGAACTGATGGGAGTGGAATGGAATGGGAATGGGTAAGATGGATGGATGGATGGATGGATGGATATGGATGGATACTGGACCTACAGAGTGGAGTACGTGGAATGGATGGATGGGTAAGATGGATGGATAGGAAGGTGATGGGATATAGATGGATGGATATGGATGGATGGAGTTGGTGAATGGATGGATCTGGATGGATACTCGGATGGATGGATGGAGGTCATTCGGTCATTGGAATTGGATGATTGGATGGATGATGGATCGTCTGGATGGAGGAATGGAGTGGATGGAATGGAATTCTAGGTGATGGATATGGATGGATGGAGTGGAGTGGATGGATGGGAGAATTGGAATGAGTGGGTGGATGGATGGATGGATGGATGGATGGATGGATGGATGGATGGAGTGGGGTGGGTGAGTGGATGGATGGATGGAGTGGAGTGGATGGATGGATGGATGGATGGATGGATGGATGGATACATTGGATGGATGGCCTCATCTAAATCCCTACCCCAAACCTAATCCTCTTCCTCCTCAAACTGACTCTAGAGACCCTGCTGGGGAAAAGCATCTCCGTATCTTGGAGCTCCTCCTCAAACCTGTGGGAGGAGGCTTCACCATGACAGCGCCCTCCTTCATCAAATGGAGGAAGCAACCTGGCAAGGCACTGTTTAATGCCACACATGGGTGTGCTTACTGTCTTTGAGGTTTTCCTGTTCTCTCAGAAACTTCCAGGAATCCCTGGCCATGATGATTCTGGGGGCAGGAGAGGCAGCAGAGCGTGTGCTCTGTAGCTGGGTTTATTTTTAAAGGATGACCACATTTAAGGAGAAAACAGAAAGTGGACCTGAGGCCTAGCATCAAACACTTGCCATCAGATGGGGTGCCAGGTGTTTGTCTCCTTGGTTGGCTGTGATTGACAAAGAATTACTGCACTGAGGGGCAGAAGCAGAAAAGAATCATGGACCTGCTGGGAGAGGGGACACCTGAAGACTAGAGCATGTGTCTTGTCCAGGACACTGTCATGACCACATGCCTGGATGGGCAGGAAGTCAAGGGGGTCAGTGACTGAGAAGGGTGAGCTGGAGGAGAACAGGAAGAGGCCATAAAGGGGCTGGTGGTTGGAGGCTGAAGCCAAGGGGCACACAGAGAGCAAGTCAGGCCAAAGGCAGAACGGCAAGGACCAGGGTCAGAATGTGGTTGACATTGAGAGGGAATGTTGGAAGGGGCAAATTGTACTGAAGAGGCAATATTGTTTCCATTGCCTTTTATACCCGGTTACTCGCAGCAAGGAGGCCAGTCCCTTAGTCTTAAAAACAGAGCACTGTGTCTCCAAGAGCCTCCTCCTGACCCCAGAGAGCCCCAACAGATGCTGCACAGGACATGAGGCCCGTGGTCTGCAAGCCCCTCATCTGCCCTCTTGTCTGCTTCTTTGCAGGAAAGCGTGGACTTGGGAGAGATCATGTTCTCCCTTTGCTACCTGCCCACAGCAGGCAGGCTCACCCTCACGGTGATTAAGTGTCGGAACCTCAAGGCGATGGACATCACAGGCTATTCAGGTACTTCTCTTAACCCGAGTGGCCTGCCAGCAGCCCAGACATTAGGATTTGGAAGGGTGTTCAGGGAGAAGGGGAAAGAATTATCAGCATTCTTAGAATAGAAGCACCAGCTCTGGATGCAAACTGCCTGGATTCGAACTCCAGTTCTGCCACGTCTTTGCTGTGTAAATGCTTTGGTTTTCTAGTCTGAAAAGTGGGAATAACAATATCTTATATGGGTTGCTTTCAGGAGAAATGAGTTAATTCATGTAAATGTTCAGAATGGTGTCTTACACATATAAGCACTCAGTAGATATCATCTATTGTTGTCATTCTTTCTCTTAGAAGAGGGAGATAATAAGAATTAAATATACAGGATTTAAAACTTAAGGATAAGTTTTCTTATTTATATGAGGCCCCAGGACTTCCGGAAGGGTTATGTCAAGTTTGAGCGTGTAAATGTTTGCCGGTCTGTGCAGGCTTATGGCAGCAATTCTGTGCACTGAGCCAAGGAAACAAATCCACTGAAAAGCAAAATGCATTTGTATTTGAGGCTTTACTGCAGGCCTCCTGGCCTCAGCCTCAGCACCAAGAAAGCTGCTAGGTACAGCAGGAACATAGAAATATAGTCCTATTCTAGTGACAGAGGAAATGCTTGTTTGGGGGCGGCTGCACAGCAACCTGCAGGATGGACGTAGTGTCAGAGGTTTGAGTCTTCCCCTACAATTCTGCAAGCTGTGGAAGGAGGTATTTGAGTTTGGAAACAACAGAGGAGTAACTTGAGTCTTGGGAGCCTCCTTCCCTCATCAGCTCAGACTGCTCTGAGGAGTGAAATGGGGTGAAGCCTCTCAGTCTGGGCTGCACTCAGAATTGCAAATGTGGAAAAAAGCTCAGTTTGTTCCCTAGATCCCCTGCCCTCCTGCTCAAGAGACTCTCGATGATTCAGATTACCAACATAAAACCACTCAGGAGGTGCTTCTGAACTTAGCTGGGAATATATTAAAGAGTTTTCATCATATTTGCTTTGTATTCTTTATTTATTTGCTGGAAAACCCCTAAGTTGTGGAAGAAGGTATTTGAGTTTGGAAATAACAGAGGAGTAGCTTGAGTCTTGGGTATAATCAGTTGCTGGAAAGAGGTGATGGCTGAGCCAGAAACACCTGGGCTCAGGTGTAACCTGGTGCAGCTGGAAGAAGAGGAGGTATCAGGCCTTGAAAACTGAAGTTTCAGGATAAGGTGGTCAGGAAACCCTAGAGTAACAAGTGTTTGTTGCAGCTCTGAGTCCCTCAGAGCTTCCCACACACATCAGGACGTAGGGAAGAGATTAACAGACCTCTTCTGGCCTGGGAAAAGCTTAGGCAGCAGCAAGTCAGCTTCCCCTAAAGTACAGCCAATGTAGATTTCATTTTAATACCAAAATAAGTGCATAACAGGGAAGAAAATTCACTGAAGACTCTCAAGGCTGCTGAGGGAAATAGGATTTTGCTGCCTAAGTCCCCACACTCTCTTCTCTGGCGTAATTAAATTGATGTGCTGGAGAGAAAGCCTATGGTGAAGCTGCTGAGGTCATCACAAAAGCTGCTCTGAATCAGAGAGTTTGGGGTGTGAGATTTTTTTCATGCTAATTTCTAACCTACCTTTCACAATTGCCCCTCTTTTTGACCTGGGTTTGGAACCTGTTATTAAACTTTGGCTTGATTCTGAAGATCCAGGGGTCCTCTTTTCATTACAGGTTTCTGTCTGTTTTGTTCATTGATGTAAGCAAGTATCTGGAACAGTGGATAAAACACAGTAAGCATTCAATAAATAGATATCGAAAGAATGGATGGTTGAATTTACAGCATGAGGAACCTGGTCCAAGGGTGAAGCAGTGGGGGTGTACTGGCTAGGAGCCTCTCGAACTAGATCTCCTGTTCTTGAGGATGAGTTTGAGGTTGCCCTCAGCCCAGACTTATTTGATGTTGAACTAAGCTGGGGAGTGAATGGAGCTTATTAATTGCCTATTCTTGAATTGTGTGGCATTGACGTCTAAAACCCAGGATCTTCTTGTTCTCCATGATCTAAACTAGCCCTGAATCAATTTTCAAAGCCTATCTGCTAGAACCATGACACTAAAAATAGCACAAAATAATAATAAGGACCAGTATGCTACAAAGGGGTGGTGAGTGCATTCTAAATGCTGAATTTTGATGGCTCCCATGACAATGAGGCTGAAATACACTGCTGGTCTTTGTGTCCCCTCCCTCAGCTGCATAGAGCATCATAGGCTGTTAGAGAGGAAAGGACCTCCAAGATCATCTGGGGCCAGCATTCCACTAGAAACCACAGATTTTTGCCCCAGAAAAGCCTAGGGAACGGTCATCTGTCTGCTTGGCTTCATGGATGCTGGTGAAAGTGTGGGTTCCTGCAAGGGAAATATGTACGCTGAATTTTATAAATTTCCTATCAGCCAGGCACAGTGGCTTATGCCTGTAATCTCAGCTACTCAGGAGGCTTAGGTGGAAGAATCACTTGAGCTCAGGAGTTCAAGACCAGACTGGGCAAAACAGCAAGACCCTGTCTCTTAAAAAAAATGCATATGCCTTGTAGGGGTGAACAGAGTTGGGGAAGTTTGCTAAGGCATTTGCTCAGTGGCCCATGGGACAAGTGGCTCTGCCTCTATTTTTCCAAGCCTCACGATATGGAAATCTGCTCTGATGTGGGAATGTATGGAAATAGGTAGAGCAGGGGAATGAGGCAGCACCTGAGCAACCTCAAGTCTGGAGCCACTTTGCAAGGCAAGATACATCCTTATGGATCCTGCAAGCTGCTGTGTTAAAGACAGGTCTTGGGGCTAGCTCTGCCCATCTGTCTACCTGAACCTGAATAATGTCCTGGGGCATATCCACAGAGAATGGAATCTGTGGAAAGCAGAGCCTCATGCCAGTTCTCAAAACTCTCACTTCCTTTATACTGAAAATCCCCGAGAGAGGATCCTTTCAAATGTATAGTTAGAGAAGCAGGTTGATTAAACACCTCATGGTCTCCCCATCAACCCAACCTCATGTCCCCACAGTTAAGGCATAGCTACTGCTGCCACATGGATTAGTTGGCAGCTCATTTAGGTGTCTATAGAAATGCCTTTCAGGCTTGGGGTTTCTGATCAGGTGTCATAGTTCTTCCTCATTTCCACCATGGATGTGTGCCTCATCTGCCATCTGAATGATGCCAGGGAATACAGGGCCCTAGTGGGTGCTCAGTGTCCAGAAGATAGAACCACAAGCCTATGAATCACAGAGCTGGGAAGCAGCTGCTTGGCTGGCACCTCCTGACAGATTCACAGGAGCCCTGGCTTCTGGGCAACAAGGTGTCTCAGCACATCAGCATCTCGAAAGCTATTATTACCTGTGAGCCGCCCTCCCATTTCTTGAGCTGTGCAGCATAAATAACAATTATGATGGTGACCGAGACACCTGCACTATGAGATACAATAGGTATCACTTCACTTGGGTGAGTAGAAAATTTCAGGGTAGAAAGATGGCCATGAAATACCCATTCAGAAAACTAAAGAAAACAAAAGGATGGGAGGCACATGGAAGTTCAATAAAAGCATCTCTTTGCAGGATGGAGAGAATCCAAGATCCCACTGAGAAAGGAAATGTCAACCAGCTGCCCTGAGTCTCCCCGGGCCACAGCTCCCTCCTCCTCCACTGCCCAGAAGTGGGCAGGAAACGGCTTCCAGGGAAGCAGAGAGCAGGGCCACTTCCCGCCTTCTAGATGCCAAATGGAAATGAGATTATTGAGACAATGGGACCCAAAATTATGTTCTCAGGTGGGGAGGACATGAACAGCATCGTGATTGTTGCTGTTCATTTCACTCTGACACATTGTGTCTCCTTGGCCATTGTTGAGTCCTATTTTTACCCCGCCCCAAAACCTTTATCCTTTGGTTTATAATTCTGAAAAAACAAAAAAGTCACTCAAGGAAAAGCACTCCTCATAGGTGAAAGAAATAGTGTCATTGTTCGGCCTCATCACCCTTTTGAGTCAGCCAGTGATTGACGAGCTGAGATTTAGGGCTGTGAACCGCATACCTGTCGGCAGGTGCCATGTCAGATTTGGGGCCAGCTTCCCCATTAGTAAAAGTCCATTAGGCGCTCTCCCAAGAATACTGAGGTAGCTAAAGACTCTGCATTTATTAAGCACAGAGCGTCCTCAGAGACAGGTGTGCTACATAAATACAAGGTGGTTTAATTATTTTAACAACCCACTGATACCATCTGATGAGCAGCAGTAGGTCTAGGGCTTCAGTCCCTTTGCTGCAAATGATGTTTGCAGACATCTGTTAACACACTCCATTCCCTTTCCTCTGTCCCCATTGGCACAGATCCCTATGTCAAAGTGTCCCTGCTTTGTGATGGGCGGAGGCTGAAGAAGAAGAAAACAACCATAAAGAAAAACACTCTCAATCCTGTCTACAATGAGGCCATCATCTTTGACATTCCCCCGGAAAACATGGATCAAGTCAGCCTGCTCATCTCAGTCATGGACTATGATCGGTAGGTGGGCGTCCCAGAAGGATGTGATTCCACCCCTCACTCCCACTCCAGCACCAGCACAGGGCTCAGCTTCGGGGTTCAGGCCTCAACTCTATCTGTACGCAAGAAGGGTACAGGAGTTTGAGGAAGAGCATGGATGCTCCCTTAGCAAAGGTTCAAAGTTCTTTTCCCAACTGGCCTATTTCCATCCGGGGCGGCTCTATCCATCAGTTTCCCTGAATTCACCCCTTGCTATTCCCATTCTTCCATCTGGCACCAAGTCCTGTTATCTGGCCTTCAAAATGCCCCTCTATCCTCTCTATTTCTGCTGTTGCTACTACTGTCACCCTGGGATGGCTGTGCAGCCTCCTAACTGACCCCTGCCTCCATCGATTCCTGCCCCAATTTGGTCAACATACTAGGGACACATCTTCCTAAATGACAGCTTTCTTCCTGGACCCGCCCTTCTAAAGAACCATCAGTGGCTCCTGTGATCCAGGCTTTTCCCTTGGACTCTCACGTCCTTCCCTAATCTGGAACCAGCATATCCATCCAGTCGGATCTCCCCTCTCTCAGATATTTTTCTTCTCTTCCACACCTCCTGCTTTTCCATCTAGGCTGGCTCAGAAACATTTCTCAACTGCTCCAGCCCCTATAACTCCTTCTCTCCAGTTGTCACTTTAGCTAAAGAAGAAAGAAACCATGCAATAAAGCCTCAATACAGGACTTTTAGCCCAAGTTCTCAGGCATAGTATTGACAAACATACTTAAGGGATAATTGATGTTCTTACCTAGTGAATAAATCACATTCCAGCCACGGGGGTTTTGGAGAAATGGTGCTCAGAGACGGTCGATTTATTTGCAAATACTGACGTCTCAGTGAGGTTGTAATGTGTTGGCGGGGTCAAATAAGTGAAGAGACTTAGACTCTCTCACCTCCCAAACTCAGGCTGTCTGCCCACCATTTCTTGAGATTCCAAACAGGTTTATAACCTTTGCTTATCTGCCTGTGTCCAGTGTCCACTGAAGGGGACTAGGCAAAGGCTTCACTGCCACTGACACCCAGAAGCCCTGCCAAGCATCTGTTTCCAGAGCTCAGAGTTCTGAGTTAGACCCATTGGGCAGAGTCCTACCATGCCCCTCCCCCCCGCCCACCCGCGCTGGACCTCCTTGTCTGAGGGCATGTCTGGTAGCCAATGCTGGGACTTTTGTTTCTCCCTCAGAGTGGGCCACAATGAGATCATAGGAGTCTGTCGTGTAGGGATCAATGCCGAAGGCCTGGGTAGGGACCACTGGAACGAGATGCTGGCATACCCCCGGAAGCCCATCGCACACTGGCACTCCTTGGTGGAGGTAAAGAAATCCTTCAAAGAGGTGGGTGAGGTCGCCTGGCCCTTGGCATGTTTGCTGCATGGCAGTGTGGGCTGGAGAATGGCAGTCGGCTGCAGTGACACCTTCAGCCTTTTGTGGAAAGGTGGGCATGGGGGCCACATGCTTCTTACCCAGTGTGTAATAGGCCAAAAGGAAACAGAGGAAAAAGGTGGAGGCCACCGACACAAAGCCTCTGGTGTTGGGCATTTTGAAAGCAACACTGAGTTCTTAATGGAAAGCAAGAACTTTGAAGAAGACTTCCCAGCAGACCACTGTGCCAGGCCTGAAATGCTTTCACAAAGCCCTTGGCCAAGTTGGTCCTTTAGGAGAAAGCCCCAAGCGGGTGAGATCACAGCTTGGCAAGACATTCTACCCCTGTCAGAACAGTAAGTTCCCTGAGGCTCAAGCAAGGCAGTCACTTGGCAGTTTTCACTGCTTGGATGGAGATGCCAAAGAGCAGGTTCCTCCTCTTATGAATGTTGGTTCTTGCCCTTGTTGGGGAAGGGAGCATGACCTCAAGGTGTCAGGCTTTCTGGCTAAAGCTGTGGAGCTGGGTTGCGTTGGGTTCTAACAGAAACGTAATGGAGAGAGCACTGGGCTGGGAGTCCCGAGACTTGGGCTCCAATCTTGGCCCCTCCTGACTTACTGTATAATCTTGACCCTGTCACTTCTCCCTCAACTGCAAAGAAAATATCCCTTTGAGTGATATCTGCAAACTTCTCCACCCTCCACTGAATCCCACTGACTTAGGATCCTGTATTCTATCATCCTGGTGGTCCCCAGGCCTGCTTTTTCTCAAATGGATTGGAAGTGTGGGTGACCAAACAAGGCTTAAAACTCACTCACAGTATCTCATGCCTTGGTCTGTATCCTAGAAAGCTGGGTGAATATTCTGTCATCTTACAGGCTTCAAACCTAACAAGTCTAGAGAGCTGTATAAATTGGAAATTCTACTAATACAAAATAAAGCTTTATCCTTTTCACTGCATGGCCCCTCAGCTTAAAATCGGAGTCACCTTCAAAACAGAGTCATCCCCTCCCCACACTCTATGATGCAGAGAAGTCAGGTCGGCAAACCTAGAGAACCCACCGGCTCCCTGCCCTTTCATGGAGGACAAGCCCATTTCCAGCTGTTTCTGGCAGGGTGAGGTGTCTCAGGAGAGCCTGAGAGCCAAGGGGATTGGACCTGTGGAAACACGGGTGATAGGGATCTCGGTTGGTGAGGGGGCAGGCTAATTGATTCACCTCCCCAGACAGGTGGCGTGTGCTCTGTGCAGCTCCTGCCCTGTGACCTTTGAGGCGGCATCAAGGGGTATAAAGAAGCAAAGTTTCTGGCAGTTGAGACCTCATATTTCTATCTTGTGGGTGACTTGATTTTCCCATAGCTGTGGACCTTTAATGAGTGAGGCCAGTCCCTCGGCTCTCAGCTCCCCCAGAGGAGCCCCTGCCCCTCTTTTCCAGAAAGCCCTTTCTGCAGAGTGTGGGTGAGAAACCTACAATACAGGAGGCGTTGCTGGGCAGAACGCTAGACAACCTGCAGACAGCATCCAGCACCTCACTGAAGGCTGTGCTGGTTCAACCCAGGCAGAGGTCATGACAGCCCCATCCACCACACCACTCCTCCTCCCCCGCTTATCATCCTTTGGAGATATTTAAGAATAGAACAAGTCTACTACACTGTTTAGGGTGGCTTAGGGGGAGGGCATGGAATGAGAGCTAAGAGGTCTCTGGTTGGCTGTAGGGCCTTAGAAAACTCACTGCTCCACTCTTGTCTTGGGGCTCCTTGGTAAAATGAGGGGATAAGCCCTTCCCATCTTTGCTTTTCTAGGAAACTCTGACCCTAAACTATGGCTGGGCCCATGAGCCCCCATCTTGTACTGTGACTGCCTTTCTCATCTTGAGTCTGCAATAACCCATCCCTGTTACCAGGCTGAGCCTGCCTGTGGAAAATGGAAAGTGACAGAGCAGCGGCTACAGCTGGGGGTGGGGTGTTGAGTACCACGGAGGAGCTAGGACTTGGCTCCAGAATCACTCTCCTTCATGATGAATACAACCTAATTAAGCCAAATAATTGATTCCAAGTCCCTATTTCTTTGAGAACTCCGACTCACTGGTTCAGACTACAAAAGAAAGATAAAGTAGAATCAAGCCCTTGAAAATGAATATTTGATGAGATAGTAAAGGGAAAGTAACAGTATATGGAAAACAAAAAGAGAATAAATTGATATGCTTTGGGTTTACTTTTTGCTTGACCTCGCAGGCCAAGCTCCCAGGAATGCCCCCTCCCCCATGCATGATCCCACCATTTTCTGCTCAGCTGATCATTCTCTGTATCAAGAAGCTGAAAATGACACTCGTCTCGGCAACCTGAGATTTCAATAGTTCGCATTTATTTGAAATTGTTGCCGACACATTTAGCGCCCACATTTGAAATATCTTTATTAAAATGCATGCAAACCCCCACAGGGCTGACATTAAGTAAGCACCTTGTGTCCGCTGGTGCGATGCATTGTGCTTGGAGGCAATCCTCCCGCTCATCCCCAGAGCTCACAGCCTGCCTTCTTTTCATTCCTGTTCTGGATGTTGAGCAAGAGCTTTGCTCCTGAAACTTGTATCTCCCATTTGTATAATCATAAAGAAATCTCCTCCAGCTCCCGGGAAGATAAATGGCATCATATCTGCAAAGCGCTCTGTATTTATCTTGCACCTTTCTTAAGGGATTTTCAAGTGCTGTGATCGTTTCTTTTTTATTAATGAGAACAGAGGGCATCATACTTGCTCACTTGTTTGGGGCTCAAAATAAGGCTGAGGGGAACAAGTTAACTGAAAAGGTGTCTTTCCCTGCTGGGATTCTTTCATGAATAAAAATTCATTGAGCCATCACAAGTGGCCTTTCCCAGCTGCGGCACCCGCCCCCTTCCCTCTCAGCCCAGAGCCACGTGTCATCATTGTTACCACACACAGGGCTGACCAGCACTCTTCACCAAGGCATTTTATTATGGAGGGCCAGGTTCAGATCATCTGCCAGAGATGTTAAATCTCCATTGGAACGTGACCCATTTCAGAGCAAAAAAAGACCTTACTGGAACACAGGCCTTCTGAAACAACAATCTCCCTGTGTGCTGGGGACAGGTATGCTGCTATTTCAGAGCCACTGTAAGCCTCCTGGAATCATTCGCCTTCCCATTGTCCATGAACCCCATCTCCTCCCTTTGTTTATCTTCGTAGGAAAACTCGGACTAGCAGGGGAGCCAGTGTTCCTTCTTCATTTGTTCTGGATAAACAGTTATGCTCCCTGCGACTACTCTTTGGGCTGCTACATAAAGGAAGAAAGACACTCTATGAAGCCCTTTTATGTTTTCTCCTCTGACCTGGCCTATCAGTCAGGTTGTGTAAGTGGCACGCTTACCCAGGGAAGAAGCCAGTGATTATAATGTACCTTTCACCAACAGTAAAGGTTGTAACAGAAAAGTAGAACTCCTAAAATGAAGGTCTGGTAAATGAGAGCATTAGTAATCATCTGTTGTCACCTTCTGGTTAAGAAACACTTGAGTCAGAAGCCACAGTGGGCTCAACAACCAGGCATTTATTTATCTAAAATATTTCACCAGGGAAACCCTCGGTTGTGATTTCATTCAAGTGGATGCTGCAAGCAGAGAGACTGCCACCTGGAGTTAGGAGTAAGTACCTGGTGTGGACCCAAAGACGTTAGGTTGCTTATTACCTTTTGTCTCCTTCTTCCCCTAGTGTGGCCAAATGCTGAGATAGCAGCAAGATGGAGTGGAAACAACACTTAGTTGGGTGTTAGGAGACCTGGTTTCGGGTCCTGGCTCTGCCCCTAGCCAGCTGTGTCTTGACTTCTCTGTCTTCGTTTTCTTATTTGCAAGAACAAGGTTAGACTGGATCAGCTTCCAAGCCTGCCTCCAGTGCTGACATGCTAAGATTGCTTAGGTCTAGGTCACATAATGGTAGTCATCGGTACCTGATTGTCTGGCCCTTGGTTAGTCATAAAGATCTTCAGTTGGCCTGCACAGGGAGTCCTAAGAAGCCCACGAAGAACCGAGCCCAGAGAATGGTAACAGAAGCTTTCCTTAGAACTGAAAGCATTAAGGTAGTTTAGTAGGTCTGAATCCTTCCTCAACTTCGTGGGTTTCCCATCTACTCCATAGGTGATGCTGGATAGAAAGTGATCTATTCCTCAGGTGGCTCCGCCCTTCTAGAAAAGACTGTATTGAGGGAGAATCACATCCTCCCCTGACCCCAAACCTCCATGTGTGCACAGATGCATAGTTGCAGCTTCTGCTCAGCCCCGTTACTCCACAGTGGAGACCCTCAACACTCATGAGAAGCAGAAGGGGGGGGCTGCACTTCCAGGTCAGGAAGCCATCTTGACCACCTACCTACCTCTTATCTCTGGAGCTCTGTCCTGCAGACACCCAGGAGAGTACTGGGTCTCTGCAACCCACTCCAAGGATGGGTGAGCAGTGGACACTGACTCACTTTGAAGTTATGAATATACAGCCCCCAGGCAGGTCCAGAATATTCATGGGGTCAGATCCTTGCTCAGTAAACATTGCTGCGGTTATGACTGCTGCAACAATGACTGGTTAAAGAAGGATCGAATGGCTCAAGTCCAGCCAGCCTCAGCCCTCTCCTTCACTCCATTACGCCTCATCACATGACCCCTTTCACAGAAGGGTTAGAGTCTGGCTGATAGAAGACAGTCTTTGAGCTAGGAGAGCTGGGGAGGAGAAAGGGGTTACAGAAGCCCAGAAGGGTCTGCTCATGCCTCTACCTCTCCACAAGTCAGGTGCAAATGCCCATAGGAAGAATAAAGACCAAAGGAGACAGCTCAAAGCTAAAGCAGTATCAGATTTTTAGCTGTACTATCAGCTCCCAGACAAATTGCTAATAATGCATGACCATCGGTTCTTGGCAGTAAGGACATATTCTGCACACTGCCTCTTTCGCTGCTAACATAATATGATTTTCAGTGTGAAAAATGGCTGAAGCGCACAGAAATGGTCCAGTCAGAGCACCTCATTCACAAACACACACACACACACACACACACACACACACACACACACACACACAGTTAAGAAAGCTTTAATTATCTCTGCAGTAGGTCTTTTTGAAAATCAGGTATTCCAAACCAGAAGCTCTAAGCTGTTTCCCTTATGTTTTTGCATGGCTGACAGCAAAATTCAAGAAAGCTTATAAGAAGCTGGGAAAGGTGAATTCAGTGCATTGGGCCAGTTCAGTTTTGCAAGCTGAAATGTAAATTTCTTTAGCAATTAATAACCAGACTTTTCTCCTCTTTACAGTGGCAGGGCCGAGCTGCTAGCTTCGACAGTGAGAGCTCGTGCCCATCTCCGAAGCCACCTCCGACACCATGAGTTGTGCGGCCAAATAACACAAATGGGACTCAGCAATGTTCTCTTTGCACTTGTTCAACCGTCTAAACAGTGTTGTGCAGTCGCAGTGGCGGCAGCAGTGGCAGCCGTCCATCACTCCAGAGTCTTACCTGCTCCTGTGTAGGACAAGGCTGAGACACTTGTCGTGTGGTCAGATCTGTCTTAGTCTTTTCTGTCTCCCAAGGTGATGTTTTTGTGGTTTTTCACTTTTTATGGGTCTACTGTTAAGAAAAGAAAAAAAAAAAAAGACTAGGAAAAGACAAAGGGTGGAAAGCCCAGAAGTTGGTTCTAGAAAATACAATGTACAGTTTTTTGGAAAGAGGTGGATTGAGTTTCTGAAATGCTGTGTCTCCAGCAAGCTCCACAACCCTGGAAAAGGAGGACGCTCAGTGGGACTGCGGTTGCATTTTCAGTGCCCTGCAGGAATGAGGTGAATCCCTGGAAGAGCCTTTGTGAGGCGAATTACTAGTCTTTGAAGCTCTTCGCTGGAGGGACAGAAACCACGTTGGGACCATCAGTTCCATGTTGAAATCACAAGACCTCTGAGGTGCTTGTGAGCCTTCAGCTGAAGTGCAGGATTCCTTGCTGGTTTTCCCCATGAATTGAAAACGTCTTGATTCTTCATGGGAACTTAGTCACTTTCTTTAGGAATGATTCCGCCGAAACTAAACACGCCATACGTTTTCTGATGAGCCACAGTTAATGATCATATTTGTTTGAAAACAGGATCTTTGTTCTCAGAAATAACCTTCATTGTAAAGTAAGAGAGACACATACATTCTGGAATGATTTCTGCATTATACATAGCTTTATAATTCCATGAGGTATCAAGTCGCTGTTTAAAATGCCTAAACAGATTAAACAACAACTAGATTAAATGTTCTTTTCCAGATGGGGAGTTTTGAAATCCAAGTAGCAGTTTGAGTCCATCTTTCCATGAAGAGTATCTTTTTGATTGAAACTGAGTGAGCGTAAGCCTATTTCAGCCCCTTTGGCTCTGGGACAATATTCATCTTAAACTTTAGTTCTATAAATTACTAAGTACTTCAGTGTTGTTTGTTTCAGTGGTTGTGAGGGTTTCTTGTTTCCTTTAGATCTCTACCTTAGGCCAAACTCAATTTAGGAAAAAAAAATGGTTTGAACTATTCTGTGTTGTAATAGCACATTTCTGTTGAGTTAATAGTGTTCTTCGCACCAACCCCTAAAACCAGGTTGATTTGCTCAATCTCAGTTTGTGCAACCCCAGTAAGCGCGTGGAGGTGAGTTTCTACGTTGACTTGTGGCAGCACAATGCCGGTTTCCAGAGCTGTGTGTACTACTTGCAAGAGGCAAGTCTGCTGAAGAACCCCTTCTTTTAACAGTGGAAAATCAAGAACAGAAAATCTGTTCACACATCCGTGTCTTATTCTTTATATACGTTACATGGTAGAGGAGCAGCGACCAATAAAGCATCCCTCACTTTAAACGAAGTTGTCAGATTTCTCTGCTGATAGAACTCTGCATAGTGTCTTCTAGCCCTAAAAATGACCAGGTTGGGCATGCGTTAACAGGATATTGTGGCAAAAGGAGTTTTCTGCTTAGAAAAGTAAATGTAGATAAACCTAAACTCCACCCTGTACCGAGCCTTAGGCTAGGGACTCATGTATAAAGATGACTTTTCTCCCCAGATATCTTGTGATTGACAGGCCTTCCTAGTCCGGCAGTCCTGCATTTGGGTGTTCTCTTGAGAGTGAGAAAAAAACCCAAGGTCATGACAAGATTCCTAGCAGGCGACAAACTTCATTGTGATTCTGACTCTAGACTGACCCCATCAAGATAGTCGTTTCCATCAGTGAACAGATGCTGTAGACCTTGCAATTACAAAGGGACAGCTGAGTTTCCTGGGTCATAAGGAGTCCAGAAATTAGTGTGAGAAGGCCCTTCTGGAAGTGAACTCAAAATGCATGTCCAGCTGTCATCATTAAACACTTAGGCAGGTGAGGATAACCCATTCTAACCTCTTGGAGAAGGGAGTGTGATCAATGTGAATTACAATAGAATGGCTCATCTGAGACATTCCTCTTATATCCAAGCAGCTATCTCCCATGAGTGAACATCCCAATGGTTTCAGAAAATCATCTTCTGAATAGATTCTAGCCAGACCCCACACCACCCTGGCCAACTGCAACCGCTGCTGCTCTGGCAATCTGGGTCAATTCCTACAGGCCTGGGAGCCCACCCCAGGGAGGCTTTTAGCTCCTGCAGCCTCACCCCTAGCACCCTCAAGGTAGACTAGTCTTCAGCCTGAATCATGAATGAGACCTGAACATCTGCCAACTTCATTATCTAGCCCAGTAGCTCTTCCCTCACAGAGGAGAAAAAAATGAAATACAAAGTTGATACATTTGTTGGCTTTCTCTGGCCTGAGAAACCTCCCGAGTTGTTGCTGTGAGCTTTGAAAAAGTTGTGATAACAAGGGCCATTTGCACATAGCTTTTTAAAAAAAAAAATATGGAAAGTTCCCTTCTCCTTTATTTAGCAGTGTTTCTGGGCTGAAAGATGCCCTCCTCCCCCTCTGCGCTTACCCAGGACGTTAATTAATTGCATCGTCATTTAAAATATTATGTTGTTAATTACTGCTTCGTGTCTTCCCACCCCTGTCACAGCCTGGAGTTTTTATTCAATTAAATCTCTGTCTCTTGCCCATTTCTCTTGTCATTTTATGTTCCTGGGGTTTAGCAGTCAGCACACGCACAGGACATAGCAAAGCCTTTCTTTTCCATCTTTGCTTCACATAGATAACCACTTCCCTTCTAACAGAGGTAGAGCAGAAGGGCTTGTTTGTTCTTTGTTCTGCCCGAGGAATACCTGTGTACCCCATCAGGCTGGAATCCACCTGTGTTTTGTCAGGCTTGTGGCTCGCAGATCATTTGGCACACAGGGCTCCGCTGTTCCCTCAGCTGTTCAGCTCAACAAGCAGCCCCTGCAGATGCTGAAGCTCCCCTAGGGAAGTGGGCCACACACTCACATCTGGGAAGTACGATGCTGTCACCCACCAGCAGAGGAATTCTGCTAACCATTGTAAAACACAATTTGGCAAAGCCATGGGAAAATACTGTTGCAACCTCAAAAAAAAAAAAAAAAACCATTCTAATATAATAGAATATCTCTCTGCTCGCCTGCAGCTTTTATTTAATTTAGAGAGCAGTCCATAGATTGGGGCGTGGAAGGGACCATCCATTCCTGCACGTCTGCATCTAAATGAGGGGTGCTCCACCATGAGAGGCCCAGTGAGCTGAACTGCTGAGAGCAGCACTCTCCTGCCTGAAGACACAGTCTCCCCTTGCCAGTGGCTTCCCATCAGGTCACCCAGCAGCCAGAAGGATGAGGCAATGTGCTGGTCACATCTAGAGCTGATAAACCAAAAGGGTCATTGTGTCTGTTAGTATGGGCTGGGCTATGCTGCAATTACAACCTGCAGATTGCAGTAGCTGAAAACAGCAAAGGCCTATCTCTCATCCATGATAGGTGCCCATCACAGGTCAGTTAGGAGCTTTGCTCATCTATCACAGGTCAGCTAGGAGCTTTTCTCATCATATTTATTCAGGGGGACTCAGGAGGACAGAGTAACTGAAATCTCAAACACTGCTAGTTGCCACCCATGAGGGAAAAGAGTCCTTGGAAGGGTCTTCTACTGGCCTAAATGCTCTAGTAACACATCACTTTTCTTCACAGTCCATTGCCAGAACTGCTGATAGTGTCTCACAAAACATAAGAGGCTCGAGTTCCCCAGGGAAAGAAGAACTGGAAATACTGAGTTAGCAGCACCTGGGAAGACCACAGTGAAAGTAAACAGGCCTGTGGAGGCTGACAGCTACTGAACAATGGATTCAGAAACACTAACACAGGCATCCATGTGTTCTATTCATTGTCGAACGACTTGCCCACAGAAAGCTTTTAGTCTAGTACAATGGCACTGAGTAATGATAGTTCAAGGTAGAAAATGGAAGTGCAGTTACGGAGGTGAAGTAAAAGGCTATAGAGGTCCAAGAAAGAACATCCCAGCTCAGCAGAATGAGTGGCAGCTTCAGGTGCAAAGTGGCTCTGAGCTAGGCGTTGAGGCTGAGTGGGATTTGGAAGTGTGGAAGTTGTGGGGAGGAGGCATATTGCAAACTGAGGGCCCACACAAGTGAAGGTCCAGAGCTGGAATTCCTAGGGCTGCCACTACCCTGAATCTACGGGAGACAGTGAACCCCCTGAGTTCAAGTGCTACCCTGCTTGCACTGGTCAGCCCAGGCAGAGTGCAGGACTTCTGCCCATGGAGCCCTGCTGTCCCTGGTCCTGAGCCCCACCCCATCAGACTCTAGACCTGGCCCCTGTGTAGCTCTTGCCAACTGCCTCCACTATGACCCGGACCTGCTGCCCCACCCTCCATTGGTGGCTTGGCAACTGCTCCTCTGACTTTAAGACTCAGTCTAGCAGCCTCATCCCATCCACTTAACCAGCCTTTCCTCCCTGGGCTATTATTTCTCAGCCAGAAGCCATTTGGGACTTCATGATCTGTGTCATGTCCTGCTGTCCTGCAGGGTGAGCCCTATCCAGAGGTCTGATTCCTTAGTAGAGGGAACAGGACCAGCCTCTCCCCAGCTTTCCCTCGGCTGTTCATAGCAGCAAGCCCATGTGGAGAGACTGGAGGTGAAGAGATGGGCAGGCAATTGTGGTTGTCCACTCAAGAGGGAGTGTAGGGCTGACCCAGACATAGTCAGGACACCTGTACAACATGTGGTGGTCACAGACAGACGTGGCGGCTCACACCTGTAATCCCAGCACTTTGGGAGGCTGAGGTGGGAGGATTGCTTCAGCCCAGGAGTTTCAGACCAGCCTGGGCAACAGAGCAAGACCCCATCTCTATTTTTTAAAAATTTGATAGTCACAGAGGGAAAATGTAACACCAGTGACAGCTGAGCTCATCTGGAAGACAGAGAGAGGAAAGGGGGTTTCCCAAGTGTTGTATGTTTTTATACCTTGGAAACTAAGTGTTCTATGCCTTCCACAGAAACCAGAAATTCAGCAGAGCAAGAAAAAGTGATGAGTCCAGTTTGGGCCAAACTGAGTTTGAGATGCTGGAGGGATGTCTAGCAGACAGCTGCAGTTCAAGATGCATCCTGGCAGCGAGGTCAGGTGTGAGATGTTAGTTTCTGGAAACCTTACACTACAAAGCGATGTGAAGACAGGAGGTTGACGCTGTTAAGTACAAGTAGACGAGGGAGCCTAAAAAGAGGTTCTTTGGGAACCATCAGCATTTAGACATCAAGGGAAAAGAAAGTGACGTGAATCATCACGGAGAGGTGCCCAAGCAAGGCTGACTGATGCAAATGCTGATGAACAAAAACAGATCAATCAAGGGCTTCCTAAAATGATTCCTCCTAACAAGCGAATCCAAGTTGCTTCAATATAACTCGATTCACGAAAGTCCATTTTGACCTATGTTTGCAGGGCTCCAACTCTTTTTTCGTCTCCCATCAGCTTGGCCCTTGATGTTTCAAAAAGAACTGTGTAAAATACACAGAACATAAAATTTACCATTTTTAATTGTATGGTTCAGAGGCATTAAGTACATTCACATTGTTGTGCTAACATCAACACCATCCATCCATAAAGGTCTTTTCATCTTGAAAAACTAAAACTCTACCCATTAAACACTAACACCCCATAACTTCCTTCCCCCAGCCCCCGGCCACCACCATCCTACTTTCTGTCTTTATGAATTTGACTACTCTAAGTACTTCATATGAGTAGAATACACAGGCTTTTTCTTTTGTGGCTGGCTTATTTCACTTAGCATCATGTCCTCAACAGATGTTGTAGTATATGTCAGAATTTCCTTCTGTTCTAAGGCGAAATAATATTCCATTGTATGGATATGCCACATGTTGTTTATCCATTTACTCACCAGTGGCTACTTGGGTGGGTTCTGTGTTTTAGCTATTATGAATGATGCTACTATTGTATGCTATAGGTGTACAAACATCTCTTTGAGACCCTGCTTTCAATTCTTTTACATGTATACCCAGAAACAATTGCTGGACTATACAGCAATTCTGTTTGTAATTTTTTTGAGGAACCACCATACTGTTTTCCATAGCAGCTGCACTATTTTATTACATTCCCATCAGCACTGCACAAGAATTCCAGTTCTCCACATCTTCACTAACCCTTGCTTTTATGATAGTAGCCATCCTAATGGGTGTGAAGTAGTATCTCATTGTGGTTTTGATTTGCATTTTCCTAATGGTTAGTGATGTTGACCATCTTTTCATGTGCTTAGTGGCCATTTGTGTGTTTTCTTTGGAAAAAAGTCTACTTAAGTCCTTTGCCCATTTTGAACTGGGTTGTTTTTGTTGTTATTGTTGACTTGTAGGAGTTCTCTATACATTCTGGACATTAATCTTTTATCAGATATGTGATTTGAAAACATTATCTCCTATTCCATGGGCTGCATTTTAATACTGTTGACCATGTCCTTTGATGCACAAAAGTTTTTAATTCTGATGAAGTCCAGTTCGTCTTTTTTCTTCTATTACTTGTGCCTTTGTATCCAGTAAATAATCACCAAATTCCATGTCAGGAAGATTTCCTCTGTTTTCTTCTAAGAGTTTTACAGGTTTAGATCTTTACATTTAGGACTTTGATCCATTTTGAGTTAATTTTTCCATATACTGTAAGGTAAGGGTCCAACTTTATTCTTTTGCTTGTGGGTATACAGTTTTCCCATCATCATTTGTTGAAAAGACTGTCCTTTCCCCCACTGAATGGTCCTGATACTCTTGTCAAAAATCATTTGACCATATACGCAAAGGTTTATTACTAAGATCTCTGTTCTAATTATTTGGTCTATATGTTTGTCTTTATGCCAGTTCCATTCTGTTTGGATTACTGTAGCTTCAAAGTAAGCTTTGAAAACAGGAAGGGTGAGTCCTTCAACTTTGTTCTTTTTCAAAATTGTTTTGGCTATGTAGGGTTCCCTGAGATTCCATATGAGTTTTAGGATGAATTTTTCAATTTCTTCAAAAAACATCATTGGGATTTTAATAGAAATTGCCTTGAATATGTGGGTTACTTTGGGTAATATTGGCAGGAACCCAACTCTTGAAGACACTATAATCACTCCACAAGGTGCCATTTGCTGACATTCTGTCCATAAATCCACCTCTGATCTGAGAACCCTACTGATATACACATGTTGTGATCCTTGGTAAAAAAACCAAGTACATATGGAGGTCAAAACTAGCTAACCAGACCTTTTACACCAAACTCAACTCTTACCAATTCCCTGTGAAAGTCATCTCCCACAACTGCAAATGTCCTGGCCCAATTCCCAACCGAACAACAGAACTGAATCCTGAAGCCCAGCTTCTCTCTCCTGCCCTACCTCAGCCCCAGAATGCTCAAGAACTTCAACTGGGCTTACTCACATTATGGCAGGCTCACCTCTTTTGCTACATACACATGGGTATTTACTCATCTATTCACTCAAAACACATGTGTTGAGCATCTAATGTATATCAGGTATCATGTTAGAGATGAGAACATGCAAATTTAATAATAATAATAATAACTAACATACACTAAGCAGTGACTATATGCCAGGCATTGTTCTAAGTGCTTTACATGCAAAATCTCACCTAATTCTCCCTCCAGCCCTAAGAGGGTAAAGAGCTTGCCCAAGATCATGAAACTGAACCCAGGTAATTAAATCCCAGAGTTCACACACTTAAGCATGATGCTAAGCTTCCTTCTAATAAAACATAGCTCTTTAAGGAGCTCACAATTCAGAGGAGGAGACAAACGAAGAGATAGAAAATTACTCTGTAATACAGTAAGAGCAAAGCTTGAGAAATGCCAGGGATTTAAGACATCCTAGAGAAAGATTACCTAACCCAGACAACTATGCATATCCCTTCATGGTGTACCCCTAAACGTACCTTCTGAAACTCCAGCCTCATCCCTTCCAGGAGAGGGCCCCGTGATGGACTCTTTGAGAACCATCAGTCATGCATACTAATTTGATCCCCCACATCAGTTACTCCTCCAGGAGCAGCTAAAGAGTTGTGGGATCTGCGTATCAAACCCAACCCCAGCCAGTAACCCCACAATGACAATGATGCAAATGACGGACAATGCAAGAAAGAATTTAGTCGGTATAACTTCACAGCTCTATTGAAAAGCAGTGTTGAGCTTCAAAAAGGCAGGAGAATTCATCACGCTGTTGCAATATGCAGCTCCAGACAAAACATGAGCCATGAGACTTGACAAAAAGGGAAATTTGGTGATGAGCTGATGAGCTGCCACAGAAGAGGGCACACAGAATACGGAGGGTTCAGAGGAACCCTGCAAACTCAGGCACTCCCACAGGCTAGCTCAGCTCTCCTGCCTCCTTGCATCTCTTTCCTTTCAGTACCAGAGTTGTGAATCACCTCCTGCAGCAATCTCAGCTGAGGACGACCAACTCACAGTGAATCAGTACTGGGGGAAGGAATGGAGGAGATGTGACTCTTTTCCCTGAGGTGGCTCTTTTTTCCACACAGTTTGGGGAAGTTTGGTGACACATCAGAGATTATCCAGAGAGACACAGAGCACCAATGTGGGCAGATGCCCCAGGCTTTCCTGAGCCATGTAGCATTTCTGCTTTTCTCTGTGACTTCAGCTTGCGGTCTGTACCTAGGCTAGGTCTGTGGGAACATTTCAGGCTGCAGCAATAAGGAATGAAAACCTGGGGCTAGAAATTCTGTTTGTGGAAATGTTAGTCCCTGAGATGACAGAGGACTCGCTAATCACAGTTGAAAGGGCTATGGCCCTTTATACCATGGTCTTTCATCTCTCTGGAAAAATTACCAACAATGACACACAGCAGTAAAGCTGGATTGTGAAATCAAAGAGCCAGACAAACTTCACACGTTGTCTTCCTTAAATTACTAAGAACTTTCATTGCTGAATGATCCAAATATACCTAACTTACTGTGCAGAGAGATTCCTCATGTGCCTCCTGGATGTTAACCTGTAGCTGCCCTCCTGCTCCTGGCTCTCCCTCTCCCTGACAAGGAAATAGGGGCAAGAGAGGGGTGTGAAATTGTATTCTCCAGTTTATTTAATCCCCATGGCTACCTAGCATGTGAAGATAGATTTGTCTCTTTGACACCAGTACATTTGGTAAGCTCAAGAGCCTAGAGCCAGAAGACCTGGGTTAAATTCTGGCTCCTCGAGCCTCCCCAGTCTGCCCCGGATGGATCACTCGCCCTCTCTGAGCCTCACTTCCCTGTAAAACAGGGGGATGACAACTTTCATGGCAGTGGTCAGGCTCAGCTTCTGACCCCATTGTAAGAACATCCTGCAGCCTAGCTGCCTGGACAGTCTCCCTTTTCTCTGAAGGCCCCTGCTCAGCCTTTACAACCGGGTAACTTGTGCTGCTCTTAAGCCTGGAGACGGTGGCAGGGAGCAGAGAGGGGGGTGTAAGGAATAAATCAAGTGGTTGGGTAATTAATTCAGAATAACTTAAGCACTGAACGTGGAAGAGAAACAAAAGTGATGACATTTAATGAATGTGTCAGTTGATATCTCACTCACTCCAGCTGTCTTTTAAAATGTCAAATATCCCATTCCTTTTCCTTGCAGCTGGAAGGTACATGCTAAAAACAACAATTCTGTCCCAGTAGGTTAGCACAGGCACATAATTCAGAAGCAGGAGGTCCTAGAGGCTGCAGGAACAGGAGACAATGCCCATCACCCTAGAGAGCTGGACGCTGCGGCTGCTCCTCGTGTCCCGCACCAGGCCATTCTCCTAGCTCTTCAGCTACCTTCTTGCTATCAACCATAAAAAAACATACAAGACGTCGATGCCAAGAGAAAGACAGTCAGTGTGCTTTATGGTCCTTTCCCCAGTTTGTGGTTCTTCAAACTGATTCTCAGGGCTTGAAAGTTTTCGAGAGAAAACCTTAGCTGAACTCCAGGGAGAGAGAAAGCCAGGAGACGGTTGCTCCAGAGAACTCCAGGCTCAGGCATTTCCATTCTGAGCTGATTGGCCCTTGGCTCAGTCTTCTATAAATACCAGATACTGCTTCAGAGACAAACCAGGGGAACAAACCAGCTGGATTTTCACTTTGGGGGAAAATGTGAAGCCAAGCGGTATCAAACAGTTTTCCTCTCAAACTCCAACCCTTACCCCCTAAAGAGAGCTTCTTCACTTTCAGCCACAGCTGAGCAGCGGCCTCTTCAACCTCACAGGGTGCTGAGCTACAAGGAGGAGGAGCCGCTAAAGAGCAAGCAGAAAACTGGCGAGTGGTCAGACAACCCGGAAGCGGATGTGGCCTCGGCAGTCCGAAAATTTCCAGCAACCTCAGCTTATTGACCGGAGCGCAGCTTCTGGCTTGAGGAGCAGAGAGGGCCGTGGTCTTCTAGGCCATCTGGGGAGAAGTGCAGAGTGAGCCAGTGTGGGACAACTATGAACAGCTCAGCTTTGGCCAGGCACAGACGTTCAGGGAAGACACAGTGACAGGTCAGAGCAGAGGCTACCCTTCCACTGTCCAGTTTAGAGCCACGTTGTGCAGGGAGTCCATGTCAGCCCCTTAGGTGAAGCGGGACCTCCACTGCCTCAGTGCTCCCTTACTGAAGGAGCAGAGCCCAACCACAGGGACGCTCACCCCTGCTGACCTGCTCACCAATGCTCAAAGCCAATGGCTTATTAAAGGACGTGTTTCCAACCCATGTTCTCCTTGGCTGCCGAAGTACCTCCTGCAACCAATCGGCCGCTCCCTCCTGGAGGTTCTCTCCTTATCTGACTCTGGGCTCCTGCATGAGCTCCAGCTTTGCTGCCATCCCGACTCTTCTGCACACCTCCTGGCAGTGAGAAGGCTCCCCCAGTCCTCCACCCTCTCCCTGCACACTCTTACCCACCTCGCCTCCACCTCCACTTCACCTACCGCCTCCATGCCAGGCTGATCTGCGTCCCCAGCTACCATTATTCTTCTGAGCACCAGGCCCAAATTGTCACCTGCTGTTAGACAAGGCCCTGAGATATCCTGCCACAACCTAAACCCAACATATCCTTCAGAGCCGCTCCTCAGCCTCTGCAGACTTCAGCAACATTGTCCCATCAGTTTAACCCTTGACTCCCCTCACTCCCTCAATCCGCCAGCATGTCCTATTTACTTCTTTTGTGTTGTTTCCTTCTTCCTTATCTCACTGCCCCACTCTCTCTGGGCCCTCACTACTTCCCACTACTGTCATCTCTCCTACTGAAATTTCAACTTTTCACCCTCCTCAGTGCCAATTGAGAGATTAAAAACTCTAATACCTTCTGGAGCTAAGCAGGTGTAAATGTATGAGGCTGTAAAACAAATGTAGAGTTGTAGGTTGTGGGAACTGGAAGGTGAAAGCTCTATCTAAAGATGTTCAAATTCAAATTAAAAAAAAAAAAAAGGCCGGGCACGATGGCTCATGCCTATAATCCCAGTACTTTGGGAGGCCAAGGCCGGTGGATCACTTGAGGTCAGGAGTTCGAGATCAGGCTGACCAACATGGTGAAACCACGTCTCTGCTAAAAATACAAAAAAAAAAAAAAAAAAAGCCAGGTGTGGTGGCGGGCGCCTGTAATCCCAGCTACTTGGGAGGCTGAAGCAGGAGAATCGCTTGAACCTGGGAGGCAGAGGTTACAATGAGCCGAGATTTCGCCATTACCCTCCAGCCTGGACAACAAGAGCAAAACTCCATCTGAAAAAAAATTTTTTTAAAAAGCTAACACTGTTGGGCAAACTAATCAGATTCAGCCCCTGGACAACTACTTCTGAACCCCTAAAAAGTTGTTCTCCACTTCCCTAGTAGTTTATTCATCCTAAAACCTTTGCCAGGCATCCCGCCATTATTCATAATTTTTACTGACTCCCTTTTGCCCACAGAAGGAGAAATGAATGATTAATGTTTGCATAGAGCTTTTAAAATTACCAAGCACTTTGCTTTACATGAAACTGACAATGCATTCATCTGGTGTTCAAAATACTTCATGGGTCTTCAGCACCTGTTTCTATGGCCAAATGCAACGCCCTCCTCTCACCGTGCTTTGTTTATACTCTGTATCCTCAGGATGCCCTCCCTAGCCCCAGGAAACCTAATCCCACTTATTCTTGGGGCCTAACTCTAGCCTCTCCAGAAAAGCCTTCCTAGAGCCCCGCTGGGGGTTGTGCTTTTCCCTCCCATACCTTGAGCCGGTGCTGGGCACACTCCCTTATTAGAAGCTGGTGTCCTATTTCTTTCGTGCCCTTTCTCGCCTGCTCCCTCCCACTGCCCTGCACATCCAGGTGCCCCATCATGGGGAGCCTGTCAGAGAGGAGGCACCTACAGCCAAGAGGGGAGGACACATGAGCCAAAACCAGAGTCAAGTACCCAGATTCAGAATACCCAGCATGGGATTCAGGAAACAGTTAACACAGTAACCCCACAAACGTGGTCTATGATGGACGATGCACGGAAGAAGTCTTGGTGTGATTTAACAGAGGATGCTCTCCATCAGCGACTCAAACTTTACTGTGCATTTGAGCCACCTAGAAAGCTTGTTAAAAATGTAAATTGCTACCCACAGATGTTCTGATGCACTAGATTGGAGCCTAGGAATCTGCACTTCGACAAGCTGGCTGGTGATTCTGATGCATAACAAAGTCTAGGCACATGCATCAAGGAACATTAAGCCCAGAATTAGAGATTTGGCTTTACCTGGCATGGGATGGTTGTTCCTAAGTCAAGAAGACCCTGACCCAGACACAGCTCACAGGGGATTATGTTCTAAATTCCACCTGATGGGACTTGTGTGTTTACTTAGGTGTGTTCATTAACAGTTTGGGGGCGTGACTGTTTCCCCCTCAGGCATTTGGCTGGCAGCCCCATGGGCAACACACTGCCCGCCTTGCACAGGAGGGGGTGTTAGCAAAGGCACCCACTCTGCAAGCCTTGCCCAGTGCCCTGAAGGTCACCCCACACAATGCTACTGCAATTCAGTCCCCACTACAGCAGGGTGAACCATCTGCTTCCCATGACCACAGAGCAAAAGCAGAAGCAGACAGGTTGATCATGACTGACAGCATCTGTTTTAAATCAGGCTAACTGTAGGTTGGGCACAAGCAGGGCAGGAGGCAGTGGTGGAGCACTGCCCTGGCCTGGGCACCTCTTCACACCCCTCTCCCTAACCCAATCTTTTCTTTCCTATAGTCAGCAATGCTTTCCAGAGCACTGAAGGACAGATACAGGAGAATGTTAGGAAGTAGACTCTAGATTATTGGGGTCTGATCAAGGTAAGAATAAAGGTGGGTGTCTCAGGGGGCACTAGTGCTAGCCATTAGGTCTGAGGATGGAAGATTAAGGGAGCCTTAGTTTCTCTGCCTATGAGAAAATGTCTTGAGTTGCCGCAAAGCAGTGACCTTTCTCCCAAGCTCCCAACTTCCTGCTGAAGAACTCCATGCAGAAGACTGCAGCGAGCTCACACTCTGTGCATCTGCTATCAACTGACACTCCTTCCTCCCAGCCACCAGTCCCCTCCGGGTCCCCTCTCGTTAATATTCTTATCTGCAGGCCCAGAGGCTCTGACTCATCTTTTCTTCCTTCCTTCCGTCCTTCTCCCTCCCCTCCCC
The DNA here is from genome assembly GCF_008728515.1 of Papio anubis. NCBI lineage: Eukaryota > Metazoa > Chordata > Mammalia > Primates > Cercopithecidae > Papio > Papio anubis. The sequence goes on along the minus strand of NC_044976.1, from coordinate 112,433,812 downwards.
TCCCCTCCCTTCCCCTCCCCTCCCCTTCCCTTCCCTTCCCCTCTTTTCTTTTCTTTTCTTTCTTTTTTTATTTTTTTGAGACAGGATCTGGCTCTGTTGCCCAGTCTGGAGTGCAGTGGCAAGGACATGGCCCACTGCAGCCTCTACCTCCTGGGCTCAAGTTATCCTGCCACCTCAGCCTCCTGAGTAGCTGGGATCACAGATGCACACCACTGTGCCCAGTTAATTTTTTAAAACAATTTTGTTGAGATGGGGGTTCTTACTATGTTACCCAAGCTGGTCTTGAACTCCCCTGCTCAAGCGATCCTCCCACCTTGGCCTCCCAAAGTGCTGGGATTACAGACGTGAGCCACCATGTCCAACCTTGACTCATTTTTCTATTCCTCCTTCACTTCAGCCCCAATCACTCTCCGAATTCTGTCCATTTCTCCCACAGAACATCTTATACCTGTCCCAACCTTTCAGAAACCACACCTGCCTTAGTTCAGGCCTTCTTAACTTCTGTCCCGCGCATCCAGGAGTTTACTAAGGGGTCTTCAGACATCTGCTCTTCTACCTCCTGAGCCCTTTGGTTCCCAGCCTGGCACTCTTAAATATCTAGGGATTTTCAGTATTTAAAAGAACTACTGGAAACTATACATTTACCCCAATAAAGCATCACAGACTATTGATACATGTAATGTGTTAAATGTCCAAAATCAAACTGCCAGATCTTTGGGGGTAAATTAACAAAAGGGGTTTCCTGGTAATGAAAGGTTGGGACCCACTGCCAATCTACTTCACACAGCCCCAGTTAGCTGTCTCTCTGAAACAAAGGTCTAATGTCACTTCTCTTAAGACCTCAGTTCCTTCAGATTCCCTACTGTGGCATTTGAGTCCAGCCATCATTGGGTCCTACATGGTCACTTTCTGTCTCTACCCAGGCTACATTTTCCAAATACCCATGCACTTTCACTTCTCCATGACTTTGCTAATGCCTCTCCTTCATCCTAGAATGTTCTTCCCTCCCTCCTTTGCTCCTTGCTTCTTATCCTTCACGTTCTTGCTCAAACATTCCTCCTCTATCTTTCCTGAGTTCTGCATCTCTCAGGTCATAACTATGAGCTCCTTTTTGTTTGTCCTTGTAAGTCCAGTGTTTGTACTTTCTTTCTAGTACATATTTTATTCTGATGTATGTTATAGTAGGATCTCCCTCATCAGAGTAGAGGCTGCCTGAGAGCTGACACCCCATGAGCGGCCTCATTTAGTCCACACTTTGCATAGTCCCTGACACATAGTATGCGCTTGATAAGTGTTTGTTGGCTAAATAGACATGTGAGTGAATGAGTAGACAAGTTCTTTTACAGGATAAAATCCACATCATCACAATGACCCACAATGCTCCCACTGCCCCTGTGGTCTCAAGTGGCCACGTAGGACCAGAATGGTCACTATCTTCTAATAATACTAATACTAATCATAGCAGCTGTCATCTGTTACATGATTATGATGTGCCAGTCACCATGCTAAGTTCTTTCCATACATTATCTGATTTAATTCTGTCATCAACCTTTTGAGGTAGGTAATATTGGTATGACCTCATTATATGGAAGAGGACACAAGGAAGAGAAGTAAAGTAACTTGCCCAAGGCTAAGGGGAGGAACTGAGAGTCAAGCCTAGATGAGCCTGGTGTTACTTGCTTTATTTTGCCTGTGAAGGGCATGGGCGCCAGCTCAGCCTGTGCCCACTGACTAAGCCAACAGCACAGATGACGTGTTTCTCTCTTGCCAGGGAGACTGTGTATTCCACAGGGCAGATTGGGCCCAGGCCACAAAGGACAGACCACTGACTGGGCTTGCCCTGCCCTGGCCAAAGTGCAGGTGCTACCCGGGCCTGTGCCACTGACTGTCCCCAGACCACAAGTGCTTCCTCTGCCCTACACCAGCCTTCCTCACTCTGCGAGGCAGTACCTGGTGTCGAGCACCTCTGATGATGGATGCTTTCAATATTTTGGTCAGTCCTACTAAGAAGGTTTGAATATAAACTGGGCCAGCAGGAAAAGGTAATTAGGCAGCGCTTTCCCGATGAGGGAAGAGGATCAGCAGGTGTCAGATCAGGGATCAGAGTCCTGGTGTGCATTTAATCAAGTATCACTGTTCTGTTCACACGTCGGATGGCAAAGCTTGAAAAACTCCTATCCCACCTCTTTCTTCCTAACTCCCGGTAGAGGTAGAGGAAGGATCCCAACGGTGCCCTCCCCCCAAAATCAGCAAAACCAAAACTGAAACACAAAACAGAGCCATCAGCATCCCACGCCTCCTTCTTCTGCATTCTCAGCCCTTGATTACGAAAAAAATAACCAAAAAAGAACAGAGAGAACCCTGGGGACAAGGCTCTAGACAGACCCATGGCAGACAAAAGGATTGGAGGAAAGGGAAGGAATGCTTAAAAAGCAGTTAGGCAGTAGCTTGGAGTCATCTTATTTAAATTCTAAACAAGACCAGTATTCTGAGATAACAAAAGCCACTGTGTTTAATTAAGGGCATAAATGGTAGAAATATGAGACAGGAGCTTTTACAAGCTGTTAATGAGGTGGATGGGAAACCTCTAAAAATAAACCACAGCAAGTTTAAAGGGTAATTAGGGGATCAAAAATAAACAGAGAGTGTCAATTTAAGAGAAGTTCCCTTCGAGGGCTCCTCCAACCAGTCCTCAGTAGGTAGGGCAGGCCAAAAAGAGAGCCCCCCCAAGGAGTCAGGAGGCAGGTATCTTCTTCTAACTTGGCCTTTGCTCCTTCCTAAACTTTTAAGAATCCTAATGAGCTCCCCGGCCCCACCACCACCCACAACAAGCAAATAAAGCCACTGTGAGGCAGGCTATGCCTTATTTAACACGTAGTCCCCAAAGAGGCCTGAGCAAATATTAGGGGATGAGAAACCTTAAGAGCAAAAGTTATAAAAATCAGTCCAGTTCCTGCATTTGAGTTGATAGCCAAGATTTGTGCCTACGTGTGTGGGTGCATGGACACACAAACCACACACCTGCACACACAAACAACCCCCCCACTTATCAATTGAGAGCTCCACTCAAGGCCATTGCTCATGAATAGGGAATAGGTGTTTGCTAACCCTTGAGGTGAAGTTCTTGTACGCCTCCCACCTCCTGCCTCTCACCTCCACAATCTTTTTCCCCTTCCCCATTACTGCTTAAAATGCTAGCACATTAGGAAGCTGTTCTGTGGTCGGGTAAGTTGGGGAAGTTCTTCCCATAATATGCCCTTCTAGGAGATGCATGTTTACACATTTAACGCTCTAAGAACTGTGATCAGGAAATCTCTTTTTGTTTGTTTAACTCAGCGTTTCCCAAATCCTTTGCCCATGTAACCCTTTTCCCACAAAAGGGTTCTGGATATATTCAGGTTATATCCATTCCTCTTCTAGTTCTGTGAGACCCTGTCCAAAGGTGACGTCTCATCTTCCTACAATCTATGAACTAAATGGTAAACTTAACCTCTGCCATACCCCAATATTCAACAATGGAACAAAAATGGGAAGATAGCAGAAAACAATCATTTACTTAGAAAAATAGAGGAAAGAAAGAGATCTCTAGGCAAGAACCATACAGTGGCTACTTGTCTAAGCAAATATTTAATCCTGAAGCTATAGGGAACCATTACCATCCCTCCCCACTACCTACCCCCAAGTGGCAAAATTTGGGGGCATTAAACACTCCCCCAAAGGACCAGGAATTGGCTATATGGAGGGATAACTGCAGCACAGGCCTCTTGCTTCTCCATGGATGGGGCAGGTCAGTGGTCTCCCTCAAACGGGCTAGAGAGCAGCAGGGCTAGTCATGGGGTAGGGGAAGAGGAGACACACAAAGAGAAATAAGGAGCTCTGGGATAAGCATCCTTCCTTTAATTCATTTACTCTCCTGCCAACTTCTCTGCAAATATGAGGTAGTACTGGTCTTTATGATTACAAAGTGGTGCCCACCCCTGGAGAGAATTCTGGTCCAGATTCTGGTCCAGTGCATATAGCTCTGCCCTGCAAATTCTGAGTCCTTTCTGCTTCTAATGGGAGCTGAAAAGTGAACTCAGTCAGAAGACCTGTGCAACCCAGGCAAAGTATTAATAACTGAACCCATTTTTATCACCTTTGTTCATTTGTAAAATTAGGACAATAATTACAGCTACTTTACAAAGTTGTTTAGAAGGGTAAATTATATATGCAAACATTTAATATCTTGTGGTACACTGTAATGATCAGAATACATTATTTTCTCTTTCCCTCTACACCCTCCTTGGGTGATTTCCTCCACTCCCAGGTCGTGATTCCACGGAAATGCAGATGGATCTGAAAAACATATTTCCGTCTAGATCTGTCTCCTGAATGCTAGATTTCTGCCACAGACTGGGATTTATTGTAAGAAAGCAGAAATCCAATGAAATCCAAGAACAGAAAAGTAAAATATTGCCAGATATGAGAGGTTCTAAAATTAGGAGAAACCCATTAAGAACAGAAGCAGCAACTCTCTCTCTCCCTGTCAGGAGTCACCAGTCTCCAGGTGTCTGCTCCATTCTCCCCTGGCACCCCACCTCATTCCTGTCTACTCATCATGCCCCCAGTGTATAGGACCCACCTGAAGAGCTCACTCCAAGTGACAATAGACCCAATGTCTCCTTGTTCAAAATTCAGGAGAAAGAGTCTGCTTTGATGAGCCTATCCATTCAACCCTGACAATGTAAGTCATAGGATTTGCTGCCCTGGGTAAGGTGTCCATCCCGTATAATGCTGTCCCTAAGTTCTTTGGTTTTGGGACTCAGACTTGCTCTCCTTGTTTCTCAGCTTACAGACAGCCTATTGTGGGACCTTGTGATCATGTAAGTTAATACTTAATAAACTCCCACATATATATGTCATATGTATCATATATATCCTATTAGTTTATATTTATATATATAAACTGATTTTATATATATCCTATTAGTTCTGTCCCTCTAAGAGAACCATGACTAATACAGATTTTGGTACTGGGAATGGTTCTAGAGGAACAGAATTTTAAGGATGGAGTTCTTTCATTGATTTTGGGGTTTCTGGAGTGAGCTGCTTAATATGATTAGACCCAAAAATGCTAAGGACTCTACTTCTAATAGTATGGAAAACACTGATAGTCCTTGGCATGAACTATTTAGAGAGTTATGCAAAATAAATGCATTTGACACTCCTGATTCACTGCTCATGAGAGGCAAGTTTAGTAACTCTATACATAATACCTATGACCATATGTGGAGAACCAAGGGACACAGTGAAGCTGGTTGGTTGCTTCTAAGTTCAGCGGGCACAATGATGAAAGAAAATGATGAACTCAGGGATTCTGTCTCCCAGATTCAGAAGCAGATACTGAGCCTCAAATCTGCTAAGATTGCCCTTAGTGAGAGTCTTATAGCCTATAGAGAAAGAGCTGAAATTGTGGAAAAACAGACACAAGCTCTTATCATGCGAGTGGCTGACCTGCAACGAAAGGTGCATGCACAGCCTCACCAGGTGTCTACTGTTAAAGTGAGGGCGTTGATTGGAAAAGAATGGGACCCTGCAACTTGGAATGGGGACGTGCAGGAGGACCCTGATGAAACTGGGGACACTGAGTTTGTAAACTCTGATGAAACTTTTTTGCCAGAAGGAACAGCTTCCCCATCCCCAGTAGTGGCAACATACCCTCCCCGACCCATGCTGCCATCAGCCTTTCCACCTCTGTCTGAGGAGATAAACCCTGTGCTGCCTGAGGCAACAGTAATGGCCTCCCCTGAGGCAGTTGCCAGGCAAGATAATGTTGATCCTCCTCAGGAGCCACCCCCAACACCCCTGTTTCCTTCTAGACCTATAACTGAAGTCTCAGTGGGCTGCTAGAGGTGAAGTTGATAGTGTGACCCATGAGGAGGTGCACTACACTTGAAAAGAACTGCTTAGGTTCTCTAATCTCTATAAACAGAAATCTGGAGAACAGGCATGAGAATGGATATTAAGGGTGTGGCACAATGATGGAAGGAACATAGAGTTGGATCAGGCTGCATTTATTGATTTGGGCCCACTAAGTAGGGACTCAGCTTTTAATGTTGCAGCTTGGGGAGTTAAAAAAGATTCTAACAGTTTATTTGCTTGGTTAGCTGAAATAAGGATTAAATGATGGCCCACTGTGTGTGAGCTGGAAATGCCTGGTCTTTCTTGGTTTAATGTACAGGGAGGGATCCCAAGGCCTAGTGACATTGGGATGGTGGAGTGGATTAGCCACTTTAGACCTAGTCATCCCAGCTGGGAGGGTCCACAAGATATACCCTTGGCCAATGCCTTGTGAAATAGATTTGTGAGGGTAGCACCTGGATCTTTGAAGAGCCCTGTAATTGCTGTATATCAGATTGAATGGTGGGAACTGCAGTTACCCAACTACAAAATGTAAATACAATGGGAATAATTGGATCCTGAGGTGGCCGGAGCCGAGTGGCAGCACTCAATCATAAAAGGCGAGGTGGGCATAGCTACCATAATGGACAGCAGAGGCAAAGTGGCAATCAGAATAGTCTGACTCATGTAGAGCTCTGGCATTGGCTAATTAACAACTGTGTTCCTAGATCTGAAATTGATAGGAAGCCTATTGCATTCCTACTTAATTTATACAAGCAGGAAACTTCTAGGTCAAATAGATAAAAGACTAACGTGAATTATAAAAACAGAATCACAGTCCCTCAATCAATTTCCAGACTTTCCAGCCAGTTTACAGACCCAGAACCCCTTGAATGAAAGGGAGGCCAGGTCCCCTTGAGGAAAGGCCGCATTACCGACAATTTATACAATGAATCTCTCTCCCATCCTTCCCCAAGGGGACCTCCAGCCTTTTACCAGGATAACTGTGCAATGGGGAAAGAGAAATTATTAGACATTTCAGGGACTGCTGGACACTGGCTCTGAGTTGGTGTTGATTCCAGGGGACCAAAAATGTCATTGTGGTCCTCCCGTTAAAGTAGGGGCTTACAAAGGTCAGGTAATTAATGGAGTTTTAGCTTATGTCCAACTTACAGTGTGTCCAGTGGGTCCCTGGATTCATCCTGTGGTCATTTCCCCAGTGCAAGAATGCATAATTGACATAGACATACTTAGCAGCTGGCAGAACTCCCACACTGGCTCCCTGACTGGTAGGGTAAGGGCTATTATGGTGAGAAAGATCAAATGGAAGCCACTAAAGCTGCCTCTACCTAGAAAAATAGTAAATCAAAAACAGTATCACATTCCTGGAGGGATTGCAGAGATCAGTGCCACCATCAAGGACTTGAAAGACACACAGGTGGTGATTCCCATTACATCCCTGTTCATCTCTCCCATTTGGCCTGTGCAGAAGACAGATGACAGTAGATTATTATAAACTTAGCCAAATGGTGACTCCAACTGCAGCTGCTGTACCAGATGTACACATCTCCTGGTACCTGGTATACAGCCATTGACTTGGCAAATGCCTTTTTCTCCATTCCTGCCCATAAGGCCCACCAGAAGCAATTTGCCTTCAGCTGGCAAGGCCAGCAATACACCTTCACTGACCTACCTCAGGAATATGTCAACTCTCCAGCTTTGTGTCATAATCTTATTCAGAGAGACCTTGTTTGCTTTTTACTTCCACAAGATATCATACTGGCCCATTACATTGATGACATTATGCTGATTGGATCCAGTGAGCAAGAAGTAGCAAACACACTGGACTTATTTGTGAGACATTTGCATGCCAGAGGACGCGATAAATATGTAAAATTTCTAGGGCTCCAGTGGTGTGGGGCCTGTAGAGATATTCCTTCTAAGGTGAAAGATAAGTTGCCGCAATCGGCCCCTCCTACAACCAAGAAAGAGGCATAACGCCTAGTGGGCCTATTTAGATTTTGGAGGCAACACATTCCTCATTGGGGTGTGTTACTCTGACCCATTTATCAAGTGACCCAAAAGGCTGCCTGTTTTGAGTGGGGTCCAGAACAGGAGAAGGCTCTGCAATAAGTCCAGGCTGCTGTCCAAGCTGCTCTGCCACTTGGGCATATGATCCAGTAGATCCAATGGTGCTTGAGGTGTCAGTGGCAGATAGGGATGCTGTTTGGAGCCTTTGACAGACCCCCATAGGTGAATCACAGCAGAGGCCTCTAGGATTTTGGAGCAAGGCCCGGCCATCTTCTGCAGATAACTACTCTCCTTTTGAGAGACAGCTCTTAGCCTGTTACTGGGCTTTGGTGGAAACTGAACATTTGACTATGGGTCAAGTCACCATGCGACCTCAACTTCCTATCATGAACTGGGTGCTTTCTGACCCATCTAACCATAAAGTGGGTCATGCACAGCCACATTCCATCATCAAATGGAAGTGGTTTATACATGATCAGGTTTAAGCAGGTCCTGAAGGCACAAGTAGGTTACATGAGGAAGCGGCTCAAATGCCCTTGGTCTCCACTCCTGTCGCCCTGCCTTCTCTCCCCCGGCCTGCACCAACGGCCTCATGGGGAGTTCCCTATGATCAGTGGACAGAGGAAGAGAACATTAGGGCCTGGTTCACAGATGGTTCTTCACGATATGCAGGTACCACCCGGAAGTGGACAGCTGCAGCACTACGGCCCCTTTCTAGGACATCCCTGAAGCACAGCAGTGAAGGGAAATCTTCCCAGTGGGCAGAACTTCAATCAGTGCACCTGGTTGTGCACATTGCAAGGAAGGAGAAATGGCCAGATGTGCGATTATATACGGATTCACAGGTTGTAGCCAATGGTTTGGCTGGATGGTCAGGGACTTGGAAGAAGCATAATTGGAAAATTGGTGACAAAGAAATTTGGGGGAGAGATATGTGGATGGACTTCTTTGAGTGGTCAAAAACCATGAAGATATTTGTATCCCATGTGAGTGCTCACCAACAGGTGACCTCAGCAGAGGAGGATTTTAAGAACCAAGTAGATAGGATGACCCATTCTGTGGACACCACTCAGCCTCTTTCTCCAGCCACACCTGTCATTGCCCAATGGGCCCATGAACAAAGTGGCCATGGTGGCAGGGATGAAGGTTATGCATGGGCTCAGCAGCATGGACTTCCACTCACCAAAGCTGACCTGGCTACAGCCACTGCTGAGTGCCCAATTTGCCAGCAGCAAAGACCAACACTGAGCCTCACTATGGCACCATTTCTTGGGGTGATCAGCCAGCTGCCTGATGGCAGGTTGATTATATTGGACCTCTTCTATCATGGAAAGGGCAAAGGTTTGTCCTCACTGGAAGAGATACTCTGGATATGGGTTTGCCTATCCTGCACACAATGCTTCTGCCAAGACTATCATCCCCGGACTCATGGAATGCCTTATCCACCATCGTGGTATTCCACGCAGCATTGCCTCTGACCAAGGCACTCACTTTATGGCTAAAGAAGTGCAGCAGTGGGCTCATGCTCATGGAATTCACTGTTCATACCATGTTCCCCATCATCCTGAAGCAGCTGGATTGATAGAATGGTGGAATGGCCTTTTGAAGTCACAACTACAATGCCAACTAGGTGACAATACTTTTCAGGGCTGGGGCAAAGTTCTCTAGAAGGCCGTGTATGCTCCGAATCAGCATCCAATATATGGTACTCTTTCTCCCATAGCCAGGATTCACAGGTCCAGGAATCAAGGGTTGGAAGTGGAAGTGGCACCACTCACCATCACCCCTAGTGATCCAATGGCAAAATTCTTGCTTCGTGTTCCCACAACATTTAGTTCTGCTGGCCTAGAGCTCTTAGTTCCAGAGGGAGGAACGCTGCCACCAGAAGACACAACAATTCCATTAAACTAGAAGTTAAGATTGCCACCTGAAGCCAGGTGCAGTGGCTCATGCCTGTAATCCTAGCACTTTGGAAGGCCAAGGCGGGCAGATCATGAGGTCAGGAGATCGAGACCATCCTGGCTAACATGGTGAAACCCCGTCTCTACTAAAAATACAAAAAAATTAGCCAGGCATGATGGCATGCACTTGTAGTCCCAGCTACTCAGGAGGCTGAGGCAGGAGAATGGCATGAACTCGGGAGGCGGAGCTTGCAGTGAGCCGAGATCGTGCCACTGCACTCCACCCTGGGTGACAGAGCAAGACTCCATCAAAAAAAAAAAAAAAGATTGCCACCTGAACACTTTGGGCTCCTCCTACCTTTAAGTCAACAGGCTAAGAAGGGAGTTACAGTGTTGACTGGGGTAATTGACCCAGACTATCAAGATGAAATCAGTCTACTACTCTACAACAGAGGTAAGGAAGAATATGAATGGAATACAGCAGATCCATTAGGGCATCTCTTAGTATTACCATGCCCTGTGATTAAGGTCAATGGGAAACTAAACAGCCCAATCCAGGCAGGACTACAAATGGCCCAGACCTCTCAGTAATGAAGGTTTGGGTCACTCCACCAGGAAAAAAACTGTGACCCACCAAGGTGCTTGCTGAAGGCAAAGGGAATACAGAATGGATAGTAGAAGAAGGTAGTCAGTAATACCAGCTATGACCACGTGACCAGCTGCAGAAATAGGGACTGTAATTGTCATGAGTATTTCCTCCTTCTTTTACTAAAAACATGTTTGTGCATGTATACACTTGTGCTAAGAAAATATCTTTCTTTTATTTCCTTTTCCTTTTTCATGTGACATAAGATTTATTGACTTCATATCAGCATTTAAGTATTGTTAACTTTATGTAATAGTATTTGGGTGGGGGATTGGTGCATTTCTGGTTGTAAAAAGGATAGTTGTATTAAGTTAGATGCAATTATGACATTATTGTCTTTATTTGCAGATTATGAATGATCTCAGGAGATGTGTATGGGTTCAAGTTGACAAGAGGTGAGCTTGTGATAGTTAATACTGAGTGTGAACCTGATTGAATTGAAGGATACAAAGTATTGGTCCTGGGTGTATCTGTGAGGGTGTCGCCAAAGGAGATTAACATTTGAGTCACTGGGCTAGGGACGGCAGACCCACCCTCAATCTGGTGGACACAATCTAATCAGCTGCCAGCAAATATAAAGCAGGCAGAAAACCATGGAAAGGAGAGACTGGCCTAGCCTCCCAGCCTACATCTTTCTCCCGTGCTGGATGTTTCCTGCCCTCAAACATAGGACTCCAAGTTCTTCGGTTTTGGGACTCGGACTGGCTCTCCTTGCTCCTCAGCTTACAGACAGTCTATTGTGGGACCTTGTGATCATGTAAGTTAATACTTAATAAACTCCTATAAATATCCTACTAATTCTGTCTCTCTAGAGAACCCTGACTAATACACCATATCATATGTGAAAAATTACTGGCTAGCCAGTGTATTCACTGCCATTGTGTCTGACATTGATTCCATGTCCAGTCAGCATCCTCGGACATGTAAGAACCATACAGTCTGTAATTCTGTCCCTTCCTAGAGTTATGAGCAGCCAAGCATCCTGAAACATACATAGCAGAATATCCATATATTATACATATCTCTAGTTGGAATCCGTAGTCCCTGAAAAAGAGTCACAACCCGAACTGAGATTGTAATCTTTCCATACCCCAACTCTTCTCCTTCCATGATTCCAATCTCAGTGAATGGCATCACCATCCATATGGTTCTCCAAACTAGAAATGAGGGTGCTACCCTCCACTATCTTTTCTACTCTATTCCCCACATCTAAACATCCAAGTTTATTGATTTTACCGCCAAATATCTCTTGAATTCATCCACCTCTCTTGAAACCACCAGAGTTATCTTAGATTATGCTATTATTATCTCATCACTAGTTAATCCTGGTAGCCTTCTAACTGATCTCCCTCATTCCGTCTTTCCTCCTCCCAAAGCATTCCCCGTATGGTATTAAGACACACCTGATCATGTCTCTCTCTGCTTAAAACTTTTCAATAGTGTTCCAATGTTCAAAACCCTCCATAATTTAGCCTTCACTTACCTCTCCAGTCTTTCCACTTGACTTCACTCTGAGATAGAGCTAGGCTGAGTAATTTACAGTTCCCAGAACCCACATTTTCCAGTTTTTCTTTCAGCTCACTTTGTTCATGCTCTGCACCTTTCAGGAAGCCTTCCCTGACCTCTCTTAGTCTACATTATATGTGTTTTCTGTACACTCTCATAAGGGATTTAGCATTATCATCGTTCTTATCATCTGTATTCTAAGTGCCTATTTCTTCGTCTGTATATAACCCAAGACGTTAAATTTATTAAAGGCAAGGACTGAGTCTTTTTGATCATTGTACTTGACACATATTCAATACAGGTTTGTTGAATAAAAGAGACACATTTATCTGTAGGCACTTCTTTGTTATTACAATAATTGCTAGCTTTTGTGCAGGGTCTTCTATTTTGCAAAGGATATTCACAAGTCGTGTCTCATTGGATCATCCCAGCAAACCTGACATAAAGTCTTCCCAGCCCAGGCACAATGCCAAGAAAGAAAGAAAGGAGGAATGTCACTCTTATTTACCTAAGAAGGAAATGTAATTCAAATATATTAAGTAACTTGCCTGTTGGCAAGTGTCTAGTACTGACTCCTATTGGGGAAATCTATAAGCAACACAGCTGGGGAGCAGGTATCTATCTCTGTCAGAAGAGAAATCACAAGAATGAGCATATTCTAAAGAAAAATGTGCTATGGGTAGTGACATTTGAGGAGGAGATGCTGAAACTGATAGGAAGACAATGAGGAATCTATTCCAGGAGTTTGCAACTGCCACTTAGTAGAGTGGATATGGTCCTTAAATGATGATTTCTGATGTTCCCTAATGGCAGTGCACATGGCTGGACTAAGCAAGGATTAGATACAACACAACAGGCTCAGTAAGCTGCTAAATATTGGCCAGGGAAAAGTTAGGCACAGGGTGACCTGATTTTCCATAGAACAACATGATGAGGTAGGCCAAGTAGAAATCAAGGGTCAGGGAGGGTGTGGAATACAGAATGGGCTTAGCTGCTGCTGCCTATGAGGGATGAGGTCTGCCACTCCATACAGCCCTGTTCCAGCGGTATTCCAATTACCATTCAGAGCCTACTCTCTTGACGATCGATAAGAGCACTATTTGTTATTGTTGTCATTTTTATTATTATTTTAGTACTAGGACATTAGAGCACTTTAACAACAACAACAAAATGCTTCACATGTAGGGAAAAAACTTAGGAAAAAAAGACCTGGCTCCATTAAATAAGATTATGTCCAGAAAACCTAAGCCATTGACAGATCCACAGTGACAGATGCACATCTCCATTTGTATTACCAGTCATACAGAAAGGAAAAGAAAAAAGTGACACCAAAAACAAATAGCTACAACAAACAGCTTTGCCTCTGGGCAGATCTCAGACAGTCAGGAGTTCCTTTGCTGGATCCAGTACTTGTAGTTGAATTAAAGCTCCCTAAATGCTGACAAAGTCATTCTAGCAGCTAAACACGTGTTTGCATAATTGATCTAACCAAAAGTAAATTAAGGATCTGTGTTTCTGGGATCCACTGTTGAAATGCACTGTGGTGTGGCCTAGTGTGAAAAAAAAAAATCATTAATCCCAGGAGCTGATAAGGCAAGGGTTTTACCTGATGACTGAGAAATACAATTTTTAACAGGAAGTAATTTCTTCCAGCTGTCTGCTTTGTAGAGTTACAGAATTTCCAGCTATTTCAACGTCTTAGCCCTTGCCCTGCTAAATTGAGCTCAGCCCAGCCCCAATTCCAAGAATGTAAATTTAATTTAAGACATACATAATTTGAAGACAGCTGGGTGCAGTGGTGCATGTCTGGAATCCCAGCACTTTGGGAGGCAGAGGCAGACAGATCGCTTGAACTCAGAAGTTTGAGACCAACCTGGATAACATGGCGAAACCCTGGCTCTACAGAAAGTTAATTAGGTGGGTGTGGTGGCATGCACCTGTAGTCCCAGCTACTCTGGAGTCTAAGGTGGGAGGATCAATTTGAACCCTGGAAGTGGAGGTTGCAGTGAGCTGAGATCGTACCACTGCACTGCAGCCTGGGCAACAGAGCAAGGCAACCCATCATCCTTTAATCTGGTGGGGATTAATTTGAGAATGCAAGCCCTAGTATGGAAAAATGGGCCTTACATTGTGCTCAAAGTCACTTTCATTTTAGTCTTACCTGGGCCACTATTACATCCCTCACATCCAGTCTACAAGCTCTGTTGGCTCTATCGCTAAACTCTCTCCATTTCCAGCTCCAACCCAACTCCTACCATTGCAGGTTACTTGGGGTGTCACTCTTCTGGCCGGAAACCTCTGTGGCCAGTGTTACCTTTGCCCAGGTTTTGCTCAGGCCCACTGGACTCATTCCACCCACTCAGTCGGGCACACTACACTCAGCTCATGCTACCAGCCTGGATCCCACACCTGCCAAGGGTGAACCAGGCATGGAGTGGGGAGGAGTATGTAAGCAAGCAAGCATGGGGTCTGGCACTGCACACAATCAGGCATGCCAACTGCTACAGGGGGACAGGCAGCTCCAGGTGCTAGTATGGGTGCAGACTCTCTGCAGGGCTGCAGCTGGATCAGGTACACGGCAAGCAGCTTCCACAACTGCCACCGGGGACCACAGTGGCACCCAGAAGCTTGGAGATTCCAGGAACCACAGGGCGCCAAAGAGTGAGTCACAGCCCTGGTTTGGGGAGCTCCCATGTCTGGGCTCCCCAAAGGGCTGCAGCTCTTCTCTCCTTCTCTTTACCTGCAATGTGGTGAGCAAGGGGCATATTTCAGCCCTTTCAGTCTTGCTGTGTAGCAGGTCCCGAGTTCTTGTCTTGAGTCCAGGAAGAATAAGGTACATGGACAAGTGGAGGGTGAGCAAGGCAAAGAGAAGCTTTGCTGAGTGACAGAATAGTTCAGAGGAGGCCCTGGTGTGGTAGCTCCTCTCTGCAGCTGGTCATCCTGATATCTGCTCAGCTTTGGCTGAGCCTAGGGCTTTTATGGGCCTCAGTGGGGAGGAAGTGCATGCTGATTGGTTCCTGGGCAGCCATGGGCAGGCCCAGAAGAGGCACCACAAGCTCCCACTCTGATCTGTGGGACTGGCAGCCTGGTCCCCCAGCCTTCAGGCCCTCTCTGGCCTGAAGGGGCAGGGCTCCAACTTGTCCCAAGCTCCTGCTGGCCCCATG
This sequence comes from Papio anubis, assembly GCF_008728515.1. NCBI lineage: Eukaryota > Metazoa > Chordata > Mammalia > Primates > Cercopithecidae > Papio > Papio anubis. The sequence goes on along the minus strand of NC_044976.1, from coordinate 112,418,684 downwards.
GAGTGGGCAACCTGAGCCATACCTCCCTGCTGCAGCTGGCATGATGGCAGTGGCAACTCCAGACAGGCTGCCACTGCCATGACTACCACTGTAAGTCACCATCATCTCTTCCCTCTCTTTGGCTTACTGTAAGGGCTCCTAACTGGTCTCTGCTTCCACTCTTTCCCCCTGCAGTGCATCCTCCATACAACAGACAGATCCTCTCCTTTGTAATTTTTAATATGCATTTTAAAAATATACATAAAAGTATAGTATAATAAAGCCCCAATTATTTAATTATTTTCTGAAATAAAGCAAATCCTAGGCATCATAACACATTACCCGTTGCCACTTCCACATTATCCATCCCAAACTAATACACACTTTCTTATTTCTTATTTGTCTTTTTGTCACTCTCAGGATATGCTTAACAGACTTTCTTTTAGCCCCAAGGCATGCTATTATCACACTTAACAAAATAAATAATAATTATATAGTATAATCTATCTAATACCAAGCCCGTATTCAAATTTCCAAGGTTGTCTCAAAGATCTCTTTTTACAATTAGTTTGTTTGAAATAAGGATCCAAACTAGATCTAAACATAGTGTTTGCTTATGTCCATTAAGTCTCTTTCATTCCACGGTAGTCCTTCTTTCTTTTCATGTCATTGATTATCCACTTTAAAATATAAATCAATCAGGCCATTCCTTGCTTTAACCCTCCTGCCCCCTAACAGCTTGCCTTTGCAGTTAGAATAAAACCCAAAACCCTTACCATGCTGATATGATTTGGCTCTATGTCCCACCCAAATCTTATCTTGAATTGTAATCCCCAGGTGTTGAGGGGAGACCTGGTGGGAGATATTGGGTCATGGGGGCAGTTCCCCCCGTGCTGTTCTTATGATAGTGAGTGAGTTCTTACACCATCTGATGGTTTTATAAGTGTTTGGTACTTCCTCTCTTGCTCGCTTCTTCTCTCTCCTGCTGCCCTGTGAAGGGGTCCCTTCCACCGTGAAGAAATTTATGAAGAAAAGAAGTTTAATTGACTAACAGTTTCACAGGCTATACAGGTAGCATGGCTGGGGAGACCTCAGGAAACTTACAATCATGGCAGAAGGCCAAGGGGAAGCAAGCAAGTCTCACATGGCCACCAGGAGAAAGAGAGAGCAAAGAGAGAAGTGCTACACACTTTTAAGCAACCAGATCTCATGAGAACTTACTCACTATCACAAGAAGAGCAAGGAGGAAATCTGCACCCATGATCGAATCACCTCTCACCAGGCCCCTCCTCCACCACTGGGGATTAAAATTTAATGTGAGATTTGGGTGGGGACACAGAGCCAAATCATATCAATGTGTATACATGGGAGCCTTCAGAATGGAGGATTTCTTTGGAAGGAGTTATTGCTATCTTATGAGAGTTAACTTCTTCTACCCAAGGGGAAGGGTTAAAAATGGGGAGTGCTACCTCCTTCAATCCTGGAGTGAGAGGGCTTTAGAGGACCATTTAGAGAGCACCCTGTGTGTTCTCTCAAGTTGGTGAGATGGGAGGAGTGTTAGATATTGAACTTGTGCTTGACTCACTGAAAAAACTTAAGTGGTTAGTCTGGGAAAACAGGAAAGAGGGTGTTATATTGGTTCCAGTCTGCATTTTCAGAGCCTGTTATGAAGAGAGATGCTTGAATATATTCTATGGACTAACAAGGACAATGCAAGAAAAATCAGAGAGCTGTTGTCTTGGGTTCTGCTCAATGTGGGTACCTAGAAGATGCAGTAATTCCTGCAAGAAGAAGCTGGACGAAGCTAAAAGTAGAGGCCTATTCTTCCTAGGGGCTAGCAAAGAATAGCAAAAAACTCTCACAATTAGATGCATCCACCTGACTTTAACCATCTGCCAGGCCCAAAGAACACAAAATCTCCCAGACCAGTCTAGCAGGGACTGCCCCATCCCCTTACCACTACCAGCACCCCGTCACACACACTACCCCCTTTGAAAGAAGCAATATATCAGCCAGGAAGAGGTAAGATAGAAGAGAAGGTAAAATAAGAGAGAAAAAAAACTATGTCCCCTTCCTAGAGTCAGGATGCCATCAACTATAGGCCATAATTCAAAGATGCTAACTCAACTTTTGGATGAAATAGAAGCACTTAATCATTGTTTTCTATCAGATATTCCAGTTTTTACAACTTAAAGTGACCAAGGGATTGTCTATCACCTAGGAGTGGGCAGAACAATCATGGAATCTACCCACATTCCCATTATAGGAACAGATCACGACCACTGAATATACTTCAAATAGACAGTGGATGACAAAATAAGTTGTACTTTGAGCCTAAAAATCATGCATTTAGCGTGTCAGCTTGTTATCTGTCTCCCTTCCCTGGCAGGCAAACCTCACAAGAGTGTGGACTTTGTCATCCTAACATTGTATCCTTAGAACCAAGAAGAAAGTGTGGCATGTATTAGTAATAAATATTATCTAAGATTGATCAATGAGCTCATCTTTAGGTTCCCCAAGTTTCATGTCTCCAAATAACTGACCTTCTGCTCTGGGGTTCATTTAAAGTGTCTAAGATAGCTGTGTTAGATAGGATAAGCTAACTGTCATGACAACAACTCAAAACATCATTGGGTTAACTAAAACAAGTTTATTTCTTGCTCATGAAAAGTCTAATGAAAAGTCTAATATTTCTGGGCAACTCTCCTCCAACCAGTGACTCAGGGATCCAGGCTCCTTCCATCTTGTAATGCTATCATTTTAAACATGCAGTCTGTAAGGTTTGGAAGGGGAAAACAGTGGAGTAAGGCACAGCTGATAATTCACCTCCTCAGCTTATAAATGGCACACATTATTTCTGCTTATTTTCTTTTGCCCAGTGCTTGTCCTATGGGTGCAGCTGAAGACAATGGATTGAGGAGCATGGTATCTAACTAGACAACTGCATCCTAACAATACCTCTACACTGTGGAAGGAGAGCTTGCATCTTTGGTGGTCAGCTACCACTGCTGCCACAGTAGCCACCTAGAAGGACTGATTAAAGGCCTGCCTTACTTGTATAAATGAGCCCTCCTCCCGCATAATGGAGCCCAGACCATGAACCCTTGCTAGATATCTGGGCTTGACTAACCCCAGAATCACCTCCCTGGTGCCAGCTGTTACTTAGTCCAGCTTTCTCTCAGCTCTACTATCTGTTGAAACCCTCCTATTTCATCAGGAATCTTAGAACTGAATAGCTGCCTGCCACATCAGTAAAGACATCCATACCTAGTTCTGTGAGCATAAAAAGGCCACATCCACCCCCACAGCTGGGTCAGCTACCAAGCACCAATTCCATCCAGAGAGGCCCCTCTGCTCTTACCCATGCTGCTGTGAGGAAACACCCAAAACTCTAAGAGCCCTAAATACCTCCTTCTCTTTACAGATGGAGAACTGGCACCTGGAGCTGGTGGATGGTGGACGTCCAAGGTCACACTGTCTGTGGCCAGAGCCAACACTTCTGGCCACTCTTCACATCACACTACACATCAAAGGCTGCCGCCTCCTCAATCCCCCAGTCACTCGCTGTTTTACTCAAACTGAGCTTCCATTGTCCCCATATCCTGAGAGCCTTCCCAGGCCTTCTACTCAGCCTTACCTCCTTTACTTGAACCCTAAGACACACCTTCCTTGGCAGTCTTCTCCTACCTGCGGGGATGGTACCCAATCCACCCTTTCTCCTTGGGTCTCCTTTGGAGGTTTTGTTCCATGCTGAGCATCTCTCTGGCCCCACCTTTATGGGTGAAGAAAGTTAACACCCAGAAGGCTGAGGTGACCTGCGGAGCTCACGCTGCCAGTTGTGCAGTTTGAAGAAGGTGCATCAACACACACCTCTTTTGCATCTCCCGGACACTCTTGGCCTTACCTCCCCCTTTTCATGCAGCCATCAGTCCTCAGTGAGCTGAGACCATCTTCAGCTCAAACCTGATCCCCATCGCCTCAGCCCTGCTCTCTTCCCATCTAGGGCTCCTACCTGTGTCGAGGGGAACCTGGAAATGCCCGGGAGCTAACATTGGCCAGTTTGTGGAGGGACAAACCTCTAACCAAACAGGTATGGGAACTAACTGAATGCTTCTGTTTCTTTCCTCCAGGTGGACAATTCTGAGAGCTTGTCAAATGGCTTCTCAGGCAGTCCTCTGCGACCAGGCAATCAGCAAGTAGCCCACTTGCCAGTGTGTCTTTGAATGAGCTCTCTCTCCAACCTGCTTCACTCCCTCTGACTCTCACTCATGCGGTCCAGTTCCCACTCTCCCAGGAAATCCTCACATTTCAGCCTTTGTCTTAGGCTTTTCTGTCCAGGGACCCCAGCCGCACACAGAGACAGAGCCGGGGAGCCATAGGAATGCCTGGTTGCCAAGTTGGGTCCCATGAGAGGGTGTTTGTCTTGGTTAATTTGCCATCCCCTATGTCTTGTCTTCGGTCTTGTTGGTTCAGAAACTTAACTTTCTCAGAGCCAAAAGGGGCAGCTCCCATTACCCAAGCCACAGGATGCCAGTCTATTTAGTTACCCTAGAAAACAATTGTCAAACAAGACAGAGTCTTCTTGAGTGCACCTAATGGGGCATCTTCTCCCTGTAGCTGAGAAACTAAACAGGCCACAAGGGCAGAATGTGCCTTAGTGAGCAGTGAAGCTCTAGGAGTTCTAGAGGATTCTCATCATCCTGGGACACCTCTCGGCTGAGGCCCTCTTGGTGCATCAGAAGAGCCTTGTGGAGGAGAGAGTGGTGAGTTGGCTTGGCCAAGACCTCTCCATGTTTGCCCCGTCACAGTCCTATTTTTCTGCTTCTATGTCATGACTATTGTTTTTATTATTATTGTAAAGAGGGTGCTATTTGGAAAAATTATTAATGTGTTTTTCTCTTTTGCCTTTCAGAGAATATAACCTTTTCCCTCAATTGGCCCCAAGCATTCCTCTGCCTTGGGAGAGATTAAATTGTTACAGAATAATGCAAAAATAAATAAAGAGTTAATATTCTGCTATTGACATTTAAAATGAGATTTCTCCACAAGGCACTAATTTTTAGATTCAGGCTATTGTCTTGAGAGAGGTGGAATTGCCAATTGACTAAAATGAGAAAATTAGAGGCAAAATATCTGTGCTGAGTCCAGGTTCTGCCATTTACCAGTTGTGTGACCTTGAACAAGTTACTGAATTACTCTAGGAATTAGTCTGCTTATCTGTAAAATGGGGTAATAATAGCACTGACCTCTGGGGATTGCTGTGAGAAGTTAATGAGCTAATACATGCAAAACATAATATTATTTAATTCTTTCTAGATGTCAAGCACTATAACACTTAGAAGCAGTTAGGAAGTATCTGGAACATAGCAAGTATTCCATAAACACAGGCTATCATCTTCAAAACTCCCTTCTCTTCCCCTTTAGTGTTGTAGGAACCAGCTTTTAGAGTGCCCATGCAGCCATGAAGCTCTCTATGGTAGGTGGAGGATAGAACCCAGTGAGAAAAGCCTTCTTTCAATCCAGAGGGATAATGGGGAAAGGAGGTGAGAAAAAGAGAGGGAAAAGAGAACAGTCCCCCCATGACACACGATCACACATACCACACATACACACACCACACATGCACAACATATGCCACACATACACCACACCACACTACACTTACCACCTACCACACACACCATATATGTATCACACATCACATACTACACATACACACCATATACCACACACACACACTGCACATACACACACCACACACCGTATATCACACAGACACACACTGCACATACACACCATATACCATATATACAAATGCCATATACACCACACATGTACACACCAAACACCACACATACACAATATATGCCACATATACACACACACCACACACCACACATACTGCACCACACTTACTACATATCACACACACCATAGACCACATATATACCACACACCACACACACACATCATACACATACATACATGTACATACACACCACATATATATTATACACACACACACACCTCTCAAGCCACCCACCACACACACACCACAGCTGGAACTGAGCTTCTGAAATATCCAGGAAACGAGAAGGGCTAAGAACACAGAGACCTCATGTGTCAGAGCACAGATATGAGGGCCCAGTAGCCTGTTAGGCAGAACCAGGCTGTAATTTGCTTCTCTCAGTTCCAGAGGTTTTGCCTTCCTGGAGTTCCACCACAGAGAAGACCATGAGCAGACCACTAGGGTTAGGGAGCCAGGTGGGGGACACGACAGAAACTCAGAGGGAGCTCTGCCCCACCGAGAACGCTAATGGACAGTTGAGTCTGCCAGGGAGGAATGTGGGGTCCCGGCCAGACTGAGAGGCCAAATCACAAATCCCTCTAGCTGCCAGCTTCAGCCATGCAAGCAGTGACCGGGCTAGGGACAAGAGAGCCCTGGAGACTCCAGGAACCAGTGGCACCATCGCATGCTTCCAAGGGGGCAGTAGGGAATCGGGGGTGAGGGGCCAGAAGACTTTAAAAGCTGGGAGACCACGTAATTTTACAGAGATTGAATAATTCCTAGATGTATTGTTTACTTTGTTGTCTTGAATTGAACTGAATCTAGAGTTTTCTTCAAGCTACCCAAAGGCTGGAGACAAAAATAAAGATTCAGATTCCAATCTCAGCCACTTGGAAGGCTGAGGCCTAAGAATCTCTTGAGGCTAGGAGTTCAAGAGCCAGCATCTCTAAAAATAAAAAATAAAAATAAATAGATCACAGTTCCCTCTGGAAGGGTAAGGTATGGTATAAGTTTTATGACCTTGACACTGTATTTATTGTTGTTGTTACTCGTGGATATTATCACTCACTTCTAGGAATTGCCCTCTCCACCCACAGGGCAGTCCCAACAAACAAAACATCTTTTTATTAAGAGATCCTGCCACCTCTCTTCTCCACTCTCCCAACCCCAAAGAGGATTGGTCCGGAGTGGACGCCTGGCTCAAGCTGGATCTCTAAGAATCTCAGCCTTGGGAATTGGAGATTTTGATCACAGGAAGATGAGCTGTTAGTTGCTCAGATAAGCTCATGGAAAATTTCCAGAGCAGTCATTCCCAAATTACTACTGCATCTTCCTGGTGAGCTTCAAACTAATCCAAAATGCAAATCCTCACATGAAAATTATCATGTACAAATGATTTCTATACATATAAATTTTTATATATCATGAGGGACTATTTCCTAATAATGTACTAAATGGTCATTAGGGGTTTCTAAAAATCTATAAATCATGAATTAAAATGACTGTTATCAGAGTGTCCTGATGCAAAGGAGTAAGAATGATACGATGGACTTTGGGGACTTGGGGGAAAGGGTGGGAGAGGGGTGAGGAATAAAAGACTACACATTGGGCGCAGTGTACCCTGCTCGAGTGATGGGTGCACCAAAATCTCAGAAATCACTACTAGAGAACTTATTCATGTAACAAAACACCACCGGTTCCCCAAAAACCTATTGAAATTTTTTTAATTAAAAAAAAAAAAAAACCAGAGTGTCCTGAGAACTCTAACTCTGTATTCTGCTATGGACGCTGCCTGCCAAGCCAAGGCCCTCAACGTTGGGATGCTCTCACAGTGCACAGGCACATGAGGAGCTGGAATTCCTGCAACTGGGGGTAAAAACGGGACCTCACTGTCAGTGCTTCACCATTGTTGCTTTGAATTGACTGTGGGTTTTGATAGCTTGGTTACATTGGTCATTAATTATAAATTACTATAAATTTGGTTTCATGCTTATTCAGCTTTAGAATTACCAGTTTGTTGTGCATAGTGATCTTTTGGGCTTACAATTTTTCAATAATTAGACTTTGAAACTATCCATTACAGTTCAAATAACAATCATTACACCCTTTACATGCATATGTATGCATATTCCCCCTTGCAACTTAGTACAGTGATCACTCATGTAATAGGACTTTATCTTCTGGAAATTGGAAATAATTGAAAGGTTTCAAAGTTTTGCCCTTCTTCAGTGAGTCAAAGTGAAAAGTTTGGGACTTTTATCCTAGAAGAAGGACCCACAAATATCTCATGTTAAGACTCTAAAGATGCCCTGATTCTTACCCTTTCAGACAGCTTAGTCAAGCTCCTTTGGATTCCATGAATATATACAATAAATTGTTCTTTTGACTTTAAGGAGCTTGAGTTGATTTTGGATACTCATATCAAAAGAACCTTAACTAATAAAGTTCTTGTATTTTAGGTAAGGACAAAAATATGAATGTCTTTAGTCTTTTCCCTCCCCTCTGCGTTCTAAAGAAAATTCCTCTACTCTCTATTTTTGGGATTAGGCTATGGGTGAAATGGAGAAGGTAAAAGCTAATCAGGTTAACGTTACAAGACACATGGCAGCAGGGGGAAAAAGAGACTCCGAAGGCAAGAAGAGTTGAACTAGAGAGGAGTGTCAAAGGAGCCAGGTGGATGGGACTATTCTGGAAAGAGAGTGAGGAGAGCTTAGTGGGGAGCAGCTGCCATAATGAGCGAGGTGATAGATGGGTACAGAGGACTTTGAGAATGTTTTACTATGTGCAGAGACCAGCCCAAAGTGGCCAGCGCTGCTCAGGTTTGAACCTGACCCATCTTATTCAGTGTACACATATTTCTCCTATACCGGTATAATGATTAGAACCTAATCACTAGGTTACTACTCACTAAACTGCAGTCACATTTTAGTCTTACCTCCTTGAGATTCCACTTAAGGCATTTTGGGTGTTCCCAAATTCTTAAATCTCGTATTACAATCTCTTGGTTTATTCCCATGGACATATGATTACATCTGCTGAAAGGTTTTCTTTTGTTTGTTTGTTTGTTTCCTTGTTTGTTTGGGAGATAGTCTCACTCTATTGCCCAGGGTGGAGTGCAGTGGCACAGTCACAGCTCACTGCAACCTCTTCCTCTTGGGTTTAAGCAATTCTCCTGCCTCAGCCTCCTAAGTATCTGGGATTACAGGCACAAACCACCACACCCAGCTAATTTTTTTTATTTTAGTACAGATCGGGTTTCACCATGTTGCCCAGGCTGGTCTCAAACTCCTGAGCTTAGCCAATCAGCCCACCTTGGCCTCCCAAAGTGCTGGGATTACAGGCGTGAGCCACTGAGCCTTGCCGAAAGTTGTTTTTATTGGTTTAACTCTAAGGCAGCCTTAGTTCCAAACTCTTAGAGGGTTTGCTAAGCTGACGCTGGCCCCCTTTTTTCTGACTTCTAGGCCTCACTATACGGCCTCTGAGCCTGGTGCTCTTTTCACTACCCATGGGACCTCCCTAAATTTCTACTAATTACCTGATTGTCTGTTATCCATCCACTCAAATAGACAGCACCATGAGGTGAAGACCTATTAGTTCAAATACTCTTGGCATGGTGGTGAATCAAAATCAACCAGGGTGCTTTTATAAAGTGTGTGTTCCTGGGGTTCCAACTCAAACCCACCAAATATGAATTTCCCTGCGAGAAGCTCAGGCATTTGGGAAAAAAAAAAGACTCCCTGGTGATACTGATAGGTACTTCTGATTTTAAAACACTGCTGAAGTGTGTATATTTTTTAAGGATAGTTCAACGTCTATGATGTCATATATCCTACCCATAAATCCTGGAGTGTTAGGCACATTAAAGATTAAAGATCAGTTAAATAAATTCCTGCTTGTTTGACTAAATAGCCTGTAAGTTAATAAACACTTTTCTGACTTAGGAAATACTTGTTTACTATATTACCTAGAGAAGTAGAGGCCCCTGTGAAAGTGAAGTTCTTGTAGGATTGTCATATTAACAAAGATTTACAATGGCATCATAAGGGACACAAAAGAGACAAAAATGAGTGTTGCTAGTTGCAGACAACAGAATCCACTCTAACTAGTTTAAACAAAAGGAAGCTATTAAAAAAAGATTAGATGATTCAAAGAATCTCTAGAAGAGCCAGAGAGTGGTCTCAGAGACTACACAATTAAGAACAATGCTCCCAAACACTCTGCAGGGTCTCCTAAAAAGACATCACTGGCCAGGTGCAGAGGCTCACCCCTGTAATCCCAGCACTTTGGGAGGCTGAGGCAGGTGAATTGCTTGAGCCCAGGAGTTTGTACTTTGGGAGGCTGAAGTTGGCAGATTGCTTGAGCTCAGGAGTTTGAGACCAGCCTGGGCAACATGGTGAAACCCTGTCTCTACAAGCAACACAAAGATTAGTCAGGTATAGTGGCTCACACCTGTAGTCCCAGCTACTCAAGAGCCTGAGGTGGGAGAATTGCTTGTACCCAGGAAGTTGAGGCTGCAGTGAGCCATGATCAGGCCACTGCACTCTAGCCTGGGTGACAGAGCAAGAGCCTGTCTCAAAAAAAAAAAAAAAAATCTGGTTCAAAAGTTTAAAAAAAAAAAAAAGAGGAAGAGACATGGGATTGCTCTGTCTGCTTTCTGCCATGTAAGGACCCAAGTAAGACACAGCCATCCGTGTAAGACACAGCCACCTGCAAACCAAGAAGAGCATCCTCACCATACTCTAGATCTGCAGAGGCCTTGATCTCGGACTTCCAAGCCTTCCGAACTATGATCAATAAATTTCTGTTGTTCAAGCCACCCAGTCAGCAGTATTCAGTTGAAGCAGCCTGTGATCGTCAATTTTGTGTGTTAACATTACTGGGCTAGGGGATGCGCAGATCACTGGTAAAACATGATTTCTGGGTGTGTCTGTGAGGGTGCTTCTGAAAGATATTAGCATGTTAATCAGTAGACTGAGTAAAGAAGATCCATCCTCCCCAGTGTGGGCAGGCATTGTCTAATCTATTGAGGCCCCAGATAGAACAAAGTGGTACAGGAAAAGCAAATTCTCTCTACCTCCTTGAGCTGGGACATCCATATTCTGCCCTTGAACATCAGAGCTCTTGGCTCTTGGGTCTACGGACTCTGAAGCTGACACCAGCACCTCTCCCCACCAGATCCCAGGCCTTTGGCCTCAAACTAGGAGTTACACCATTGGCTCCCCTGGTTCTTAGGCCTTGGACTCTGAAACACTCCACCAGCTTTCCTGACTCCAGCTTATAGATGGCCTACTGTGGGACTTCTCAGCCTTCTGAGTCACATGAGCCTCACATGAGCCAATTCTCATCATATTGGTTCTGTTTCTCTAGATAAGCCTGACTAATATACAGGCCAAACAGACAGCATGCATGTGGGGGCACAGCCCAGTGCAGGGTATTAAAACCTGAGCAGAATAAAGGGGGCATTTGCATAAGAAGGTGACCTGGGACAGGCTGTCAGAGCCTGAGAGCAATGAGAAGGATGTTTACTTGGGGGTGGGACATTGCTGTATGGGTATTGGAGCTTGAGAGGGAGAGGAGGATTTTGGCAGAGGGAGCAGCCTGATGCATAGTTCTGGAGCCCAGGCAAAGTGAAGAGAGCATCATCACAGGGGGCAGTTGCAGTAGCTCCTTTAGGTAGAAGAGCTCAAAAGGAGTGAGAAGGGGATCCTTGCTGCAGAGGGGTGGCAATGGGAGGGGGCAACATATAGAGAAGTTGAACAAATAATACATTAAGAATAATAGAGCTAGGTTTCTTACTGTTAGACTTGGGAGTTACAAATATGGAAAGGGAGAAAACTAGAATGAACACTGTGGTTTGGGACTGGAATTGGAGGTAGTGGAGTGAATTTGTGGTTTTCAATATAGATAAACAGACATAAAAATAAATACACAGATATACACACACTTGCATGTACATATATTCTCTATCTCTGCCTCCCAAGAAAGCAACAACATCTCCATTGTAATGAGCACATGCAGCACCCAGACTGTGGCTTCTAAATACCATTCTCAAGTAAAAGGAACAAGGGCATCTTAGAGAAATGGCTAATTCCAGCTGGGTATGATGGCTCACACCTGTAATCCCAGCACACTGCAAGGCTGAGGCAGGTGGATCACCTGAGGTCAGAAGTTCGAGACCAGCCTGGCCAACATGGCAAAACTCTGTCTCTACCAAAAACAAAACAAAACAAAAAAACCCACAAAAATTAGCTGGGCATGGTGGCATACACCTGTGGTCCCAGCTACTCAGGAATCTGAGGCATGAGAATTGCTTGAACCTGGGAGGCTGAGGGTGCAATGAGTGGAGATCACATCACTACACTCCAGCCTGGGCAAAAGAGCAAGATTCTGCCAAAAAAGAAAGAAAGAGAGGAAGAAAGAATGAAGGAAGGAAGCAAAGAAAGAGAAAGAAAGAAAGAGAGAGAGAAGGAAGGAAGGAAGGAAGGAAGGAAGGAAGGAAGGAAGGAAGGAAGGAAGGAAGGAAGGAAGAAAGGAAAGAAAGGAAGGAAGGGAAAAAAAGAAAGAAAAGAAAAAAGAAGGCCGGGCACGGTGGCTCAAGCCTGTAATCCCAGCACTTTGGGGGGCTGAGGCGGGCGGATCATGAGGTCAGGAGATCAAGACCATCCTGGCTAACACGGTGAAACTCCATCTCTACTAAAACTACAAAAAAATTAGCCGGGCGTGGTGGCAGGCACCTGTGGTTGCAGCTACTCGGGAGGCTGAGGCAGGAGAATGGCATGAACCTGGGAGGCAGAGCTTGCAGTGAGCCGAGATCACGCCACTGCACTCTAGCCTGGGCGACAGAGCAAGACTCCGTCTCAAAAAAAAAAGAAAAGAAAAAGAAAAGAAAAGAAAAAAAGAAAAAGAAAAATGGCTAATTCCATGACACCTTAGTGTGCTGGGGCTGCCATACAAACTAGGTGTACTAAGAAACAGACATTTATTTCTCACAGCTCTGAAGGCAGGGAAATCCAGGATCAAGATGCCAGGTGATTCCATTCTTCAGGGTGCTGTCTTCCTGGATTGCAGATGACTGACTTCTCATTGTGTCCTTGTATAGTGAGAGAGAAGGAAAGGAAAAAACTTTCTCTGGTCTCTTCTGAAGATGCTAATCCTATTAAATCAAGGCCCTGCCTATACGACCTCATTTAAACTTAATTACCTCCTTATAGGCCCTATCTCCAAATATAGTCATATTGGGGGTTAGGGCTTCAACATATAAATTTTGAGGAGACACAATTCTGTCCATAGCACATGACTAGAGCAGGGAAAGTACAGAATGAGCCTATGACATCCTGTTTTGCCAAAAAGTAAGAAAATGTTCAAAGAATGATAAAGATGTATCAAAAAAGACCCAAAAGCCAGCTTAAAGGGGCCCCTTCCAATGGTTAAATCTGGTGGAGAAATCATGAAAATAAATTATATTAGTAACATTATAACCCAGTGAATAAAATAGAAGCCATGAGTCACTACTGACATAAATAAAGGAATAAATTGAAAGTTTGATAAAAAAAAAAAGAGGTATGTACATAATGACTAAGTAGCTCCTCACAAAATACTTATTAAAAGTATTTTAATAAGGGGAAAAAATAACTTATAGAGTTACAAAAGGAAGAAAGAATAACTTATAGAGGAGAAGTCAGGTAGATATCACATTAATTAAATCATCAAAGTTAACAGTACCAGTAATGGGACAAACAGAAATCAGGTACCACCTGATAGGATGCAGTGAGAACACAGCATCACTCCTGTGATATTTGTACCCAAGGTGTATAACCTACATATGATCATGAAGAAACAACAGACAAGCCCACGTTGAAGAAGATTCTACAAAATAACTGGCCTATCATCTTCAAGGGAAAGATTGAAAGAGACACGACAAATAACGCAATGTGTAATCGTAAGTTGAACCCTTTTGCTATATAATTAACATTATTGGAACAATCAATGAAACTTGAATAGAGCCTGGGAATAGATGGTAGCAATGTAAAGAGGCCAGGAAACCATAATCAGACAGATGTGTACTCTACCTCCTATTTCATCACTTTGCTCTCAGACTTAGCCCACAACCTTACCTCCTCCTCAGCATAGAATATAGAGGCCATCAAGATTGTATTGACTACCTCCACCTCCTGCATGACACTCATGCAACTTATCTTTCTTCATTTCCATCTTTACCGCTTTCCCCCTGGCCTTGGTGAAAGCAATGTCCCTCCACCTGTCCAAGGCCAGCCCTTCTGCCCTAGATTCCACATCTCCTACCTCCTTCTCCTCAAGAACATGGCTGCATCAATCAGTCATGCTCAGGGTGTGGTCTCCACCCTACTCTTTCTATTGATTGTTTCCTTCAGCCATGCTCTACGATCTTCTATTGTAAAACATTTTTCCAAAGCCCTCCCTTTTTCTCCACAATTACTATTTCAGACCTTTATCACTTTACTCAAGCTCACCATTTCATCAGAGAATCTAAATTTTATACAACAGAATCCATTCTAGTAGTTAACTAGAAAAAAAATTTGTTATCAGATATTATTAGGTTACTCACAGTATCCCTGGAAGTACCAGAAATTTGGATTCCAAAGGTATGTGACTGAAAACAACTCCTGCATCTCTTTCTTACTAGCCCCTCTTCTTCACTTCATAACCAAAATTTGTGCAAAATAAGTCTACAATTACCACCTCCACTGCCTTCCTTTCCCTTCACTCTCTGTCCCACATTCCACTAAAACTGTCCTTGTTAAAATCACTTCTGACCTCCTAGTTGCCAAGTACATGGACTCTATTCTCCCCTGAAATCTCTACAGCACTTGAGACTGTTGCTCTCATCCCCTCCTGACACTCTCCCGGTGTCCATGCTTTTGTGTAATTCCTTCCCTATGAATGCAGGTAGAACCTGTTATTTGCTTCTAACCAATGGAATATGGCTAAAATGATGGGCTGTCCCTCTCTTAAGTTATATTATATGGCAAAGGGGAGGGTATGTCATTCCCATGGGTGCATTACCTTATGTAAGACTCTGCCATGGCAGGCTGGATCAAGAGATTCCTCTTGCTGGCTTGATGAAGTCAGCAGGCATGTTGAGGAGGCCCACATTTCAAGGAACTGCAGAAGGGACCTGAGAGTGACCTCCAGCCACTAGCCAGCAAAGCCAGGCTCTCAGTCATTCAACCTCAAGTAAATGAATTCTGCCAACAACCTGAATGAACAACAAAAAAAAGCTAATTCTTCTTCCCTTGTCAAGTTTCCAGATGAAAATGCAGCCCGGCTGACACATGATTATAGCTTTAGGAGACCCTGCACAGAGGGTTCAGCAAGACCATGCCCGGACTCTTGATTCACAGAAACTCTGTGATAATATTTGCATGTTATTTTAAGCTGCTGATTTTTTGTCATTTGTTACACAGCATTAGAAAACTAATCAGCCTTCCTGAGGCAGGTAGATCCCGTAGTGAAAGAAGGCAAGTAGATGAGCCATTCATGCTCGTTCCATCTCCTAAACTCAACACTCAAATCACTGAGGGCGGCCAGGACTGTTCATCTGAGGGTGGTGCCTCCACATGGAAACATGAAGGCAATGGAAGGAAAATCTCTCCCTTCACCGACACCTCTGCCTCAATGGGAAACAAGAATGGAAGGAGAAAGAGAGAACTGCTAGGAGGATACAACCATAGTTCAGACAAAAGATGACAATGGCTTGAGTGGTACAGTGGCCAGGATGGGGAGAAGTCAATAGATCTGAGACATATTTGGAAGGTATAAGTTGCCAGACTTGCTAATTGATTGGATACATAGGATGAGAGAGAAAAGATCAAGAATAACTTGTAGGTTTCTGGCTTGACCAACTGGGTATAGTGGTGCCACTTACCAAGCGAGGAAACACTGGGAGAGAAATGGTTTAGGGAAAGAGTGAAAAATCGAGTTCGTTCCGGACATGCTAAGTTTCAGTGCCTGTGAGACATCCAAGTAGAGATGTCAATTAGGGGGCTGGATATGCCAATCTGGAGCTCAGAGGAGAAGTTGGGGCTGGAGATATGAATGTGTGAGTCACCAGCATAAAGATGTTATTTAAAGCTGTGGAGAGGGGTAGAAACACCTTGGGAGGGAATACAATCGTGCCCTTGCAGGCTGTCCTCCACGCCGCCCTCCACACTACTCACTGGTCTTTCTAAAATGCAAATCCCATCATGTCAGTGCTAAGAATTATGCAACTGCAGTCAAAGGGATTTTTCCCCCCTTCTTTTAATTTTCAATTTTGCAGGAATTTTGTTTAAACTGTAAAAGGAAAGCTATGTTAACATATTGTACATTGACCTAGTTTCACAGAAGAAATTATATAGCACTGATTAAAAGCCAGTACAATATTTGGAAAGTGGAAGAGAAACAGAGAACACAAAGAAAATATAATGAAGACAAGTGAATAATTAAATTATAACAAGTGTGTTGCTTTTAGCACTGCTTTCCCAGAGTAACTAAGATAATTTATAGAGTCAGCCAAAGATTTTAATTGCCTGAAAGGCCACTCACCAGCTGCGTGACCTTGGAAACTGCTTTGACCTTTCTATGTCTCTTCGCTTTTTCTGTAAGGTGGGGATAATGATGTTTGCACTGCTTTCCTGGAAAGGTCGCTGAGAAGGCCAAATGAGATAATGGAAATAAAAACACTTTGAAAAGTTTACAGGAGGAGGAGGAGGTCATACGCTCCTTGAGTTCAGGGACTGCGACATATTGTGTTTATATCCTCTCCACCCAGCAGAGCGCCTACAGTTCATTATAGGATTATTCTCAGAAAGGGGAAAGATGCTTCCCGGGCTCCCTCTTGCCTTCAGAATAAATCTCTGTTGGGTTCCCTGAGCGCAGAGTCTAACATTAGGACCTGGATGCAGATCATTTATGGGGTTGTCCCCAGAGTGAGGGAGCAGGAACAGAGACCAAGAGAACATGCTGGTGTGTGGCACAACAGGGACACCGCTGCAGAAGGCAACAGGGACTCAGTTCTGCAAAGACCCCAAGATGCTTCATGAATCACTTCCGGAACTGTCAACCTGAAAGGAGGGAGTCTGGAACAGTGACCCACCACTCCAGCCCCTCCACTGCATGAGGTTGTCCTGGAGTATGCCAGCCATCAACCCTCTTCAAGTGAAGCCCTGTGGCCTCAGAGACTCCTGGGGCAGAAGGTGGAGCATGCTTGTGGTGAAACCTCTCATTGAGCAGTTGGCTCGGGCTTGCATAGAACCCTCCACCACTGCAGCAACTAAAGTCAGAGGTAGGCCAAGGGAATGTGATGTTGGGCACCAAAAGCTGTCTGCTACAAGATCCAAAATCTGCCTGTCATTTGTCCTCCTATAGCTCATAGCCCCACTTAAGGGGATTTTCCTGCTGTCAGACTGCTGCACAGGCAGCCCTAGAGGACTATTTTGTACCTCATATCCCTGATACCTCCCTGTGCCACAGCTGATTGGATCAAGGACAGGCACCTGTCCTGAAGGCAGCCAGACTTTAGGCACACTAGCAACCCATACTTAGATAAAACCAATCAATCAGATTCTGTCCCTGGGGAATTCAAACTGGGAAAGCCAAGAGCATGAGTCCATCCGCAGTAGGTGTTGAAACCAGCAGGATGAAAGGCAAGGATGGAGCTGTAAGAATAGGTCAAGTCTACCAGGGGGCAGACTGATCTAGAAAATTTATCATAGAAGAGATGATTCTTGACCTGAGTCTTATAAGGTGATGCTGTGTTAACCAGACAGGCAGATAAAATGAACCAAAGTATGAGCAGACCAAGATTATAGAAATTAAAAGGTAAGGTAGAGAAAAGGCAAACGAGGATGAGAATAAGCCAGTCGGGTGGAGACACCTAAAGGGGGACTGGATTTCCTTAAAGGCACAAAACTACCTTGAAGATGTTCCTGCTGCTCCTGAGGCCCAGTCATGCAGCTTCCTTACACCTGTGTCTTCTAACCACCCCACACTCCTTCAAAGAAAGAGAATAATGGATTCCAGGCACCCATAATGCAGCCACTCTCCATATACTCCATATGTTCTCAAACCAGCCCTGCCTCAAATTCCTGGGCAACTCTGTTTATTCTTTAAAACTTAGCTTGTACATCAGAGCCTTTCTTGACTCCACTGTGCCCCTATAACCCTGAATCACATGCCTTTCCTCTGTACTCCGGATACCCATATCCATCTCTACTATAGCATTCTTTGAGTTCCTAATATTGATATTCTTATCTGTTACCGTTACACTGAGAACTCTCTGAAGATTGGGAAAAAATTAATTTTCCATTCATTTAACAAATATATGTTGAGTGTTATGTGCCATGCATTGTTCTGGACATTGGAGACATAAAAATGAATCAGGAAGACAGAGTTCTTGCTCTCATGGAGCATTTGTTGGATGGATGGATGGATGGATGGATGGATGGATGGATGGATGGATGGATAGATGGTTTGGTAGTTGGATGTGTAGACGGAAGGATGAGAGGTTGGAAAATGGATGGATGGAAAGATGGATGGATAGATGCATGTATGAGTAAATACATGGATGAAGCTTTGATATGTAAAAGTCCACTATAATGGAATAAAAGGTTTTCTCTTTGGTTAAACATTTACAGTCACCTCTTAGTCCAGACCTATCTGTATTCCTGTGTTAATTATCTATCACTATGTAACAAATTGCCCCATGACTGAGTGGCTTAAAATAATTATTACTTCACAGTTGTTGTGTCATGAATTTAGACAAAGCACAACAGGAACCCCTGGGGTCTCAGCTAGAAGACTTGAAAGCTGGGACCTAAAATCACCAAAAGGCTTGACTGAGGGTAGAGTGCCTACTTCCAAGGTGGCTCACTTACATGGTCTTGTCAAGTTGGTTACTGTCGATGAGTGCCTCTCCATGGAGCTGCCTGAGTGTCCTCATGACATGGCAGTTGGCTTGTCCCTGAGTGAACAGTCCAGGAGGAAGCAGGGCAGAAGCAGCAGTGCCTGCTATGACGTAGCCTCAAAAGCCACAGACCATCACTCTCACCACATTCTAGTCATTAGAAGCAAATTACTCAGACTGGTGCACATTCAAGGCAACAGGAATTACACTCCATCTTTGAAACTGTCTTCACAGGGTTCACAGGAATCACATCCTGGGTTCTGGGTAAAAATATAGTTATAATCAAGTATTAATCAGGCTGCACTTTGGCCACATCCTTGTAACTGAAAGTCAGGTAACACAAGATACTGACCATTCACATCCCCCTTGTTCCCATAGGCAGGATTTCTGACCTTAGAATCATAAGGCTTTTGGTTAAGAATTGCTTAAGATGTTCTTCAGATCCTGAATTCCAGTGGAACTACTGAAACCAACCGGTTCGACGACCCACCACGAAGGAACCAAACCAGAATGAGAATGCAGTTTCTTCATCTCCCTGACTCGTGACTTCTCCCTGCACTTTTCAGCCAGTCAATGATCCCCACACCTTGGCCCACTCCAAACCCCTCAAAATCCCCAGCTCCAAATTCCCTGGGAGGTGGATTTGAGATTTACTCGTGTCTCCTCATTCGGCTGCCCTGCGATGATTACACTCTGTCTGCTGCAGTGCCTGGCATCTCAGTATATTGACTTGCTGCACATTGGGCGAATGAAGCTATGAGGATTATGATTACACTTTTGAAGGGAGTAGTGCCTAAGAAGTTGTGGACATGTGTTAAAACAACACAATCTCTCTTCTTCAGGCCTGCAAATTAATTTGTTTTCTTTTTTCCAGCCATCATCAACTCCTATCAGACTCCTCCCTCCACAAAATCCCCACTCAATAGGACACAGTCTTCCCAATTTAATTCCTACCAGGCTTCTCTAAACAAGAATAACCTTTGCATCTTAAGGGTTTTACCACTAATCCTTACAGAAAAGAAAAGAAAACTGGCCAGGCACGATGGCTCACACCTGTAATCCCAACACTTTGGGAAGCCAAGGCGGGCAGATCATGAGGTCAGGAGATAGAGACCATCCTGGCTAACATGGTGAAACCCCGTCTCTACTAAAAATACAAAAAAAAAAATTAGGCGGGTGTGGTGGCGGGTGCCTGTAGTCCCAGCTACTCGGGAGGCTGAGGCAGGAGAATGGCGTGAACCTGGGAGGTGGAGCTTGCAGTGAGCTGAGATCGTACCACTGTACTCCAGCCAAGCTGACAGTGAGACTCCATCTCAAAAAAATAAAAATAAAAAAGTTTTGTAGAGACAGGCTGTATGTTGCCCTGAGTGGTCTTAAACTACTGGGCTCAAGTGATTCTCCTGCCTCAGCCTCCCAAAGTGCTGGGACCACAGTCATGAGCCACTGCTCCCAGCCTGACACTCCTTCAAAAAGTCTACAAGGCTATTCGTGATATTGCTTTGGCTGCTCACCTCTCCTGACATCCACTTTTGACCAGAAGTAACTAGGTTCACCACCAAGATCTGTCTCACCTGTGGGCCTTTATACACGCTGTTTCCTCCACCTGGAAAGTTTGCCTCCCCAGCCACCAACCCTCACCCTGAGACTGCCTCACTCCTACTCACCTTCAGGTGTCAGTTTGGATGTCTTCTTTTCCAGGAGTGTAAGCCTGACTTCACCTCACCCCAAGCTAGCATACTGGCCTTGCTCCCACTTTCCACATGCAATTATATGTTGCTATATTTTGCTTTCTATCTATGCTGTTGACAAAAAGGGCCAAACTCTGTAAACTATTTGAAGAGATATATTCTGAGCCAAATACGAGTGACCCATAATGGCCCATGGCACAGCCCCAGGAGATCCTGAGAACATGTGCCCAAGGTGGTTGGGCTACAGCTTGGTTTTATACATTTTAGGGGGACATAAGACATCAGTCAATACATGTAAGCTGTACACTGGTTCAGTTCAGGAAGGTGAGATAGGGCAGGGGCCCTGCTTTCAGGTCACAAGTAGATTCAAAGGTTTTCTGGCAATTGGTTGAAAGAGTTTATATAAAGACCTGGAATCAATAAAAGAAGTAACTGGCTTAAGATAAGGAGCTGTGGAGACCACAGTTCTTACGCAGATGAATAGACTGTAAATGTTTCATATCAGACTTAAGATAAGGAGCTGTGGAGACCACAGTTCTTATGCAGTTGAAACCTCCAGGTGGCAGGCTTCAGAGAGAATAGACTGTAAATGTTTCATATCAGACTTAAAGAGGCTGTTTTCTCAGTCTTAAGGTCTCTGTTTTAATGTTAATGCTTGTCAGCTGTGCCTGAATTCCAAGAGGAGGAAGGTACAATGAGGCATGTCCCCCACCTCCCATCATGGCCTGAATAGTTTTTCAGGTTAATTTTGGAATGCCCTTGGCCGAAGAGAGGGTCCATCAGCCAGTTGAGAGCTTAGTGTTTTATTTTCAGTGTACAATACTGTTAAAACCTTGAAGGCATAAACCAGGTGCTCTATATCCTCACCACCTAACACCACACCTGACTCATAGTACTTGCTCAGTGACATTTACTGATTGACTTGAGAAAAGAAAAATAGCTCAGAGCAGTCTGAGGTATGTAAGGTCTACAAAATTTATCAGGTCTAGAGAGACATGAGTATGGGAATTTGGTTAGGTGAGGAGGGTACCCACACACCTAGACCTGCCTGGGGGCAATTGTTTAGAGGCATTTTGCTCCTGACTAGCTGCCTCATCCATTATCTTCATGTTTTTGTGTTCTTTCTATCACAAGTTCCATTTACAGGAATTTCATTTAAATTCCATTCCATTCCATTTAAAGGAATGGAATTTGTGATACAAAGAATGACACATAACCAATTAATCAATCAATAAAGAAGAGGCAGTTGCTAAGTTGTTTACCAAGAATTTTTACATGCAAATTCTGCCTCTTCTTTTCCTTTAGAAACCTACTTGTAACTACCACTAGTTTGAGTGTATATTCATGGCAACTTGAATGTCTGATGCCAGGTTGCAATCCTCAAGCCTGGCCAAATAACCTCTCGACTTGTATTAATTTTGCCTCAGCTTCTTCCTTTTAGGTCTACATGTTACAGTAGGTAGCTAGTCAGACATGAGCAGGGCAGGAGAGAGGCCCCCCAACCAGAAACATCAGGCAACCATCAGGTGATGGTCAGGTGGTTGTTACACTGTTTCTCTAAAATAATAATTGGTCACAGCCAGTGCCAAGGAAAGGCATTCTCCCAATAGATAGAAAAAACCCTGAAACTGGTGATCAGCAGCTTCCCAACAAGATCTCAGGAGCTGGGCAAGTGGGCTCAAGCATGAGCACTAAGAGGCAAAATGGCAGAGTTTAACTGGTATATAACCATCTAGAAACATTTGACTGGCAAGAGAAGAATGCCTCAAGTGAGCATGTGTACAACTGCCATAAATACACTGTGTATGTGGCCCCTCCCAAGTGCTGGCAGGCCACTGTGCGTGCGGACAGCCCACCCCAAAGGAAGAATCAGGGGAGAAAGGATGCAAGACCCCAAAATATGCCAACATATAAAACCTTAAGTCAAAGGTCAAACTGTGCACTGGATCTTTTAAGTTGCCTGCTTGGCCTTCTTCCAAGCATACTTTACTTTCATTCCTGCTCTAAAACTTTTTAATAAATTTTCACTGCCTCTCTAAAACTTGCCTTGGTCTCTTACTCTGCCTTATGCCCCTCAGTTGAATTGTTTTTTTCTGAGGAGGCAAGAATTAAGGTTGCTGCGGACCCATATGGATTTGCCACCGGTAATAAATATATTGAACAATTGCTCGGAGGCCCTTCATTGTCCACGTCTCTGTTCTCTGGAAGGCCTGCCTGGGCCCAGGCCTGTTTCTGTCACATGCACTTGCCTGAAGAGTCCTGACTTAGTAGACAGGTGGGTGGCTGTTAAGGTGGGTTTAGGTCTTCTGTGACTTTTTCTGTCCTGAGCCTCTATTGGAGCTAAGCCTCATTCACTGCCACGTGATGTAGCAGACTGGCACCACCCTCACCAAAGTTCCAACCTTGTAATCCATGTGACAGATCTCTCCTTCCTCTAGATCTCCAAATAGCAGGGAAATTACTTGTCATTTGGTCATCCTGTCTGCCTGGGTAATCAAAGTTGTCACCTGGGGTGTGTCAAGTGACCCCAATTATAGACTCTCCCCTTTCCTAACACAGCTTGGCCAGTCTTCACCAGACTGTATAGTCATTTTATTTATTTTTATCTTTTTCATTTTCTCATTTTTACGCCTCTGTTCTGGGCAAACACAAACTCTATTGTAATATCTCTGATGGCATTTGAAGCAATTCTTCATCAAAGTTCTCCAAAGCTAGAAAGACCTGGAGCACTGAAGGTTGTGAACATTTAGTCTCCATTTCCAAACTAGTGTAGTGTGTGGTTTGAGAGACTGAGTTCTAGAGCCACACTGCCTCAGACAGATCCTAGTTCCACCGCTCACTAGGGGAATGACCTTGGGCAAGTCACATGACCTTGTTATTCAAGTTTGTCCAACCTGCAGCCCATGGGCCGTATGCGTCCCAGGATGGCTTTAAATATGGCCCAACACAAATTCACAAAGTTTCTTAGAACATTATGAGATTATTTTGTAATTTTTTTTTTTTAGCTCATCAGCCATTGTTAGTGTTAGTATATTTTATGTGTGGCCTAAGACAATTCTTCCTCCAATGTGGCCCAGGGAAGCCAAATGATTGGACGCCCCTGTTTTAATCCTTTGGTGTCTCATCTATGAAACGGAAATAGAAAATAATAGTGTCTTCTCTTAGTATTACTGTGAGGATTAAACAAGACCATCCAGGTAAAAGAGCTTAGAACAGAGTAGTTTCTCAAATAAAGGATAGCTACGATTATCTGTACATAAGGGAAAGCAACGCCTCGGGCAGAATGTTCCCCATTCTCTAACTCCCTTCCTCATCCCAATCCGTCCCCTTCACAGTCCCCACTTTAAGTTCTTCCTCAGTTGGGATATTCTTCCTCTCCTATAGGATGAGGCAAACCTCAGCCCACTCTCTTCTTGGTCCTGCCATTTCCTCAGGCGGGTGTCAGTATGGTTTTCCTCCATCCAAGTCTTTGCTAATCAGCTGAGAACTATGCATGTGAAACATATGTTAGGGGAGGGATGATGAGCAGAAATGGTGGATGTTTCAGCTCCATTTCAGCTCCTCTCCATGAGCAAATGCTGCAGTCTGCTTTCCCTGAATGACCTAAAAGCAAACACCCCTTTGCAATTCATTTTCTTACAAAGACTGCAGTCTAGGATATGTAATGCATGCATATTCTTCCCATTGACACAGCTTTGACCCTACTCTTAAGGAAGTAATTTTCCTGGCCTTATTATGCTAAAGAACCATTTGCCTATGTTCTGGCCTGGTTTTTATTACAAAGCATCTCCCTGTTAACTGCAAAGGCTTCCGTCTGAATTGGGAGATTAATGGTACCATCTCTTTGGCATAGTTTCTCTGATCCCCAAATTCCTCTTTTAACAATAGCTGTTTTTCTTGCTGCTCATTTTGCTGTTCACTTCCATCTTCCTATTTTGAAGCTCCAATCCCTTGTGGGAACTCCCACTCAGCAGCAGTTTCCAGCTGGATGGGCACCTCTTGGTCCCAGCCCACTGCAGAGATGACTAACCCATCCTAAACTCAAAGATGAGTCACTCAGATTACCAGCTCCCACCAATTTTTCACAGACCCCGTTACCCCCTAGGGTGTCCATCCCATCCCACCCTGTCCTTCTGGAACAGTGGTTCTCACCTCTGTCCACTCATCCTGCACACACTTGTGCTCACATTCCTAGCACCAATGTTATGGGTCCCAATCCAGACCCCAAAAGAGGGTTCTTAGATCTTGCACAAGAAGGAATTCCAGGTGAGTCCACAGAGTAAAGTGAAAGCGAGTTTATTAAGAAAGTAAAGGAATGAAAGAATGGTTACTCCATGGACAGAACAGGGCATTTCTGAAAGCAAGAGGAGGAAGGCACCCACCTTAGGTGCAATGCATGTTTATACATGAGATAACAAGGCAAAAAATCATGAGAAGGATGTAGTCTATTACAAGGGCTCATGACAAAGGATTGTTAATCCTTGTGTAACTACTGACTTTTGCAAGAATCTATATTACTATCTTTAAAGCAAAATTTATTACTAAACAAAGAATGCTTTTGTGCTTAAGATAGCAGGACATCAAGACATTTCTTCGGTCTGTTAAGTCCTGGGTCTGTTTGGTAAATATTATCAACCTGTTCCCTTAACCATAAACATGCTGTGACTGAGAATCCCTAACCTACTGCGAATGCAGCCCAGCAGGTCTCAGCCTCATTTTACCCAGCACCTAATCAACATGGTTCCAACACTTCTAACACTAAGACAGCACTGGATTTTCTTTTTTCTTTTTTTTTTTTTTTAACTTTATGCTTTGTGGCATTAATGAAACAGTCCTCGGGTAATGCTCAATCCCCAGTCCCCAACGTTATTACAAATCTTCCCACAACTGAGCAACACTCCCCCACATCCCATTAAAAACCTGCATTCTCTACCTATTGTATTCCAGAGCTACAATTTCTAGATGCTTCTTAAACATGCAATAACAACAAACACAATTCCTTCTAAGGGAAAAGAAGGTCCACCCCCATCCCAAAATCCCCCAAGAAACAGGTGAGCATTAATTCCACCTAAATCCCAAGCAGGCAATAAGCCAGTGCCCATAATGGACTCTGCAGATCACTCCACCCCACCCTCTGCCCCAATTTCCAAAATCTGCTCAGCAACCAAAGCCATTAAATCCAGGAACTAATTTGTAAGGAAAACAATGAAAAGAGTAATAACCTCTCCCTAGGAGTCCAATGGAAGGTCCCACAGGGACTGGTGCACTGGAGAAAGGTACCTGGAAAGAAATGCCTATTAACATTCAAAGCCCCCTAGTGGAATGGAAGCTGACCTGCTGCAGAATGAAAATGCCCCAGCCCACGGGAGCCTGCACTCAGGTTCGCTTTATTTATCCTGCAAACAGGAGTTGCTAATAGCAAACAATCTTGGGCCTGCTCCCCACAGCTCAGGGGTAGCTCACAGCGTGGTCCCCAGGACATGTGCCTGGGTTGCTTTGGAGCGATGCTATTTGCAAAAGGAGAACAAGAAAAATAAAGCAGGGATGTGGAAGTGGGAGAAAGAGCCAGAAAGGCTGAAGAGTAAGCTGGCAGAGAGGGCAGTCTGGTGGTCTTTGCACAGTTGCTGCAGCAGGGGGCCAACCTTGCTGAAGGGAAATACTGATGCGATCTTCTGTTCTTCATGGATGGGGGCCAGATACTCAGAGACGGGGAGAGATTCACCTTGAGTCATCCAGTGAGTCACAGGCAGGAGGCAGAAATAGATCTTATGACCCACTGTTACCTGTCAAAGACATCTTGAAGCATCTGTAACCAGGATTCCTGAGTGGGGATGGATTCGGGTGCTCCTTGCAGTCAGATTGGTTCATTTGATGAGATGTCTGTTATATTCCATTCCAAAGGCAAGTGGTTTAAAGTCAAGACAGACCAGGATCTTCAAACAAACTTTCCTGGCCAAGGCTGCCTCTCCACTCACATTAAGTACGTCTGTTTCCCATTGTTGGCAAGGTAGAATTAATTCGCTTCCTGTCTCTCTTTTGCTCGACTGCCATCTTGCTTCCACAACACCAAGTCCATCTAGGACTTTCAGATCTCGCTGGGGCCTCATGCATTCCAGAAAGCCTTTCTTGATTAGAATGCCCCAGTTTCGTTCTTTTCTCTTACATATATTTTATTAGGGCTTGTGACAGACAGTGGGAACTGCCTACCCAACATCCAAGGTCCCTTCAGCTCTTATGTTGTCAGAACTCACATTCAGCTCTGATATTCACCCTCCTCCTGTGCTTAAGGAGGGTGTTCCTTGTAACACACGTCCATTCGAAGAGACCACCAAACAGGTTTTGTGTGAGCAACAAGGCTGTTAATTTCACCTGGGTGCAGGCGGGCTGAGTCTGAAAAGAGAGTTACCGAAGGGAGATAGGGTGGGGCCATTTTATAGGAGTTGGGTGGGTAGTGGAAAATTACAGTCAAAGGGGGTTGTTCTCTGGCGGGCAGGGGTAGGGGTCACAAGGTACTCAGTTGGGGAGCTTTTGAGCCAGGATGAGCCAGGAGAAGGAATTTCACAAGGTAACGTCATCAGTTAAGGCAGGAACCGGCCATTTTCACTTCTTTTGTGATTCTTCACTTGCTTCAGGCCATCTGGATGTATATGTGCAGGTCACAGGGGATACGATGGTTTAGCTTGGGCTCAGAGCCTGACATTCCTGTCTTCTTATATTAATAAGAAAAATAAAATGAAATAGTGGTAAAGTGTTAGGACGGTGAAAATTTTGGGGGGTGGTGTGGAGAGATAATGGGTGATGTTTCTCAGGGCTGCTTTGAGCAGGATTAGGGGTAGCATGGGAACCTAGAATAGGAGAGATTAAGCTGAAGGAAGATTTTGTGGTAAGGGGTGATATTGCGAGGTTGTTAGAAGAAACATTTGTAGTATAAAATGATTGGTAATGACCTGGATACGGTTTTGGATGAATTGAGAAACTAAATGGAAGACACAAGGTCCAAATAAGAGAAGGAGAAAAACAGATATTAAAGGACTAAGAATTGGGAGGACCCAGGACATCCTGGGTGCCTAAGGGGGGTTCAAGTAATTACTTGCTTGGTTGGCAAGTTTAGGCTCTATCCTTGGGTTTTTTTTTATGTTGTCATATACCAGGCCAGATTGATTTAGGTAAAAACAACACTTTTCATTTAAAAATATACAGAGTCCTTTTTTTTTTTTTTTTTTTAAAGCAGTTAGTTGAGGCCTTGGCGATTTTGGAGGAAAGAGAAATGCAAAGCCAGCAACTGTTTGTAAAAGAAGGAATAGAAATGGCTAGGAGAGAATGAGAGATTGATAGTGTGATGGAGATAGCTGGGGAGAGGTAGAAGGTGGCATAAGAACGGGAATGAGAATAAGAGTGAGTGTAAAAGTAAAGAATAGGACTTCATCAGGGTGAAAGTATTGGAATGTGCCCTGTCAGCAAAGATTATCTATCCACTTTAAGAGAGACTTAAGGGTAGCGGTTTGAGGTAAAACCAAGAGATATCAGTTATGATGGTTTGAAGGAGAAGTGTAAACTGGCAGTGTAAACAAGGGCAGGGTATTTACTAGTAGTTGAGAATGGTAAATAGGAGTATGACTAGACAGAAGACAGCAGGGATGACAAGTTTTTGGGGTGCAGTTCAAGTTGGGCAGGTGTCTGGAATGAGACTGGGGCCTAATAAAAAGGAGCATCCATACAGGAGCTCAAATGGGCTGTACCCTGTAGCAATCCAAGGACAGGTCTGAATTCTGAGAAGGACAAGTGGTAAAAGTACTGCCTAGTCCTT
Organism: Papio anubis; assembly: GCF_008728515.1. NCBI lineage: Eukaryota > Metazoa > Chordata > Mammalia > Primates > Cercopithecidae > Papio > Papio anubis. The sequence goes on along the minus strand of NC_044976.1, from coordinate 112,390,500 downwards.
TTTAAGTTGGAGGCTGAGCTTGGTGATGTGTGTTTTTAAAAGACCACTGGTTCGTTCTACCTTTCCTGATGACTGGGGACGGAACGGGTATGAAGGTTCCACTGAATACCAAGAGCCTGAGAAACTGCTTGGGTGATTTGACTAATAAAGGCCAGTCCGTTATTGGACTGCATAGAGGTAGGAAGGCCAAAACCGAGGAATTATGTCTGACAGAAGGGAAGAAATGACTGCGGTGGCCTTCTCAGACCCTGTGGGAAAGGCCTCTTCCTATCCAGTGAAAGTGTCTACCTAGACCAAGAGGTATTTTAGTTTCCTGACTTGGGGCATGTAAGTAAAATTAATTTGCCAGTCCTGGGCAGGGGCAAATCCCTGAGCTTGATGTGTAGGGAAGGGAGGGGGCCTGAACAATCCCTGAGGAGCAGTAGAATAGCAGATGGAACACTGAGAAGTGATTTCCTTGAGGATAGATTTCCATGATGGAAAGGAAATGAGAGGTTCTAAGAGATGGACTAGCAGCTTATAACCTACATGGAAGAGGTTATGAAATGACAACAGAATAGAATGGGCCTGTGAGGCTGGAATAAGATATTTTCTTTGGTCTGAGAACCATTTGCCTTGTGTGGGAAGAGATTGATAGGTGGAAGTTTCAGTGGGGGAGTAGGTGGGACTGACTGACGAGAAGGAGAAAAACTGGCAGTGAGGGACAGAAGTTGGAACACTAGCTGCTTCTATAGCTACCTTATCAGCATAAGCGTTGCCCTGAGCAATAGGATCTGACACCTTTTGATGGCCCTTGCAGTGAATGACTCCAGCTTCCTTTGGAAGTAAAGCGGCCTTGAGAAGAGTTTTTATTAAAGAGGCATTAATGATGGAGGACGCTTGCATAGTGAGGAAACCTCTTTCAGCCCATATAACAGCATGGTGGTGCAGGATATGGAAGGCATATTTAGAGTCAGTATAAATATTGATGCGTAGTCCCTTTGCAAGAGTGAGGGCTTGAGTTAAGTCAATGAGTTCGGCTTGCTGAGAGGCAGTGGAAGGGGGCAGAAAGTATATTGTCAAGTGTGAGGAAGAAAATAGATTTTGGAAGTCATGAGAACTGTAGAGAGTGAGTTGAGCATAGTTTGTGATTTTGAGGGCCTCTAAAAGTATTAGCGTGGCAGCAGCCGCTGCACAGAGACATGATGGCCAGCGTAAAACAGTAGGGTCAAGTTGTTTGGACAAAAAGGCTACAGTCCAGCTCTTGTGTAAGGATTTTGACCACACAGCCCTGCACTTCGGCTGTGTGTAATGAAAGGGAGTGATGAGTTAGGGAGAGCCAGTGTGGGAGCTGTTTTTTAAGGAACGGAAAGGGGAGTGGGGAAAGGATTTAGGATCTATGGGGTCAGCTAGGTTTATCTAGAACAGAATAATGGGTTGTGGAGGGGGGTATTGAGGATAGGAGGGTCTATGGGTTTGGCACCACGAGGTGGATAGGCAGAACAACTTGGTTGATAAGGCGCAGATCCTGAACTAACCTGTAAGGCTTGTCCGGTTTTAGGACAGGTAAAATGGGGGAATTGTAAGGAGAGTTTATAGACTTCAAAATGCTATACTGTAATAAGCAAGTGATAACAGGCTTTACTCCTTTTAAAGTGTGCTGTGGGATGGGATATTGGTGTTGAGTGGGGTAAGGGTGATTAGGTCTTAATGGGATAGTAATGGGCATGTGATCAGTTGCCAGGGAGGGAGTAGAGGTGTCCCATACCTGTGGATTAAGGTGGAGAGATACAAGGGGAGGGTGCAAAGGAGGCTTTGAACTGGGGAAAAGGGCAGCAATGAGGTGTGGCTGTAGCCTAGGAATAGTCAGGGAAGCAGATAATTTAGTTAAAATGTCTCGACCTAATAAGGGAACTGGGCAAGTGGGGTTAACTAAAAAAGAGTGCATAAAAGAATATTGTCCAAGTTGGCACCAGAGGTGGGGAGTTTTAAGAGGTTTAGAAGCCTGGCCGTCAATACCCACAACAGTTATGGAGGCAAAGGAAATAGGTCTTTGAAAAGAAGGTAATGTGGAGTTGGTAGCCTCCATATTGATTAAGAAGGGGACAGACTTATCCTCTACTGTAAGAGTTACCCAAGGCATCTGTGATGGTCCAAGAGACTTCTGAGGCGATCGGGCAGCGTCAGTCTTCAGCGACTAAGCCAAGAAGATCTGGGAAGGAGTCAGTCAGAGAGTCTTGGGCCAGAGTTCCAGGGGCTCTGGGAGTGACTGCCAGATGAGTTGGACAGTCCGATTTCCAGTGGGGTCCCGCACAGATGGGACATGGCTTAGGAGGAATCCTGGGCTGCGGGCATTCCTTGGCCCAGTGGCCAGATTTCTGGCACTTGAAGCAAGATCCTGATGGAGAATGTCTGGTAGGAAAGCCTGGCCGCTGTGGCCTAGGCATGTGCGGCTTAGGCATTTTGAAGTTCTTGTGTGCTGGAGGTGAGTCTGGGTTTTGTCTCACAGCAGAGGCAAGTAATTGTAACTTTTCCCTATTATTATACACCTTGAAGGTGAGGTTAATTAAGTCCTGTTGTGGGGTTTGAGGACTGGAATTTAATTTTTGGAGCTTTATTTAATATCAGGAGCAGATTGGGTAATAAAATGCATATTGAGACTAAGACGGCCTTCTGACCTTTCAGGGTCTAGGGCAGTAAAGTGTCTCAGGGTTGCTGCCAAATGAGTCGTGGATTGGGCTGGATTTTTATACTTGATTGGAAAAAAAAAAGCCTAAACACTAACTGATTTGGGAGAGGTCGGATAAAGAAAAAGGAGCATTAACCTTGACTATGCCTTTAGCTCCAACCATCTCTTTAAGAGGAAATTGTTGGGCAGGTGGGGGAGGGCTAGTCAAAGAATGAAACTGTAAGCCGGACCGGGTGTGAGGAGGGGAGGTGATAGGATTATAGGGTTGGGGAGCAGAGGCTGAGGAAGAACTGGAGCCTGATTCAGCCTGGCAGGTAGCGACCTGAGGAGGAACAGTCTGGGGAGGAGGGCAGAGGTCAGATAGGTAGGTAGAAAAGGAAGACTGAAAAGATACAGCGATGCTTGGGGTTGGGACTGAGGGGACAGGCCGGAAGGAAGAAGGAGGATTTGGGATGAGTCGCATTGGGAACAGAGACTAGGGAGGGACCGATGTGTGAAAGAATGCCTTGACGTCAGCCACCTCAGACCGTTTGCCCATTTTACGACAAGATTTATCTAGATCTTGTGGGATGGAAAAATCAAAAGTGCTATTTTCTGGCTATTTGGAACCATTGTCGAGTTTGTATTGGGGTTAAGCAGCATTGCAGAAGAAAATAGGCATTTAAGTTTTAGGTCATGTGTGAGTTGAAGAGGTTTTAAGTTCTTGAGAACACAGGCTAAGGGAGAAGAAGGAGGAATGGAGGGTGGAAAGTTGCCTATAGTGAAGGAGGCAAGCCCAGAGGAAAGAGAGGGTAGAGACACGGAGAGAAGGGGTGCAGGTGCTTGCCCGCCAGGAAAGTGGTGCTTGTCACTAAGGGTGAAGGATCAAGGAAGGCATCCCCACAGTGATCAGACATCTCTGAAACGTGGGTAAATAATCAAGTAGGTGTCCCCGCAGTGATTAAACACCAAGGGAAGACTGTCTTCCTGAGTCCGTGACCAGCACCAGAGTTTTGGGTTCACGGACAAAATGTGTCTCCTCTGTCTCTACCAGAAAAGGAAAGAACTGAAATGAACAGATGGGAGAGATTGAAGGATGGTGCCAAGATTGAAAGGAGAAAGAGGTTGAGGGATAGTGAGAGAGGTTGGAGAAGAGAGTAAAAAGAGGCCGCTTACCCAATTTAAAATTGGTGAGATGTTCCTTGGGCTGGTTGGTCTGAGGACCAGAGGTCATAGATGGATCTTTCTCACGGAGCAAAGAGCAGGTGGACAGGGGATTGATCTCCCAAGGGAGGTCCCCCGATCCGAGTCACGGCACCAAATGTCACACACGTCCATGTGAAGAGACCACCAAACAGGCTTTGTGTGAGCAACAAGGCTGTTTCTTTCACCTGGGTGCAGGCGGGCTGAGTCTGAAAAGAGAGTCAGCAAAGGGAGATAGGGGTGGGGCCATTTTATAGGAGTTGGGTGGGTAGTGGAAAATTACAGTCAAAGGGGGTTGTTCTCTGGCGGGCAGGGGTAGGGGTCACAAGGTGCTCATTGGGGGAGCTTTTGAGCCAGGATGAGCCAGAAGAAGGAATTTCACAAGGTAACGTCATCAGTTAAGGCAGGAACTGACCATTTTCACTTCTTTTGTGATTCTTCACTTGCTTCAGGCCATCTGGATGTATACGTGCAGGTCACAGGAGATACAGTGGCTTAGCTTGGACTCAGAGGCCTCACATTCCTTCCCCAGCCCATTCCTCTTTTTGGACTCATCATGTGGGGATATTAATGTTTTTTAATGTAGGTTTTATTATTATTCAGATATGATGAGGCCAAAAGACCAGGTGATGATGGCAATTGAAAAGATAGTTTGTTACTCACAGTTGCAAGAGGAGGGGAGACACAGCACCATGTAGGGTTACATAAGGAAGCACTAGGGTTAGTCAGGAGAAAGAAAGCAGGGGAGTGTGGGCAAGAGCCTTTATTGTGGTTTCCACATGACAGAACAAGTGAAGCAGAGTTAGCAAGCCTAGGATCAGCTAATTTCAACACTTTCAGTGGGCTCTGGGGCATAGGGACCATCCTTAGTTGCCTGGTACCTGACCCTGGGGTGATTAGGGCAGGTGGATAGTGGCCCAGAGTGTGAGAGCCCTGTGAGTGCCTCATAAAGGAGGTGGTTGGGGTGTGGGCTCTGGATGGGTTTGTTTGTATCTGAAAGGCACACTTCTGGGCAAATGGTTTACTGTCTCCAGGAATTGACTAGCCCAGAGAGGGACAGTTTCTCAAGGGTCAGCAAGGCCCCCAGAGGTCAAAGTATCAGAAATATGGCAAATAGAAAGGCATGATTAATACAATTACCCTTGGAGCTGCTGCCAATAGAATCCCTGAGAAGACACTCCAGGCTCCTTGAATTTGTTGAACTACCTTGAATTCTCTAACTCTAATGTTCTCATTATATGACATAACAAATCCCTTACTGTTTAGCCACATTATTCAGCTATTAAGTTACTTGCAGCTGAAAGCATCCTAACTGACATGGTATTTAAGCCTTCAGTTTACTCCAAAGGTAAAAATCCTAACTCCAACTTGTTTTGTTGGACTAGAATTGCTTTTTCAAAAAAAGAATAATAATAAGTTGCTGGCCCGGTGTGGTGGCTCACACCTGTAATCCCAGCACTTTGGGAGTCTCAGATGTGTGGATCACCTGAGGTCAGGAGTTTGAGGCTGGGTGAAACCCTATCATTACTAAAAATACAAAAATTAGCCAGGTATGGTAGCACGCACTGTAGTCCCAGCTACTCAGGAGGTTGAGGTAGGAGAATCACTTGAACCTGTGAGGCAAAGTTTGCAATGAGCCAAGATCATGCCACCACACTCCAGCCTGAGCAGGAGAGTAAGACTCTGTCTCAAAAAATAAGGAGAAGAATAAAAAATAAAAATAAAAAATGAGTTGCTTGAAATAACATCATTCCCAGGCTGCAGGAACTACAGATGAAGTCACAACAACTGGTCACATTTGCCTAGAGTTTTTTTTTTAATTTTTAATTTTTTTGTAGAGACTGGATTTCACCACGTTGTCCAAGCTGGTCTCAAACTTCAGGGCTCAAGCGATCTGCACACTTTGGCCTCCCAAAGTGCTGGAATTATAGGCATGACCCACCACACCCAGCCTAGAGTTTCATATTTTTCAGCCTCTCTCAGCTGCTGCATAACCTCTCCGGAGTTAAACAGGAAGTGAACACTAAGTGTTCTGAATCGAGTTGAAGAAGGAGAGAGGTCTCTTGTGTTTATCTTTTTCCCCTCCTGATTCCTGAATCTTCTTGTCTGACATTTCCTCTTGAAAATATGTTTGAACTTTAGGCAGGCGAGATGGTTGGAAGGGGAGTTGTGATTAGAAAGGGAAGAAGGTAATGAAATTTGATGTTATTAGACTGTAGAACCAAATAAGCAAAATGAGGGAAACGTTTTCAAGCCTTCAGTTTACTTCAAAGGTAAAAATCCTAACTCCAACCTGTTTTTGTTGCACTAGAATTGCTTTTTCAAGCAATAACCTTAGAAGAAATAACCTTTCAAGAAATAACCTTAGAAGACAAGGCTTCTATACCAGCTTGGGTGCTATATAGATATGTGTCCTCTGCCAAATCACATCACGTTTCTAGGCTTCAGTTTTCTTAATCATAAAATGAGGTAATTGGACTAAATTAATCCTGGTCACTGCAAACCTACTAAAAATTCCATAATTCTAAATATAAACAGATCATCTCAATCTTCTTTCTGCTAAAATGCCAACCACATACAATCAAGTTCTTTATTAGAGACAAATACTGTTACATGAAAGGACTGGTTGTAAATGGTTCTGTTTGGCAGGGCCCTCTACCAAGATTGGAAATAAGTATTATCCATGCTAATACTAATACTACTATCATGTGTCAAATTGTGTTCCTCCTTTCCAATACCACAGAATGTGATCTTATTTGGAAATAGGGTCCTTGCAGATGGAACTGGTTATGGTGAGGTCATACTGAAGTTGGGTGGGACTTTACTCTAAAATAATTGGTGTCCTTACAAGAAGAGGAGAGAGATATACAGACAATACCATGTGAAGACACAAAGAGAGTCAGCCTGGAGCAGTGGCTCATGCCTGTAATCCCAGCACTTTGGGAGGTTGAGGTGGGAGGATCACCTGAGGTCGGGAGTTTGAGACCAACCTGACCAACATGGAGAAACCCCATTTCTACTAAAAATACAAAAAATTAGCCAGGCATGGTGGCACATGCCTGTAATCCCAGCTACTCGGGAGGCTGAGGCAGGAGAATAGCTTGAACTTGGGAGGTAGAGGTTGTGATGAGCCAAGATAGCGCCATTGCACTCCAGCCTGGGCAACAAGAGTGAAACTCTGTCTCAAAAAAAAAAAAACAAAACACACACACACACAGACTCACAAGGAGAAAACAGTCATAAGACAACAGAGGTGGAGATTACAGTGATGCATCTACAAATCAAGGAATGCCGAAGATTGCCAGCAAACCGCAGGAACTAGAAGAGGCAAGGGAGAATTCTCCCCTACAGGTTTCAGAGAGAACACGGCCCTGCCAATGCCCCAGTTTCAGACTTCCAGCCTCCAGAACTGTAAGGCAATAAACCTGTGTTATTTTAAACCACCCAGTTGATGGTATTCTGTTACAGCAGTCTTAGGAAATGAATACAACTACCAATAGTTCACATTCATTAAATACCAACAGCTAATATTCATTGAATATTAATATATTACTGTGGGTCAGTGCTAAGTATTCTATAATCTCTTTCAACCTTCACAACAGGCTTATGAAGTTAGTACTATTTTTATCTGTATTTTACAGGTGAGGAATGTAAGATTTGGGAAGTTAAGATCATGTCCGCAGTCATCTACATAAGTGATGAAGTTGGAGCTTTGAGCTGCAGGATCCTTTGTTATAAGGGTTTAAGGGGATTTCACATATACTTGAGGCCTCTGTGGATACCATGCTTTTTATATTCACTTTGTTCTGCCTGTTTAGAATTTGTTTGTTCAACCAAATCGAATGAATAATAAAGTACTGCAAATTTAACATGTCCTATATGGTATTCTTCATTTTTCTCTTCCGAGCCTCTTCTTCAATTTCCCATTAGAACACCTCCTTTGACCAGGCACGGTGGCTTACGCCTGTAATCCCAGCACTTTGGGAGTCCAAGATGGGTGGATCACGAGGTCAGGAGATTGAGACCATCCTGGCTAACACTGTGAAACCCCGTCTCTACTAAAAATACAAAAAATTAGCTGGGCTCGGTGGCGGGCGCCTGTAGTCCCAGCTGCTGGGGAGGCTGAGGCACAAGAATGGCGTGAACCCGGGAGGTGGAGCTTGCAGTGAGTGGAAATCACACCACTGCACTCCAGCCTGGGCGACAGAGCAAGACTCCGTCTCAAAAAAAAAAAAAAAAAAAAAAACAAAGAAACAAACCAAAAAAAACACCTCCTTCAGGTTAGGCATAATGACTTATGTTTATAATCTCAGTATTTTTGAGGAGTGGGCAACACAGTGAGACCCCCACGTCTCCAAAAAATCTGAAAAATTAGCTGGCATGTGCCTGTGATCACAGCTACTTGGGACGCTGAAGTAGGATGATCACTTGAGCCCAGGAGTTCAAGGCTATAGTGAGAGCTATGATCGTGCCACTGTACTCCAGCCTGGGAGACTGTGTGAAACCCTATCTCAAAAACAAAAACAAAACCTCCTTCCTCCAGTCTCAGCTGGAGACTGTATTTGTTCAAGCCACAATCCTGAGTCATCCTCACTTTCTCCACTCATCCCACCTGCAGGAAAAACCCACCAGCAGGTCCTGGTCCCTCATACTGTGTATTAAATCAGATCCCATCTCACCTTCCCCACTGCTGCCTGTCCATCCTAGCCCCCAGCCTTCCTCCTCTGAGGTTATTGCTATCCACAGAAAATGTCAAACTCTGTAAAATACTTGAAGAAATTTATTCTGAGTCAAATAGGAATGACCAGTGGTCTGTGACACAGGCCTCAGGAGATCCTGAGAACATGTACCCAAGGTGGTCTGGGCACAGCCTAGTTTTTGTTTGTTTGTTTGTTTGTTTTTTGAGACAGGGTCTTACTCTGTTGCCCTGGCTGGAGTGAAGTGGTATGATATCGCTCACTGCAGCCTCAACCTACCAGACTCAAGCAATCCTCCCACCCAAGCCTCCGGAGTAGCTGGGACTACGGGCACGCACCAACACACCTAGCTAATTTTTGTATTTTTTTGTAGAGACGGGGTTTTACCACATTGCCCAGGCTGGTCTCGAACAACTGAGCTCGAGTCATCCTCCCGCCTCAGCCTCCCAAAGTGCTGGGATTACAGGTTTGAACAATTGCACTGGGCCACAGCCTAGTTCTATACATTTTAGGCATACGTTAGACATCAATCAAATATATGTAAGATGTACATTGGTTCAGTTCAGAAAGGCGGACAACTTGAAGGGGTGAGGATGAGGCCTCCAGGTTATAGGTAGATTTAGAAATTTTCTGATTGGCATTTGGTTGAAAGAGTTAAGTTATTATTTAAAGACCTTGAATCAATAGAAAGGAATGTCTGGGTTATGATGATAAAGGGGTTGTAGAAACCAAAGTTTTATTATACTGATGAAACCTCCAGGTAGCAGGCTTCAGAGAGAATAGATTGTAAATGTTTCTTATCAGACCTAAGGTCTGTGTTGATGTTAATGTTGATCAGTTTTTCCTGAATTTCAAAAGAGAGGAGGGTATAATGAGGCATGTCTGACCCCCTCCCCCGTCATGGGATGCCATTTGGGCACCCCTCATTCTCCGGTAAGAGAGAGAGCTGTTCTCCTTTCTTTCTTTTGCCTATTAAACCTCTGCTCCTAAATCCACTTCTTGTGTCTGCATCCTCAGCTCCCTTGGTGTGAGACAACGAACCCCGGGTATTCACCCCAGACAATGATGCCACTTCAAAGAGAGATGAAAAACAAGCAAAAAAAAAAAAAAAAACTAATTAAAATATATGTAGGCTAATTTTGCTATACTACATGTAGGCACATAACCCCAACCTATATAAGCACTAAGAAAATGTAACACTTTGAGTTGGTCTGGCGGAATTGTGTCCAACCTTCTCTCTGTATCCAATTACAACAACACATTCCTAGTTTATCTGCTTCTTGTTATTGGGCCAAGAGAAAACACAGCCAGACTCAGCTCGGTTTCGGGAACAGGATTACAGGCGTGAGCCTGTATGCTAACTTTGGAATGCCCTTGGCCAATAGGAGGGGTCCATTCAGATGGTCAGTGGGGCCTTAGAATTCTACTTTTGGTTTAGACTGTGCAGTCCTAACCAGGCTCCCTGCTGGTAGCTTCCACCGCTGCTGCGTTCCCCACAAAGCAGGGCTTTTGCAGTTTCAATCAGCTCATATTACTCTCCTGCTTAAAACCCTGCAGAGGCTTGTTGTTAGGCTTTGAATGAAAGTAACTCCTTCCCTGGTCCACAGACTCGGATGGTCTGGCCCTTGCCCTCCTCCCTCACGTCATTCTCACTCTCTAACCATACTGCTGCTGTCCTCTTTGTGATCCTCAAACATCCCTCAGGGCCTCTGTCCTAAAATACTTTCCCCCTAGAGCTTCACCTGGTGGCCCCTACTCATTATTCAGGTCTCAGGGCCCTTCCCTGACCCCCAGATTTAAAAAAGCCCCAGTCCCTAGTCCCACTCTATCTCATTACTCTCCTTTATTTCCTTCATTCTCTGAAAATTAGCCTACATATATTTTAATTCGCTTTTTTTTTTTTTTTTTTTTTGCTTGTTTTTCATCTCTCTCTAAAGTGGCATCATTGTCTGGGGTAAATACCCAGGGGTTCGTCGTCTCACACCAAGAGAGTTGAGGATACAGACACAAGAAGTGGATTTAGGAGCAGAGGTTTAATAGGCAAAAGAAAGGATAACAGCTCTCTCTCTTGCAAGACTTCTGGCCTGCAACAGAGTGCACTGGAGTGCACTGGAGTTTATAGGCAGGCTTGAGGAGATGGTGTCTGATTTACATAGGGCCCACAGATTGGTTGGACCAGTCTGTGGTTGGACCATTGTGAGGTTTACATAGTCCAAGGGGATGCTGGCCACCCCACCCTAATCTAATTATGCAAATGGGCTTTCCACTTGGCCGGCACCATGTTGTCTGCTCCCTACTGCACACATGGCTGGAAAGGAAAAGGGAAGATGGAGCTGCCATGTTAGAACTGCCTAACCCCAGTAGCCCCTTTCCTATTGACACAACTGCCGGCACTCACCTGTGCAAGCATCGAGTCTGCCTTTCTATGTCTGCAGCTCAATTTTACAGGCTGCCCTTTGTTAGAAAAGAAAATGATTTGGGGCTGCTTTTCATTAAAAGGAAAACCTTACCGAGGGCTTCCTTACCCTCACTATCCGACTAAATAATTCATTTTTAACTCCTATATCATCTCCATTTTTGCTTGTTTTTCATCCCTCTCTTAAGTGGCATCAGACAATGGGGGTATTTACCAGACAATGGGAGCAGGGGCCTCCTCCATCCTGGTTTACTGCTTCATTCCGATGCCCAGAATAGTGTCTGACACATAACAGGTGCTCCACAAAGCCTGCATAAGTGAAACATAAAGGTTCTTACCCTGGGGTCCATGCTTTTGGTGTCTCTTATGTCTTTTGCTGCTCCTGGTTCAGTGTTGTGGCCCAAACACGTGTTCATCAAATGCTTACTGGCCGGATGACCAGAGAATTCTTTCTTCTAGAATTTCTGATCTTCTCAAATATAAAAGTTTCTAGGTGGTCCCACTATTTCACATTCAGAAATCCATCACACAGTGCACAGAGTTGAGACTCAGACATTTGTCTTCCATTTTTTTCTATAGAGGGTATCTCTGTGCAGCAAGACAAAGTCATCCTCCACATGCATGAAGGTTTGACCTGCCCCAGACTTGGGGCCTAACTGTCCAGCTAAGCTCATATATGTAAGTACTTCCTGGATTGTTAATTACTTCCAGAATAGAGAACACATTTGGAGCTCCTTCCCAGTCATTCTGCCTGTCTTACCACTCCAGCCAAACTGCTTGGTATCTGAGTTTTTCTGTCACAGGGGACAAAGAAGAAAACTAAGAACTATATATATTGTTTAATTAAGTCCATAGTTGATGCTATTCTCAGGTGCATTGAATCTATTTGTAATAAATGAATGTGGATTTGTATTTCTTAAAAATTGATTTCTCGACCGTGCACAGAGGCTCACGCCTATAATCCCATTCCCGGAACCGAGCCGGGTCTGGCTGTGTTTTCTCATGGCCCAATAACAAGAAGCAGATAAACTCAGAATTTATTGCTGTAACTGGATACAGAGAGAAGATCAGACATAATTCCACCAGACCAACTCAAAGTGTTACAATTTTCTTAGTGCTTATATAGGTTGGGGATATGTGCCTACGTGTAGTATAGCATTCACCTAAATCTATTGGTAACTAATTTTGTTTCAACTAGAAGGTCAGAGGCAGAAAAATGCTTGCTAAGTCTGATTAAGCTGTGAGGGCCCTAGTACCTTCAAGGCCTGTCTACTATGGTACCAGAGTGATTATTTCTGTCTTATCTACTTTACAGCTTGATCTGGAGAGCTGCCTTAGACTCTCCAATGGAGCTATTCAAACAGCTGCCTCTGTTACCTTGACTTGTCTCAGATTTCGTCGACCTGAGACAGGTCCTGGCACTAGGCATGTGAGTCTGTCTCTATTATTTTGATTTGCTCCACCAGGGGAGAAGCCCATGCAAGACTCCTACTGACCATATGTTTCATTTCTAGCTTTGATGTCTGGACACCGATTTCCCTAGGTTTAACTGTTTGCTCAATGTTAAGGCAGCTCTGTGGAAATTTGTCTGTGTAACTGGAGTGCTATGCAGGCCTGTCTGTGTGACTGTCTGTCATGCAGTCCTCTCTATGTGATTGTCAGGGAGAAATGGCCTGCCACAGTCCCAGCACTTTGGGAGGCTGAGGCGAGTGGATCACTTGAGGCCAGGAGTTCAAGACCGGCCTGGCCAACATGGCAAAACCCCGTCTCTACTAAAAATACAAAAAAATTAGCTGGACGTGGTGGCACACACCTGTAATCCCAGCTACTTGGGAGGCTGAGGCATGAGAATTGCTTGAACTTAGGAGGCAGAGGTTGCAGTGAGCTGAGATCACACCACTGTACACCAGCCTGGGTGACAGAGTGAGACTCTGTCCCTCACTAAAAAAATTATTTCTCCATTTCCCTCAATAGTGTTTTTTTTGCTGGCTGTATTAGTCCGTTTTTATGCTGCTGATAAAGACATACCCGAGACTGGGAAGACAAAGAGGTCTAATTGGACTTACAGTTCCACATGGCTGGGGAGGCCTCAGAACCATGGTGGGAGGTCAAAGGCACTTCTTACATGGCAGCGGCAAGAGAAAATGAGGAAGATGCAAAAGTGGAAACCTTTGATAAACCCATCATATCTTGTGAGACTTATTCACTATCACAAGAACCGTATGTGGGAAACCACCCTCATGATTCGAATTATCTCCCACTGGGTCCCTCCCACAACACGTGGGAATTATGGGAGTACAACTCAAGATGAGATTTGGGTGAGGACACAGCCAAACCATATCATTCTGCCCCTGACCCCTCCAAATCTCATGTCCTCACATTGCAAAGCCAATCATGCCTTCCAACAGTCCTCCAAAGTCTTAACTCATTTCAACGTTAACCCAAAAGTCCACAGTCCAAAGTCTTATCTGAGATAAGGCAAGTCTCTTCCACCTATGAGACTGTAAAATCAAAAGCAAGCTAGTTACTTCCTATGTACAATGGGGGTACAGGTATTGAGTAAATACACCCATTTTGAATGGGAGAAATTGGCCAAAACAAAGAGGTTACAGGGCCCATGGAAGTCCAAAATTCAGCAGGGCAGTCAAATTTCAAAGCTCCAAAATGATCTCCTTTGATTCTATGTCTCACATTCAGGCCACGCTGATGCAAGGGGTAGGTTCCCATAGTCTTGGGCAGCTCCACCCCTGTGGCTTTGCAGGGTATAGCCCCCTCTCCTGGCTGCTTTCTCGGGCTGGCATTGAGTGCCTGCAGCTTTTCCAGGTGCCAGTGCAAGCCATCAGTGGATTCCGAGGTCTGGAGGACGGTGGCCCTCTTCTCATAGCTCCACTAGGTGGTGGCCTCACAGGGACTCTGTGTGGGGTCTCCGACCCCACATTTCCCTTCCACACTGCCCTAGCAGAGGTTCTCCATGATGGCCCTGCCCCTGCAGCAAACTTTTGCCTGGGCATCCAGGCATTTCCTTACATCTTCTGAAATCTAGCTGGACATTCCCAATCCTCAATTCTTGACTTCTGTGCATCCACAGAGTCACCACCACATGGAAGCTGCCAAGGTCTGGGGCTTGCACCCTTTGAAACATTGGGCTGAGCTATGCCTTGGCCCTTTTTAGCAATGGTTAGGGCAGCTGGGATGCAGGGCTCCAAGTCCCTAGGCTGCATACAGCATGGGGACCCTGGGCCCAGCCCATGAAACCATTTTTTCCTCCTAGGCTTCTGGGTCTGTGATGGCAGAGGCTGCCGTGAAGACCTATGACATGCCCTGGAGACATTTTCCCCATTGTCTTGAGGATTAATATTCAGTTCCTTGTTACTTATGCAAATTTCTGCCACCAGCTTGAATTCCTCCTCAAAAACTGGGTTTATCTTTTCTACTGCATTGTCAGGCTGCAAATTTTCCGAACTTTTATGCTTTGTTTCCCTTTTAAAACAGAATCCTTCTAACAGCACCCTGTCACCTCTTGAATGCTTTGCTGCTTAGAAATTTCTTCTACCAGATACCCTAAATCATCTCTCTTGAGTTCAAAGTTCCACAAATATCTAGGGCACGGGCAAAATGCTGCCAGTTGCTTTGCTAAAACATAATAAGAGTCACCTTTGCTTCAGTTCCCACAAGTTTCTCATCTCCATCTGAGACCACCTCAGCCTGGACCTTATTGTTCATATCATGATCAGCATTTTTGTCAAAGCCATTCAACAAGTCTCTAGGAAGTTCCAAACTTTCCCACATTTTCCTGTCTTCTTCTGAGCCCTCCAAACTGTTCTAACCTCTGCCTGATACCCAGTTCCAAAGTCACTTCCACATTTTTGGGTATCTTTTCAGCAATCCTCCACTCTACTGGTATCAATTTACTGTCTTAGTCTGTTTTCGTGCTGCTGATAAAGACATACCCAAGACTAGGAAGAAAAAGGTTTAGTTGGACTTATAGTTCCACTTGGCTTAGGAGGCCTCAGAATCATGGTGGGAGGCGAAAGGCACTTCTTACATGGTGGCAGCAAGAAAAAATGAGGAAGATGCAAAAGCAGAAATCCCTGATAAAACCATCAGATCTCATGAGGCTTATTCACTACCATAAGAACAGTATGGGGGAAACCACCCCCATGATTCAAATTATCTCCCACTGGGTCCCTCCCACAACACATGGGAATTATGGGAGTACAATTCAAGATGAGATTTGGATAGGGACACAGAGACAAACCATGTCACTAGCCCATTAACTTTTAAGCTCTAAGAGTGGTTCTCAACTCAAAATCCAAGGCAGGGGTGGTGGGAGAGGCAGTTTATCCAGGTCCTGCACTAAGACTGCAGCAGTAGGGTTCCTGAAGCCCTTGAAAATTCTGCAGAAGCAGAGATAGCTGAGGGAAGATTGAGCCTTAGATGGCAAGCCCTGGACTCAGTTGCTGCTGTTCTGAGAAAACAACATCACACAGGACGTAAAGTCTGCTGTGCAGCAGTTTGTATCCTGGCCCTGCCCTGCTGTCACCACAGTCTCCCATTCCCATTCAGCCTAATTACTCCAAACCAGAAAGGAGAAGGAGAAAAATGATTTAAAGAGAATTAAGTAAACTTATTTATGGTGTTTGCCTGTAAGAAGGAAGCAGCAGTATATTTTGAGCAAAGTTACCTTCCAGCAAAACTATCCAAATTCTTCCTCCTTTAATCAAAGGTGTTGAGAAAGCAATCTGATTAAGCATTGTGTTTTGGTTAAGATTCTTTTGGTTAGGTCAGGTGCAGTAGCTCAAGCCTGTAATCCCAGCCCTTTGGGAGGCCAAGGTAAACAGATTGCTTGAGTCCAAGAGTTCAAGAGCAGTCTGAGCAACACAGCAAGACTCCGTCTCTACAAAAAATACAAAAAAAAAAAAGCGGGTTGTGGTGGTGTGTGCTGGCAGTCCCAGCTACTCGGGAGGCTGAGGTGGGAGAATCACCTGAGCCCCAGGAACTCAAGGCTGCAGTGAGCCATGATTGCACCACTGCACTCCGTCCTGGGTAACAGACAGAGATCCTATCTCAAAAAAAAAAAAAAAAAAAAAAAAAAAAAAAAAGATTATTTGGTTGTGAATAACAAAAATCCATTTGAGCTAGCTTAAACGAAATAGGAGAATGAATGATATGGATATACGAGTATCTTACAGAACCCAAGATCAGGGAGAAGGTATGTCAGGAGAGAGTTAAACCAGGAGCTGAAAAACCTACAGAAACCAAATCAGCCATTTCTTGTTTTTCTCTCACTCTGAGTTCACAAAGACTCTCACCTCTGCTTCCCTCTGCATCTCTCTTCCACTCTTCTCTCTCCACAGACAGGGTTTCTCTGCTTCTCTCTAATGAGTAGATAGTGTGAGGCAGGGAGGATTCTCAAAGGGATTACGGAGGGCTAGGCATCTGTCCCCCAAAATATCTAATCCATGTCATTACCCCATAATATGGCCCCATGATACATATGGCCACCTTTTCATTCTGCCACTCTTGCTGCCCTGTTCCCTTAACTCCTGTGACCTCAGGTTGTCCAAAATGACTATAGTCTGACCCTTTATTCATAGCTTTTCTTATCTGAGAAAGTATCATTTGTTACTAAAACTTTCTAACAAATACTGAAATCATTTTTCCAGAGTTGTTATTTTCTTCTTCCCAGATACCTGAACAGGTGTCTCCAAACTCCTAATGCATATTCACTCTCAACCTTGGGAACTGAGCCAGGGGTCCTGGGGCCATTAGGATATTAAGGTTAAGAAATTAATATAATAATAATAATAATGGGAAAAGGGAAGGAAAAAAGAAGAGGAAGTGGGCATGGAAGAGGAGCTAGCAATTAATGAACATTTACAATTGCCGGGGATTGTAGCAAACATCTTGGGGATTGTAGCAAACATCTTAGGGGCTCAGTGGCCAGTCTCTTCCTCCAGCAATTTAGACACACTGGTAGCTATCATTGTATTACACACCCACATTCAGGATCACTGCTCTCCCCTAGAAGTCTCTGCAAGTGCTTGGTTTGATTGCACAAAATATTTCTGATTTTTTCATTTACACAAATAGCTTTCATTTACACAAATAGCTTTCATTTGTACCTAATCACTATGAAGCACAAAGATGATTACGTGTTGATTAACTTTGCTTTAAGATTAATTTCAACACTAAACTCTGTCCATTATTTTAGGCTTCTTAACTTGTTGTGTGTACAGAATTGATTGTATATTCAAACTTAAAAATAATTAGAGGACATATCATATCCTGGAATATTAGGCTACAATACAGAGGACACACAAGTCCTTCCCCAAGCAGTAGAGATAAGAGAATATTCTGAACAATTAACCTTAAGATATCTGAATTTTTTTTGTTGTTTTTTGTTTTTTGTTTTTTTGAGACAGGGTCTCACTCTGTCACCCAGGCTGGAGTGCAGTAGCATCATCTCTGCTCACTGCAGCCTCTGCCCCGCCAGGCTCAAGCATCAATCTTCCTTCCTCAGTCTCCTGAGTAGCTGGCACCACAGGCATGCACCACCACACCTGGCTATTTTGTTTGTATTTTTAGTAGAGATGGAGTCTCTGCCTTATTTCCCAAGCTAGCCTCAAACTCCTGATCTCAAGCGATCCCCCCACCCCGGCCTCCCGAAGTGCTGAGATTATAGGCATGAGCCACGGCACCCGACCCTGAATATCATTTTGAATTTTAGAGTCATGGAGGTATACAATATGGTCTAGTTGTATTTTTAAGGTGCTAAACAGAGGTAGGCAGCAAGATACTGTGGAGGAGTACTGGTACTAACATCAAATGCCATGGTCAGCCTGTCTGCAACATTACTAGCTATGTTACCTTAGGGAAGTGGGGATGTGGGACTGTGTAGGGGAAACTAATATTTGTTGAATATATATTATTATAAGTACTAGCACTGTCAGATGCTTCAGTAATAGTAGTGGTAGTAATGAGAACAATCATATAGAAACCCAGATAGCTAGCATTTATTAAGGTCTTCGTGTATGCCATTGATATGGTTTGGGTGTATGTCCCTGCCCAAATCTCATGTCAAATTGTAATCCCCAATGTTGGAGGTGGGGCCTGGTGGGAAGTGATTGGATCATGGAGGTGGATTTCGCCTCTGATAAAGACTCTCACCTCTGCTAGTTCTTGTGACAGTGAGTGAGTTATCACAAGATCTGGTTGTGTAAAAGTGTGTAGCACCTCCCCTCTCTATCTTCCTCCTTCTCCGGCCATGCAAGGCGTGTCTGCTTCCCTTTTGCCTTCCGCCATGATTGAAAGTTTCCTGAGGACTTCCCGGCCATGCCTCCTGTACAGCCTGCCCAACCATAAGCCAATTAAACCTCTTTATAAATTACCCAGTATCAGGTATTTCTTTAGAGCAGTGTGAGAACAGACTAATACAGCCATGCAATATCTTATTTAATCCTCAAAATAACCCTAAGGGATTGGAGCTGTTACAATCCTCATTTTATAGGAGAGGAAACCAAAGCTCCAAGTTGCTACATAACTTGACTAAAGTCACGTTGATAAATCACAGACAGTCTAGATTTGAGTCCAAATCTGTTGGGCATCAAAACTTTAGTCCCTCCAGTTCTTATAGAGTATCTCCAAGGTTAAGTAATTCCTAACCTCCCAGAATCTGTTTCCTCATTTACAAAGTTGTATGAAAATATCTTACTTAAAACAAAGTATCTTTTTGTGGCTCAACAAGATCACATACCCGAAATAGCATATATTGTAAAATACTAGAAAATGTAAACTTGCTAGAGACTTAGAAAATTTACCTGTTTTCCTTGAGGCAAATAGGTACATGTTCCTCCCTTCCTCTTTTCCTCTCTCCCTTTCTTACTGACATCCTGCCTTCCTGCCTTCCTTTCTTTGCTTTTTGTTCTCCCCCTTCCGTTCCTTTTGACCCCCTTTTTGTTCGCCTCTGCTTTCTTTCCATCCTGCAACATCTTCATCCCCACCCCTACCCCTGCCTGGTTTGGGAAAAAATTAAGCAGAGAGGCCAAGAGAGTGTGCATTTTAATTAGCCATCTATGATTCATTGGGAAATGGCTTTGTTACGCTGAAGACAGAAGGAAACATGGATTTTCTCATTTACAGAGAGCTGGTTGCACACCCAGCAGGGGCTCCAGGCACAGTTGCTAAATGATGAACGATAGCAGACCCAGGTAGGTTACTCACTGGATAAATATGAGCCATTTCTTTTTATGGGATCATCTTCATGCTGAGTCTTGGACACCAACCTGAATTCTCCTACAGAGAAACTGGACATCTGCCCTTGATAGAGTGTAGTGGATAAGGCATAGCACCTGTGATCAGAAGATCTAGATCTGAGTCTCAGTTGTGACACTTTTTTGCTGTGTTACTTTGGGAAAGTTATTTACCCTCTCTGAGCCTCAATATCCTAACTAAAATGGGATCATGGTACCAACGTGTGTTAAATGAGTATTAAATGAGATAATGAGTACTTTGTAAACAATGTGTTTGTAATTAATCACGAATCTTTGTTTTGATTATAATTATGGTTTTTTCCAGTAATGGAAAGAGTGCAGGGATAAAAGGCAGTGAGTGACCTGAGCTTCTGAAAACTCTAATAAGTAGGATTTATAGAGGATTCACCTGGTTCCTTCTAGGAGTTCACGCACAGCCGTATAATTTTCATTATTTAGAAAAACAAGCGCAGATGTCATGTATCACAACTTGCAGAGAATACACCTGCCCCTGAGACAGAGCAATCATGATGATGGTGGACAGATGGGGTAAATTCTGGGGAACTGGGATTCCTTGTGGGTGTGGAGGCCATTTCCCCACGGGTGACTCACAATGGCTCAAGAAGGGAGAGGCAATTATCTATTATACACAATTAGCAATCACCCCACAACCCTGGCTCATGTGAACCCCACCGCCCCCAAAGCTGTTGCCTTTTGCATAGTCCTCCACCCCACCTCCATTCCCAACTTCCCAGACACTCATTTTAACATGCTTTCAGAAGGCAAGAACACTGGTAGGGGGGAGATATCTCACGAGGTTTACCCGGAGACACTCCTGCCCCTGACCATGAGGGCAGTCTCCTATCTCCTCCTCCTTGGGTCCAGGTCTGGCCACACCCACATGAGAAGGAAGTGTGATCCCTGAGCATGCCCTGAACGTGGTGTTAGAAGATGGGACCCACATGAAGATTCTGCCACAAAAGTGCTGTATAACTCAGGGCAAATCACTCCCTCTCTCTGAGCTTCAGCTTCCTCTGCAGTAAAATGGAGATACTAATACTTGCCCTGACTTCCTCACATTACTGATGTGAACATCAAATTTTAAAACCAAAACAATAAAACAAAAACAATCATGAGGACTAACATGCTGTTCAAATGTTTAGCTTTAGGAGAACAATGAAACAGTTAAGAGTAATGAGCCAGATGTACACATAGCAACGTGGCTAATTCTTAAAACCATGGTCCTGAATAGAAGACAAGAAACATAATGAGATATATCACAACCCTATTCACATAAATTAAAAATCCGTGCCCACACAACAATGATATGTGCTTTTCAAAATTCAACATTAAACAAACTAAAACAGCAATGGGGTATAGCGGATGGGGATAAAAGAAATGAATGAATAAAAGAATGAATGAATGAATGAATGGCAGAGTTCTTGCATGGACCAATGGTGACACTGTGACATGAGATGAAGGGTGGAATAATTCTGTGTACCTGAGATCCAAGAAAAATGTTTGTTTTTATTATGCATCAGCTTTGTGAAGTAAGAGAACTGACAACACCTTCTTAGTCATTCCTTGATTCATTTATTCAACAAATGTTGGTTGGGTCCTGACGCACTGGCTCATGCCTGTAATCCTAGCACTTTGGGAGGACAAGGCAGGAGGATTGCTTGAGCCCAGGAGTTTGAGACCAACCTGGGCAACGTAGAGAGACCCCTCTCTACAAAAAGTGAAAGAATTAGCCAGACATGGCAGCTCACACTTGTGATCCAGCCGCTTGGGAGGCTGAAGTAGGAAGATTGCTTGAGTCCAGGAATTTGAGGTTGCAGTGAGCCATGATCGCACCACTGCACTCCAGCCTGAGTGACAGAGGGAGTCCCTGTCTCGAAAAATATAAATCAATAAACATTGGTTGAACATCTACAATAGGCCAAACTACCAGTATTATAAGCTTCCCCCCCAAAAAAGTCCTGCCTTTGTTTACAGACAAGAAAACAAATGATCACAGTGTGGTATGATAGTGTCTGACAGAGGTAAGGACAAAGGAACCTAGAGGAAAGGTCCCTCGCCCAGCCTGGGGGAGAGGGAGGAGGCTGTGTCAGCAAAGACTGGAAGAAGGATGCTTGAGCTGTGCTGAAGTATGCATATGGGTCAATCTGGTGAAGAAGGTAGGGATGTGCTTTAGGTATAGGAAACAGCAAGTTCAACAGCACTGACCACATAAAGCAGCAAGCAGCTCAGTACAGGCTAACATGGACTGTCCCACAGCAGGGACCTGGGGAGGCTGAGGCCAGAGATGCAGCCCACTCTGAAAGGCCTTCAGGACCAAGACAGGGACTTCACAGATTCCCTAAATGCAGGGGAGCCAAGTGGTTTTTACCAGTCCAGGTTCCTTACTCAGAAATCAAAGTAGCTGACCATGCTGTTCTCCAGAAAATGACATCCAGGAAGAGGGACAGCCTTGGGTAAAGGGTCAGAGATGCAGAAGGTGGTTGTGCACACATACACAATTCGGTAGAGGGCCCTGGTCAGAAATATCTATATTTGGCAGCACTGCCATATAAAGCACAGAAAGAGATGATACATCTGGAAACATTTAGAGGATGAAAAGAGGAGAGGTTCAAGAATGAACCATGCATTTAGGGGACGGGCAATGGAATTGTAACCTGCAGAAAAAAATGAAAGAAAAGACCAGAAGAGATGAAATTAAGAATAAGTGAGACCAGTGTGGTGGCTCATACCTGTAATCCCAGGGCTGTGGGAGGCCAAGGCAGGAGGATCTTTTGAGGTCAGGAGTTTGAGACCAACCTAGGAACCATAACAAGATTCTGTCTCTGCAATATGTGTATATATACTTTTTTTTAACTAGCCAGATGTGGTGGCACACACCTGCAGTCTCGGCTACTCAGGAGGCTGAGGCAGGAGGATCGCTTGAGCCCAAGGGTTCAAGGCAGCAGTAAGCCAAGATCATACCATTGCACTCTAGTATGAGTGACAGAGTGAGACACTGTCTCAAAAAACAAGAAGTGAATCATGGAAATCAAAGAAAAGAACCATTTCAAGAAGGAGGAAGCAGGGGTCAGCAGATAGTGCAAATAAGTAACATCAAGACTGCGTTGAGTAGAGCAACCAAAAGGCTACTGGTAACAATAGGGAGCGCACCCACACCACCGCGGAGTGAGAAACAGAGAAAGGAGAAGCTGTGGGTGCAGGGAACTTTCAGGAGAGCTGTCTGTAAAAGGAAGGAAGAAGACAGAACTAGAGAAATCAAGGAAGAAATTGTTAAAGGATGAGAATATCTTGAGTAGATACGGAGGAAAGGATTTAGGAGAGAGGAAGAGATTGAAGATGTAGAAGAGAAGGGAAATTTGATGGAAGGGGGTCCTAGCAAAGGAGAGATATGAAAGATATGAGGATGGAGGAAAGTGCACAGCTGAAGGAATCCACATGGACTGAAGAAGGGACACCTCCTCCCCTGGGTGCAATGCATTTTCCAGCTTTCTTAAAATAATATTCCATACATAGCTCTATACTCCCTGTAAAATGAGACTGGCATCTGTTAATGAGATTACTGTAAAGCTAATTTCACTTCATTCTTTACCTCATTTCCTCTCTCCCTAACTTCCTCCATTGATGACAAGAGCAGTGAGGTGCCCTGAGAAGCAGGACGGGGTGCCTAGAGCCAGCAGGGATGGGGAGAGGAAAAAGGAGTCCAGCCTATGGTAGGACACGAGTGGCTTCAACACCCCTCAGAACCCAATGCCTCCGCTGAACCACGAAGCAAGCTGACAAGCCCCACCAACTTATGGGGAAAGTGCTGGCTTCCCTAGAGTCTAAACCTGTTCTAACTTTCCCCTGTTTCCAGCTCTGGATCCACCTCTACATTTTTAACTCACCCCTGCTCCTTTGGTTTGTGGGATTTTTCTTTCATTGCTGACTTCTGATTCTTGCCTTCTTCTCAAGAGTTTTGCCTTGTGTTCAATTCCTTGATATGCCAGCTTTTGACTACCTTGGCTAAAACTCATGTACTTATGCTCCTCCTCATTCAAAAGGGGATTCGAGAGTTGACAAGGGGGTCATAAAGATAAAAAAGGATTACGCCATTGTGCACACATCACAGAGTGTACTTACACAAAGCTAGATGGTACAGCCTACCACACACCTAGGCTACAAACCTGTACTGCATGTTGCCATACCGAGTGCTGCAGGCAATTGTAACACTATGGTATTCGGGGATCTAAACATATCTAAATGTAGAGACTGTAAAGTGAAGGTATGGCATAAAAGATAAAAACTGTACACCTGTATAGGGCCCTTACCATGACTGGAGCTTGCAGGACCGGAAGTTGCTCTGGGTCAGTGTGTGAGCGGTGAGTGAATGTGAAGACCTAGGACATTACTGTACCCTATAAGGATTAGAAACACTGTACACTTGGGCTATGCCAAATTTATTCTAAAATTTTCTTTCTTCAGTAATAAATTACCCTTAGCTTACTGTAAGTTTTTACTTTATACACTTTTTAAATTTTTTTAACTTTTTGAGTCTTTTAAAATAACAGCTTAAAACAAACATATTGCACAGCTGTACAAAATATTTCCTTTATATTCTTATTCTATGAGCTTTCTTCTACTTAAAAAATTCTAAATATTTTTATTTTCTAAACTTTTTTTATAAAAACTTAGACACAAACACATTAGCCTAGGTCTACACAGGATCAGGATCATCAATGTCACTTCCTCCTGCACGTCTTGTCCCGCTGGAAGGTCTTTAGGGGGAATAGAACACATGGAGCTATCATCTCCTATGGTACCAAAGCCGCCTTCTGGAATACCTACTGAAGGACCTGTCTGAAGTGAAGCTGTTTTACTGTTAACTTTTTTTAAATAGGTAGAAGGAGTATACTCTAAAACAATGATTAAAATCATAGTAAATACATAAGCCAGTAACACATTTATTATCACTATCAAGTATTACATACTGTATGTAATTGTATGTGCTAGACGTTTACATGACTGGCAGGGCAGCAGGTTTGTTTACACCAGCATCACCACAAACACGTGAGTAATGCGTTGTACTCTGACCTCATTAGGCAACAGGAATTTTTCAGCTTCATTACAATCTTATGGGACCACTGTCGTCTGTGTGGTTCATCATTGACCAAAACACTGTTATGTGGCATGTGACTGTAAATCAATACATACGTTGATCAGATTGAGAGGAGATGAAGAAAGTGACTGTGAGAGATAATAAATGTTTATTGTTTTAATCTACTAAGTTTTGTGGTAATTTGTGTTACTACAAAAATGGAAAAGTGGAAAATCAATAGACAATGTCTAAAACAGAAAAAAGTACCAATATAAGCTTGTTATTTAGAAATATGAAAGTAATATCCCAAGAAAGCTGACAACAGTTGGAGCTGGAGGATGTGCTTCTAAGATGGCTCACACACAGTTATTGCTGGCTGTTAGCAGGTGGCCTCAGTTCTTCACCACATAGACCTCTCTGTTGTGCTATTTGAGTGTCTTCACAACATGGCAGCTGATTTCCTCCTGAGTGGGCAGTTTAGGAAAGAACATGGTGGAAGCCACAATTCCTTTCATGACCTAGATTGAGAAGTCACATTCCATCATGTCTGGTTTATCTTATAGCTCCACAGGTCAGCCCTATTCTATATGGGAGGTGACTACACAAAGGCATGACTTACTAAGAGGCAAGGATCGCTGGGGGCTATCTGGGAGGTTGCCACGCAAGTATTCAAAAAGTGGAAATTTGCCTGACACACTGAACCTCATCCTTAATTCTCTTAATGATAAGTACATAAAGAGGGAGGCCAGTGGCATAACTGCTCAGCCTTGTTCAATAGAGCTAGCCAGCCAGAGGCCAAAACCATATGTTCAGCTCTCTGAAGGTCTGACTTATCTGTGAATAAGACTAATGGAATCTAGAGGAATGGTGGGAATGCATGTCTTTTACCTCTATTAATGCTATTTTTTGCAACCAAGCATTTGGTAAATTTTGAGCTGCAGGGAGCTCAGTGTTATGCTGACAAGTACATGGGGTTCAGCTCCTCCCTGTTACCAATTAAGGGCAGCCTTATTCTTTAATAGGCAGGGCTGGAGATAGGCTGTCAGCCTCCTGTGAAAGTGCAGGAGCTTGGCTGGAAGGTGAGCCTCTTGCATGTAATACCTGTCCTAGATGCAGACAGTCTTGGCATTTAGGACACTCCAACTTTAAATCCATGCCCCTCCTCCTTGCCCAAGAGCAGAAAAAGAATTTCTTTCTTTTTTAATTCTATCAACCCTTCAAAGTCTAGCTCAAAATACCGCCCCCACACACATCCAGCCTCCCTCACTGCCTTCATACCTGCTCTTCTGCCCCCTCCAGACCAGTATCCAGGCCTCTTGGGCCTCTTTCCTGCTTCCCTGTCCAATCTTACTGATGCAGAGGGAATTAACCAAGACTGCCAAGGAAAGGTGGATACAAAGTGGGACTCATAAGCACACAGATGTGGACATATTGACTCCAACAAACACCACTGTCTCATTCAGATATGGGACAAACCCAGATACCCCTGTCAGCTTGTACCTTCCCAGATCTCAGGTTTGCTCAGAAGTCCTCTTACCTTTACAAAAGGGTGATTCCAGGGGCACAGAGACATCCAGAAATGATACTCAAAATTGTGTGTTTGTTCAGGCATTTCTTTTCCCCAGAAAATGCCTGAACATTTTCATCAGATTCTCAAGGCCCAAAGAGGTTAAGATTCCCTTGTCAGTGGACACAAACTAAGGCGTGCAGGCCAGATGGAGCCCTGTGAGGTTACTGGTTTGGACCACATAGGGTTTGAAGAGTTTTGACAACGTTTAAAAGTCAGATGATTTTGCATAAAAATCCAGATTTCTGGCTTTCAAAAAAAATTGAAAAATGAAGCAACCTTGAGCCCACATTCCCTGGTGGCAAAAACTGGCTGGCCCAGGGCAGCAGCTGCCCTTCAGATGGGGCAGGGGCTCCCCACAGTCCCCAGTGGACAAACTTCTTTTTGACGATTTTGTCTGCCGTCTCCTAGTTTAGGTCCTTTGTTTAAGATCTTCAAAAACCGGTGAGTATTTCTCCCAGCAGTTGGTTTTTACTGGTTTCAAGCCACTGTTCTCCATCTTTGGTAACTCTCCCCGCTCAGCACCACACTTTCGACAGGAGCACACCCTCATGCACACTTGCGGGGGGGCAGGTAGTTCTTCTTTCTGCTGTGACATTTCATTACCTGTCAGAAGGGTCTACCTGAGCAGGGTGCTCCTGCTGGAGTCCAACTGGCTGGAAACCAGACAGGCACCAACCCTGAGAGCCTGTTCACCTTGGTTTCTGGGATGGACATTAACAACCTCAATTTGCTCTAGATGTGAGAGCTGTTGACATGGTTTGGCTCTGTGTCCCTACCCAAATCTTATCTCGAATTGTAATCCCCGGTGTTGAGGGAGGGACCTGGTGGGAGGTGATTGGATTATGGGGGTGGTTTCCCCTCTCCTGTTCTTCTGATAGTGAGTTCTCATGAGATCTGATGGTCTTAAAAGTAGCACTTTCCCTTTGCTCTCTGTCTCTGTCCAGCGGCCACGTAAGACGTGCCTTGCTCCCCCTTCTCCTTCTGCTAAGATTGTAAGTTTCCTGAGGCTTCCCCAGCCATGCAGAACAGTGAGTCAATTAAACATCCTTTTTATAAATTATGCAGTCTCAGGTAATATCTTTATAGAAGTGTGAAAACTGAGTGACACAGCTATCATCAGTAATAAGGATAATACTCTGTTCTCCACCAGATCACACATTGTCTATTCTCTCTCTTTAGCTGGTGGATTCAGGAATTGCATTACTTTTCACTTACTAATTCTGTGACCTTAGAAAAGTCACTTGATCTCTCTTCTACCTCAGTTTCCTGGGCTGTAGAAAGAGGATAATAGTGTCACCCTTATAGGACTGTCATAAAGAGGAAAAGAGAAGATCTAGTTTTAAATGCTTAGCCTAATATCCAGAACATTGTAAGAACACAATAAGTTATTATAATTTCTCATCTCAGTGACTTAAAAATTAAACCAAACCAAAACAAGAAAACCAAAAACAAAATAAACACTGATTTTCTCTGACTGGAGCCTGGTTCCTCAGCTCGACCCTTCTTCCCTTTGATGGTCCCCCAAAGTGGCTCCAGGAAATTCCCAGGGATCCTCCAGATGCAGTTTGTTTTTTGTTTTTGGTTTTGTTGAGACAGGATCTCACTTGTTCTTGGTTTTGTTGAGAAAGGATCTCACTTTTTTCTTTTTTCTTTTTTTTTTTTTTTTTTTTTTTTTTTTTTGAAGCTGGTACTATCATAGCTCACTGCAGTGGTATGATCCTAGCTCACTGCAGTGTCAATCTCTTAAGCTCAAGCAATTCTCCCACATCAGCCTCCTGAGTAGCTGGGACTACAGGTGCATGTCACCATGCCTAGCTATTCTTTTTTAACTAGAGATGGAGTCTCACTATGTTGCCCAGGCTGGCTTTGAACTCCTGAGCTCAAACAATGCTTCTACCTTAGCCTCCCAAAGTGCTGGGATTACATGCAAGAGACACCACACCCAGCTGGACATAGTTCAAACCAGTCTCCTAGCTGCTGAAATGGCCCCACACTGACCATATGCTGGCGCTCAGACACCTAAGAGTAACCCTTTACTCCTCTCTCTCTTCCCCCCACATTCAGCAATCCCATATCCTGTCATCCACGATCCCTGCTAAATTTCTCCCTACCTCTTCACTGTTTTCAACCCCACTGCTACTACTCCTGCCTTTGTGGGGTTTTTTCACCTATGAAATTCAATAATTCACTCATTTAGCCAATATTTATAGATACTTACTATGTGCCAGGCTGAAGGCACCTGGTGAGACAGCAGTGACCAAGACAGACACATACCTGCCCTCAAGGGGCTTCCATTCTACTGGAAGGAGACAGAAAATAAACAGAGAAGTAAAAGCTATAGTGAGGTGGATGGAGAAAACTACAACATGGAAATGGAACAGGGAATTGAGGGTAGGGGACCACTTTAAATGAAATGGCTAGAAAGACTTCCCTGGAAAGGAGACATTCCAGAGAGAGGCACAAAGGCCTTGAGATTGGCATGGCTGGCATGTTTAAGGATCAGTGTGGCTGAGCCAGAGAAGACTAGCTGGAGACAACAGGTCAGCCTGTGTGGGGCCTGATAGGTCCTTGGAATGGCTCTGGGCCTTTACCATGAGTGCAATAAGAAGCCTTAACTAAGACCTCCCCATTTCTCACCTGCATTACTGCAAGAACCTCCTATCCGGCCTCCCTGAGGTGTCTGCCCAGCCTGTTAAATTTTTATAATTCCTATCCTTCACACCTTCAACAGGTTGCCAGAAACTGCCTATTTCCCCATTAAAGTTTCAAGACTTTGTGATTTGCACTTAGGCCTATCTCCTTCACTTTTCTACAGCCTCTACCCATGCAATGCCCCCTGCCCTGCATAATGTAGAACTGATTCTAATTCCCTGTGTGGCCCACAGCCTCTCACTCCCTTTTTGTTCCAGCTGTTTCCTCTGCACTCAGCATATGTCCCCTTTCCCCTCTAATATGGTTTGGATCTGTGTCCTGGTAAAGCTCATGTTGAAATGTAATTCCCAGCGTTGGAGGTGGGGCCTTGGAGGAGGTGTTTGGATCACGATGTCAGATCCCTCATGAATGACTTAATACCACCCCCTTAGTGAGGAGTGAGTTCACACAAAATCTGGTTGTTTAAAAGTATGTGACACCTCCCCACTTCACACTCTCTCTTGTTCCCATTCTTGCTATGTGAGATGCCAGCTCCCCCTTTGCCTTCTGCCATGATTGAAAGCTTCCTGAGGCCACACCCGAAGCTGAGCAGATGCCAGTGCTATGCTTCCTGTACAGTCTGCAGAACTGTGAGCCAATTAACCCACTTTTCTTTGTACATACCCAGCCTTAGGTATTTCTTTATAGCAACACGAGAATGAACTAATATGCCTTCTCTCTCTGCTACTGCTCAAGTGCTTCCCTAACTACCCTGAGGTGGAGAGAACACCTCCCGCCAGGAGGTTCCCTATCCTGTGCATATGTCATTGTCCATTCATTCATCTGTCTGCTCTAGTAGAGCTCTTTGAAGGCAGGACAGTGCTCAGCACAATTCCTTGCACAAAATAGAAGCTCAATCAAATGTTAGTTTTAAAACTGAGTGATCCTACCCTCTTCGAATCCAATCCATTAAGCTAAACCTTGTCTTTTCCTCTGTTCCTAAGCACTTCCTTGCACTTGGTTTCCAGCAGTAGTCACAGTCCAATCTTTATTAGTTACATGTGTATATGTGTTATATCCTCTTGCGGGTTACAAACTAACTGACCAGGAATATTGGAGTTAATTTTTACAACCACATTCCACTCTCATCCCTACACTGCCTAGAACAATGCCTCCCACAGGGAGAGCCTTATAAAATTAAGAGTATGGGCTTTGGTATCAGACTGGTATTTGCATCTTGGCCTCCTGGCCTGTGTAGTACTGGCCAGTCATTTCGTCTCTTAGCTTTGCTCTCCTTTTTTTGGAAAATGGGGATGTCCAGCTACTGGAGGAGCGAAAGGAGCCACTGCACAGGGTTTACCGTGGATTACGGGCTCAACAAAGGCTGTTGTTATCATTGGAGGCACTGTGCAGTATTTCTCAAACTTGTCTAAAATTCAGTCCCTTTTGAAGGAGAAAAATTTTCATAAGATCCTAGGGAATATACATGCAAAAACACAGACTTAAGTTTTGTCTTTATAAATGGTACGAGTTTCTGTAAAGCTTATCATAAAATTTAAAAGTCGAAATTCCAGCAATTCTTGGAGAACTAGCAGAACATAAGACTGCGTCCACAGACTCCAATCTAAGAAGTTTTTGTTTACTAAGTTGACTTGGGGCAGAACCATAGGCGGAGGAAGGCAGGAGGCCACTTCCTTTGCTGGCAGTGTGGCTTTCCTCCAGATGACATTCTTCACAGTGGGCTGCAGAGACCAGAGATTTTTGTTCTTCCCATGGGGATTGGGGTAGGGGAAGTGGGAGGGGAACATGTGAGGAGGAGCCAAAAGGCCAGTGGTTTGACCCTGGTGGCTCTAGCCTGGTGTGGGTCCAACCTGTGTGTGTGCGAGACCTCCCACATGAGCCCTGGAGCCAGCAGTGCCTTGCACAAGATGGAGGGGAGTGGGACTATAGCAAGAGGAAGGCTCGTGAGCAGAGGCAGAAAGAAGTTCAAGGAAAACGGTGGAATTCAAAAATTGTGTATCTCTAGCACATGGGAAATTCATCACATCAAGAGAAGGTCATCCAAAGCAAAGAAAGACTGGGGTAGCTAAGTAAAGAGAACCCCTGGCCCTCCTCCTTCCCTGCCCCAGACCACAGGGTCAAAGGAAGCCTTGCAAGGGCTGAGGACCCCTTGGGGTCTGCTGCACAGCTGGTCTGTAAATGCCACTTCTCAATCCAGCCTCCCCCAACACACTCCTCCCATCTCCTCTCCCCACTAGCACAAGCCAGTCTCTGGGAGTCACCCTGGCCACAGACCCAGAGTGGAAACATCCAGAGATTTTGCAACTTGGGTTTCAAAGAGATCTGGAGAGCTCCTGCCCCACCAGCAGCATATGGTAGCTCCTCCCACAGAGACAGGCCAAGGCCTCCGTAGTAAACAGACCAACTGCTCACATCCCCCCATCACAAAAGCCTAAATAAAAGCCTAAATGATCATGACAGCCACTAGCAGACTCATTCTGCGAACGCAGGGATCACGGACATTCGGAATGAATCTGGGAGACACAGCAGCTGCCCAGGAGCAAGGAAGGGCCTCCTCTGCGGCTCTCTCTCCTCATGAGAGACCCTCACTAGAGACTGTCACGCTTGGAATGCTGTTCTTCTCCCCTCGGGAGACTTTGGAAAGAGTACGGTGACATTAAACCAAGCTTAGCACACTAAAATGTTCCCAGTGGCAACTTTGCAGGAGCATCAGTGCTGTGATCCTGCAGAGACTGAATGGGAAGCCGGCTCCTGGGAGCTCCCCCGACCACCCGCCTCAGCGCTGGTGGGGACAGGAGAGCGCCAGGGACACACACCACTTCCAGGAAAGAGTTTTGGATTGTGGAAGAGCCAGTTCTGCTCTAAATCATTGCAGTGCACCCCAGCCAGTACTGAAAGAAAGAGAAAGTCGACTGTTGCCCACAGAGCCCAAAGCACCAAGCGGAACTTTTCCTCCATGTCTCCTTCACCCACCTCCTTCCTTCCGTAGCCACTGTAAATTGTAAGGGTTTTCCAGAGGGCAAATTTGCAATGTATGTCTAAGTTCTTACTTCTAGGAATTCAACCACCCCAAAATAATCTGTTTTGCTTCCCCAAGTGACTGTCGAAAATGGCGTAGGGGTGGCGGGGCAGGTCCTGGTAGGCTTGAGGCCGAGGCCACTTCTGGGGACGTGGGGGCCATGTGGTTAAGCAGGCAGTGTTGGACTGGAGGGTGGGGGTCGTGCACAGTGAGGGCATCAGCATTTCTGGCAATTTCTGTTTGTTTGGTTGGTTGGTTTTTTGAGACGGAGTTTCGCTGTCACCCAGGTTGGAGTGCAGTGGCACGATGTCGGCTCACTGCAACCTCCACCTCCCGGGTTCACGCCATTCTCCTGCCTCAGCCTCCTGGGATTACAGGCGCCCGCCACCACGCCCCACTAATTTTTGTATTTTCAGTAGAGACGGGGTTTCACCATGTTGGCCCATTCTGGCAATTTCTACAGAAACAAGGTGAAGTACCTGGCCTTCCTCCATAGATGGATGAACACCAACCCTTCCCGGGCCCCCATCTATCCAGCCTGGACCGCGCGAGGCCAAGCCTCCCAGGACCGCCTCAACGTGTGCGCTGGGATCCCACGGCCCTGCAACAAGAAACAGCTGAGGGTGGTTCCTGCGGCCCTCCAGGTGGGGCATCTAAAGCCTACAAGAAAGTTTGCCTGCCTGGGGCGCCCAGCTCACGAAGCTGGCTAGAAGTAGCAGGCAGTGACAGCCACCTGCAGGAGGAGAGGAAGGAAAAGGCCAGGATTTACTGCGGGAAGGAAAAACAGCTCTTGAGGCCACAGAAACAGGCGGCAAAGAACGTGAAGAAAACGGACAGATACACAGAGGTCCTCAAGAGCCCTGGACTCCTGGTCTGAGCCCAATAAACACTGGTCATTCCTCAAAAAATGAATGACAAAATAAATAAACAACTAAATACATCGTCCTTTTTTTTTTTTTTTTTTTTTGGCTTTTTAACATATATAAGTGTTATCTTTAGAGTGTTATTTGTAGTAAACGTAAATGGCCCAAAACGAAGGGATCATTTGAGTTAATGATGGCATTTTTGTGCAGTGGAATGCTATGTAGCCAACAACAAAAAAACTTTTGAATAAAAAAATTATGATATGGGGGAAATTCTCATGCTATGTTAGTAATCTTTAAAAAGCATTTTCCCAAACATTATTTCTGATATTTCCAACGATATAAAGCCAGAACAAAACAGAAGTATGTGTTAAAAGACTGGAAAGATATATCATTGTGTGGTGGGTGTATGGATAATTTTTTTCTTCTTTGTACTTTTCAAATTTCCTACAATTTACCTGTATTACTTCTCTAATGAGGGGATAAAAAGCAATAAATTGTCTTCCTAAAAGACAGACGCATACTTTTACATGATACGGATGCTTTTAGGGCAAACATCGCTTTGCCCCTGAGAAAAGGCCAGAGTTGGGAAAGGGCAGATGAATGCAAGACAGAGCCATTGACAATGAAAGATCAACTGGCAGGGCTGGCTACATAATTCCCAGGCCCTGTGCAAATGGAAATAAGGAGTCCTTTTTTCAAAAATTAAGAATTTCAAGACAGCAACAGAAGAACATTAAACTAAGCTCAGCCCCTTCTAGGTGCAGGGTTCTGGGCACCTGCACAGACCACATGCCCAGGAAGCTGGCCCTGGTCACTAGTTTGGAGCAAGATACCCTGACCGAGCAGGTGAGGGTTTATAGACAGGTACACACCCGGAGGAGCTGACAGGAAGTCCCTCTGCCTCCTCACCTGTCACTGAGCAGTTTCATTCTTCATGAATTCAGCTTCCCGGAAATCAACCTTGGGAATAGGGGCATACTTTATTACATATACATACAAATCAGAAACCAGCCCAGATTACTTAAACCCTAGATCAAAACCTCTTATTATTTTTTTTTTGAGGTGGCTGCCTATTTATTCTATTTTAAGAATATCGGAAAGATGCCAGACCGTCTTCTACCCTGAAATTAATGACAGTCCCTAACTAGAATGGAATATGGGATTTAGGGAAAAAAAAAAAAAAAGATTTCTGATTATTTTCTCTCCAGAATCATCAGGAACCCTGACTTGCAGAGAATTGTGGTCTTTCTCTGATCCAACATTCTTTTTTTCCAATTTCTTCTCTTTGGGAGCAGAAAGAAAATTCATTAATAAATTCACTACAGAGCATTATTCATTTCTCTTGTCTCACTCAGAGGTTTTTAATATCAGGAGTACAGTAAATCACCTCTGAGTAGTGATCACATGCATTGGAGATCTAACAAGGTCCACAGAGCAGCCCTCCTGCTAATAAGAAAGCACAGATAAGATTGGAAGAAGCATGTTGATTTCCCTCATCTAAGGGGGAGCAAACTCATTACCTAACCCTTGGATTAAATTAGGTGCAAAACAAATCTCTCCCTTTGCAACCAGTCACAGCAGCTGCCTGCCACAGAAATGCAAACAAATCAGATTCAGACCATAGCCAGCCACCTGCCTGAGCCTGAGTTGGTGAAAAATTGATGCAGAATTGCTTAGGCAGAAACGCGCACCCTAAACTTCTGCCTCTAACTTCTCCTGGAGACTTCACCTGAAGCCAGGTTAGAGGTGGGCGGAATGAGGCAGAGCCTCACTTCTACTCCTCATCTCAATAGCCAGAAGAATCCCTCTCATTTTCTAAATGCAGCAAGTGGAGTATTGCCACATGGCCAGCCATTCTGGTGTCTTTGAACCTCTTCCCTTTTTGACCTGACCTCTTTTTTATATTGCTAAAAAATGGAACAAAATTTGATTGTTGGAAAATATCGTGAAGGGCATCTAGTTTTACTCCTCATCTAATGCTTGCATTCTCTGTACAGCTTTGCCCAACATTCATTCAACCTTTGCTTGAACACCTCCAGTAACAGGGAGCTCACTACCACCAAAGGTAACACAAAACATTTTGTCATATCGCTGACTGTTCTTCCTTTTGTTAAATGGAACTTCTTTTTGTGTGACTTACATCCATTGAGCCTATTTCTACCTTTTATGGCCTGATCAAACGAGTACTGTTCTCTTGGCTTACGATGGCCTTTCTGCTGCTTGAAGATAGCACTCTGATTCCTTAGGTCTTTCTTTAGTAGGTGTTATTTTTCTCCTCTCTCTA
The DNA here is from genome assembly GCF_008728515.1 of Papio anubis. Taxonomy (NCBI): domain Eukaryota; kingdom Metazoa; phylum Chordata; class Mammalia; order Primates; family Cercopithecidae; genus Papio; species Papio anubis. Next base: position 112,355,799 of record NC_044976.1, on the reverse strand, counting down.
AGGACATTGGCATGTAGCTGAAACTCCTAGAGGCTAAGTTTTCTTATTTATAAAATGAAGATCGTATTATCTACATCTTGGGATTGTTTTGGCGATTAAAAAGAATGCATGCAAGCATCTCATGGGAGCCTGGCACATATAGGTGCCTAATGAAGAGTGGCAGTTATGATTATCACCCTTACCTAGGACAGGAAAGAACATTGTTTCTTTGGCCTGACCAGAGCAGAATAACACAGGACTGTTTCCTCTCCTTCACACTAATGTGCTCCTACTAAGGCAGCCTAAAAAGTATCATCATTTTGAGCAGCCACACCACATGGTACCTACTTATAGAAAACTTACACCAACCAACATCCTTAACTCTTTTTTGCTTCAGACCTATCGTGCAATTACAAGTAGTTGTGAATTGGGAAGATACCTATCAAGTGCACATAGTAAGGACTCAAAAAAGTAAGCAGCTGCTGGTTGTTAGTCATTGACAAATATTGTCCAGAAGGAAGAGGAAACAGAGATGCTGGCAATGAGAAGACTGGCTCTGGGTGCATTGCAGATTCAGGCGGCTCCTCACTTCCTCTCTGCCATATTTTAGTGATCTCTTGCTGGCGTCACACCAAATTCGCGTCCTGCTCTTCTCTCTTCAGACTCTGAGCCATTTCCCATCCTCTTGCCCTCTGCAGGTCATTTACTATTCCCTTCTCAACAAGACTGGGATTCGTTCTGACATAAACTCCATTTCCACTTGCTATCTGTCCCCGTGCTCTGAGCTCTGAGAAGCCTTGTCCCTTCTCCTTCCTCCTCTTCCTCCCTCCTCCTAAGCAGGCTCCTTTCATTCTCTTTCTCCATTACATCTTTAGTCTCTGCCTAGCTCCTACCTTTTCCCTTCAAAAAAAAAAGTTTTCTTTTTTTGTTCTATGATTGTCTGGTGTTGGTATCAGAGTTATGCTAACCTCATAGAATGATTAGGAAGAATTCTGGCTGGTTCAATTTTTGGAATAATTTGAGGATTGCTATTAATTCTTCTTTAAAGATTCCATAGAATTCAGTGGTGCAGCCATCCAGTCCTGGACTTTTCTTTCTTGGCAGGCTTTTTAATTACTGATTTAATCTCATTACTTGTTATTGGTCTGTTCAAGTTTTCCGTTTCTTCTTGGTTCAATCTGAGTAGGTTGTATGTGTCCAGGAATTTATCCATTTCTTCTAGGTTTTCTAATTTATTGGTGTGTAGTTATTCATCATAATCTCTAATGATCCTTTGTATTTCTGTGGTATCTGTTGTAGCATCTCCTTTTTCGTTTTTCATGATATTTATTTGGGTCTTCTCTTTTTTTCTTAGTCTAGCTAATGGCTTGTCTGTTTTGTTTATCTTTCAAAAAATCACACTGTTTTCGAAATGAGGTTTCACTATATTGCCCAGGCTGGTCTTGAACTCCTGGCCTCAAGTGATCCTCTCACCTTAGCCTCCCAAGTGGGGAAAGATTACAGGTATGAGCCACCATGCTCAGCTAAAGCCAAATTTTTGTTATGTTGAACAAAAATTTTTTTAGTCTCAATTTTATTTATTCCTGCATTGATCATTATTATTTCTTTTTTTAAAATTCTTTTAGACAGAGTCTCACTCTGTCACCCAGGCTGGAGTGCAGTGGAGCGATCTCAGCTCGCTGTAACCTCTGCATCCTAGGTTCAGAAGATTCTCGTTCCTCCACTTCCCAAGTAGCTGAGATTACAGGCATGCACCACCACACTTGGCTAACTTTTGTATTTTTAATAGAAACAGGGTTTTACCATGTTGGCCAGGGTTGTCTCAAACTCCTGACCTCAGGTGATCCACCCACCTCGGCCTCCCAAAGTGCTGGGATTATAGGCACGAGCCACTGTACCTGGCCTATTATTTCTTTTTCTCTACTAATTATAAGTTTGGTTTGTTCTTGCTTTCCTAGTTCCTTGAGGTGCATTGTTAGATTGCTCATTTGAAATTTTTGTAGTCTTTTAATGTAGGTATTTATTGCTATAAACTTGCCTCTTAATACTGCTTTTGTGTGTCCCATTGGTTTTGGTATATTGTGTTTCAATTTTCATTTGTTTCAAGGAATTTTTAAATTTAATTTTTCATTTCCTCATTCATTTCAGGAGCATGTACTTTAATTTTCATGTACTTGCATAGTTTCAAAAGTCGCTCTTGTTATCGATGTCTAGTTTTATTTCATTGTGGTAAGATAAGATAGTTGATATGATTTCAATTTTTAAAAAATGTTTGAGACTTGTTTTGTGTCCTAACATATGGTCAATCCTGGAGCATGTTCCGTGTACTGATGTAAAGAATATGCATTCAGCAGCTGTTGAGCGAAATATTCTGTAAATGTCTGTTAGGTCCATTTGGTCTATGGTGAAGTTTAAATCCAATGTTTCTTCATTGACTTTTTGTCTAGATAATTTGTCTGATGCTGAGAGTGGAATGTTGAAGTCCCCAGCTACTGCTGTACTGGGCTTTACCTCTCTCTTTAGATTTAATAACATTTGCTTTATATATCTGGGTGCTCTGCTGTTGGATGCATATATAGTAATTTTTATATTCTCTTGCTGAATTGATTCCTTTGGTATTATTTGCCCCTTTTTACATCTTTTCACTTGAAGTCTATTTTGTCTGATATAATTATAACTACTTCTGCTTGGTTTTGGTTTCCAGTTATACAGAATACCTTTTTCCATCTCTTCACTTTCAGTCTCTGTGTGTCTTCACAGGTGAGGTGAGTTTCTTGTAAGCAGAATATAGTTGGGTCTTGTTTTTTTAAATTTATTCAACCAATCCATATCTTTTAAACAGGGAATTTAATCCATATACATTTAAAGTTAGTATTGATAGCTGATGACTTACTCCTGTCATTTTATTGATTGTTTTCTGGTTATTTTTTGCAAATTTTGTTCCTTATTTCCTGTCTTATTATTTATTTTTACAATTGGGTGGTTTTCTGTAATATAAGGGTTTTGTTGTTGTTGTTTCTTTGTTTTTGAGACAGGGTCTTGCTCTGTTGTCCAGGCTGGAGACCTGTAGCACAATCATGGCTCACTGTAGCCTACACTCCCTGGGCTCAAGCAATCCTCTCACCTCCGCCTCCTGAGTAGTTGGGAACACAGGTGTGTGCCACCATGCCTGGCTAATTTTTCCTTTCTTTTTCTTTCTCTTATTTTTATTTTTATTTTTTTGTTTGTTAAGATAGTGTCTCACTATGTTGTGCAAGTTGGTCTTGAACTCCTGGTCTCAAGCAATCCTCCTGCCTCAGCCTCCCAAAGTGCTGGGATTACAAATGTGAGCCACCATGCTTGGCTGGTAGTGATACAGTTTGACTCCATTCTTTTTCGGTTTTGTGTATCAACTCTACCAGTGAGTTTAGAATTTCACATGTTTTCATGATAGTGGTTATCATCTTTTCACTTGATGTAAGACTCCCTTGGGCATTTC